>NW_027590107.1:345000-679000 GCF_964213995.1 Mustelus asterias
AGTGAATGTGTTTATGAGAGTGAATGTGTGTGTGAGATGTGTGTGTGTTTGAGTGTGTGTGTGTAAGTGTGTAATAGGGAGTGAGTGTACAAAGTGAGTAAGTGTATAAGAGTGAGTGAGTGCCGGCAGGAGAGGGCATGAGTGTTAAGTTTCAGTTTATCTACTAGTGTGACAAGTAGGGTTACATTAACACTGCAATGAAGTTACTGTGAGAATCCCCCAGTTGCCACACTCCGGCGCCTGTTCGGGTAACACTGAGGGAGAATTTAGCACGGCCAATGCACCCTAACCAGCACATCTTTCAGACTGTGGGAGGAAACCGGAGCACCCGGAGGAAACCCACGCAGACACGGGGAGAACGTGCAGACTCCGCACAGACAGTGACCCAAGCCGGGAATCGAACCCGGGTCCCTGGCACTGTGAGGCAGCAGTGCGAACCACCGGTGATAAGGGGGAGAGTTAACAGAAAGCAGCTGGTGAGAATATACTGGCCGCTTTTAATTTAATCCAAATTAATGAATTAGAAACTTTTAACCTAAGGAATTGACATCCGAGGATTTCAGTTTAAAATCCCATTGAAGCTCCCTGTCTCATAATGGGATGTTTTTGCCTGTATTTCGTAATTAGTGACTTCATATCTCACAGCGAGATAAATAAAACTTTTTTCCAATTGATAGGGACAGCTCAATGGACAAAACTGGTGTGAGAAAGGGGCAAATCCTTTGAAAATGGAGGCAGAGAGGAGGCTTTGTTCAACTCCCATTCTTTCCCTGTCTTCAGCAGGCTGGGCAGGAAGTGTGAGCAGAGAGGGGGGGATAGACAGACACACACTGACACAATCCCCCCAATACACTCACTCACACATCCCCATTCCCCCTCCACTCGCTGGGTTGTGGGGAGCGGCTGCAAGGATTTTCAGGGCTGCTGTGGGGGGGTCAGGGGGTTTTTGAAATGGACGAACACGACCTACAGGGGAAAAGAAATAAAGTTTGAAACTAAACTAAAGACAGGAACTTGCAGAATCCATTGCCTCCCTGCATTAACATATCAAGAGTCAGTCTGACATTGCCACAAACTCCTCTGGGGTGAGAGGGGGAGGGGGGGTGAATTAGCATCTCAATAGAGAGACAGACATTGTAAACATGTCAGAGACTCAGGGTGGGGTTTGCATCCAGCACACTCAGGATAAATGTGAATCTGAGAGCCTTCAGTCCCCACACCAATAATCCCCCTGCACTGAAAACATTCCCACTCTGATTCAGTGTGTGTGTGTGTCAGTGTGTGTGTCAATCTGCTTTTTGACCTGTGCTTTGCTTGTGTGGACATGATGCTGAATGGACTTGAATGGAAATGCTGGACTCCTCGCTGTGATATGTTGTGTGTCTTATTGTTAAAATGGCCGTGTCTCTTTTTCTCTCTCTTTTTAACCAATTTTTATCTCTTTTTCTCCTGAGGAATTTTGAAAACTGGGGATGTGTCGAGGATCCAAAGGACGGGAATGTTTGTGACCAGGATGAAGGAGAGGAGCTTCTTCCAGAGGGAGGGCTGACTGAGGCCTGTTGCTCAGGCTTCACCCTGAGTGAGTTGTGTCTGTTTATTAACCTGATCCAGATTTAATGTTTCATATCAGAGGGAGCGAGATCTGAATGAGAGTGGAATAGAGAGAGAGAGAGAAACACACAGGGAGGGAACTGTCTCATAGAATCATAGAAACCCTACAGTACAGAAAGAGGCCATTCGGCCCATCGAGTCTGCACCGACCACAATCTCACCCAGGCCCTACCCCCATATCCCTACATATTTACCCACTAGTCCCTCTAACCTAGGCATCTCAGGACACTAAGGGCAATGTTTAGCATGGCCAATCAACCTAACCCGCACATCTTTGGACTGTGGGAGGAAACCGGAGCACCCGGAGGAAACCCATGCAGACACGAGGAGAATGTGCAAACTCCACACAGACAGTGACCCAAGCCGGGAATCGAACCCAGGTCCCTGGAGCTGTGAAGCAGCAGTGCTAACCACTGTGCTACCGTGCCACCCTAACTCTTTAGTCTCTGCTTTACAACTGACTTGTTGTGTTTGGGTGTTACTGAGAGATTGTGTAACTGAGAGGAGATCCTGGGTTTTTGCTGTGCTATTTAATTTAAATATTTTCTTGTATTTTAATTATTTTCTCTCTCTTTCCCCAAGAATTAATATTTAGATTTTACTGAGAGATTGTGTAACTGAGAAGGGGGAATCCTGGCCTCTTGTGCTATTTAATTTAAAGAATTCTTGTATTTTAATTAATTATTTTCTCTGTTCCCCAGGGATTTGAATTTTGAAGACTGCAACATGACTCGGAATCCTTGGACAAGGGGCTTTTCTCCAGAGGAGGATGGATGGACTGAGGCCTGTTCTATAGGCCGCATGTGAGTTGTTGTCTCTTTATTATCCTGATCCAGGTTTAATTTTAATCTCGCTTCCTCGGACGAACCAGTTCTGGTTCGATTGTGGGGTGGGCTGGAGTTTAAAACCCTGGGGTTAAAATATCCCGGCTTTGCAATTAGTCACAAACAGGTTAACCCTTTGCTGGGTGGCAAAGAGTGAATTAAATATCTGTAATATGAAACTGTCTAAAAGTTAGTTTTAAATCCAAGATAACAGGGATGGGAGACAGAGCGCTGTTCCTAATTGTTGAATAAAATTCATAGAGGCCTTTATAATTCAGTTTTCAGATGTTCAGACTTTCATTGTGTCCTCTCTGCAGCTTTTCCCCCATTCTGTCTATTTCTCTCACTCTTTCTCTCCCTGTCCTTCCTCTATCTGTCTCTCTTTTTTATTCCCTCCCTCTCCCTCCCTCTTTTTCGCAGGAAGTCATATTTTGTTGGACAATCTCTCAGTAAAATCTGAGAAAGGGGAATCCTGGGCTCTTGTGCGATTTAATTTAAACATTTTCTGGTATTTTAATATATTTCTCTCTCTTTTACCCAAGAATTAATGTTTAGATTTTACTGAGAGATTGTGTAACTGAGAAAGGGGAATCCTGGGCTCTTGTGGATTAAATTTAAACATTTTCTTGTATTTAAATTAATTATATTCTATCTCTTCCCAAGGAATTCATATTTAGTTAGACAATCTCTCAGTGAAATCTTAGAAGGGGGAATCCTGGGCTCTTGTGCTATTTAATTTAAACATTTTCTTGTACTTTAATTAATTATTTTCTCTTCTCCCCAGGAATTTGAATTTTGAAGACTGCAACATGACTCGGAATCCTTGGACAAGGGGCTTTTCTCCAGAGGAGGATGGATGGACTGAGGCCTGTTCTATAGGCCGCATGTGAGTTGTCGTCTCTTTATTACCCTGATCCAGGTTTAATTTTAATCTCGCTTCCTCGGATGAACCAGTTCTGGTTCGATTGTGGGGTGTGGGGGGGCTGGAGTTTGAAACCCTGGGGTTAAAATATCCCGGCTTTGCAATTAGTTACAAACACATTAACCCTTAGGTGGGTGGCAAAGAGTAAATTAAATGTCTGTGATATGAAACTGTCTCAATTTGTTTTAAATCCAAGGTAACAGGGATGGGTGACAGACCGCTGCTCCTAATTGTTGAATAAAATTCACAGAGGCCTTTACAATTCATTTTTCAGAAGTTCAGAAGTTCATTTCGTCCTCTCTGCAGCTTTTCCCCCATTCTGTCTATTTCCTCTCTGCTTTCTCTCTCTCCATCCCTTTCCTTCCTCTATCTGTCTCTCTTTTTTATTCCCTCTCTCTCCCTCTTTTTCCCAGGAAATAATATTTTGTTGGACAATCTCTCAGTAAAATCTGAGAAAGGGGAATCCTGGGCTCTTGTGCGATTTAATTTAAACATTTTCTGGTATTTTAATATATTTCTCTCTCTTTTACCCAAGAATTAATATTTAGATTTTACTGAGAGATTGTGTAACTGAGAAAGGGGAATCCTGGGCTCTTGTGGATTCAATTTAAACATTTTCTTGTATTTAAATTAATTATATTCTATCTCTTCCCAAGGAATTCATATTTAGTTAGACAATCTCTCAGTGAAATCTTAGAAGGGGGAATCCTGGGCTCTTGTGCTATTTAATTTAAACATTTTCTTGTACTTTAATTAATTATTTTCTCTTCTCCCCAGGAATTTGAATTTTGAAGACTGCAACATGACTCGGGATCCTTGGACAAGGGGCTTTTCTCCAGAGGAGGATGGATGGACTGAGGCCTGTTCTATAGGCTGCAAGTGAGTTGTCGTCTCTTTATTACCCTGATCCAGGTTTAAATTTAATCTCGCTTCCTCGGATGAACCAGTTCTGATTCGATTGTGGGATGTGTGGGGGGCTGGAGTTTAAAATGCTGGGGTTAAAATATCCCGGCTTTGCAATTAGTCACAAACACGTTAACCCTTTGGTGGGTGGCAGAGTAAATTATGTATGAAACTGTCTCTCAGTTTGTTTTAAATCTAAAATAACAGGGGTCGGAGACAGAGCAATGAACCTAATTGTTGAATAAAATTCACAGAGGCCTTTACAATTCAGTTTACAGATGTTCAGATTTTCATTTCATCCTCTCCACAGCTTTTCCCCCATTCTGTCTATTTCTCTCTGCTTTTCTCTCCATTTCCTTCCGCTATCTGCCTCTCTTTATTCTCTCTCTCTCCCTCTTTTTCCCAGGAATTAATATTTAGTTGGACAATCTCTCAGTAAAACCTGGAAAGGGGCAATCCTGGGATTTTGTGCTGTGTGATTTTCATTCTGGGTGTCCCGGGGGGTTTGATTTCACTGTCTCAGCCCCTCTCTGCCTCACTCTCTCTCTGTATAAACTTTTCCCAAATTACAAAACACTCAACACAGCTGACTGCACCTTGTGGGATCTTGCTGGGGATTTTGTTTTAAAAAGGGTGTTTTCTCAGAGGCAGTTTAAACCTTTCAGGGGACTGTGGGGAAGTCTCCAGACTTGGGACAACACACACACAGGGTTGGGGGCTGGGGGTGGCGGGCGGGGGGGAGGTGGGCAGTCAGGTATACTGGTATTCTGGGAGACTGATATTCCCAACAAGGGCCAGAGGTCTCAGTGCTGAAACATATTAAACTGTTCAAACAGAGGCAGGCAGAAAGCCATGAGGCTTCAGAGCTCCCTGTAGATGCAAAGGTAACTCCCATTGCCAAAAAGTAGCCACATGTGAAGTGGAAACACCTTCCCTCAGCTTGTTACACACTGACCTTTCCACAAACCCAACATGTTTACAAACACTCGCTGCAGTTTCTGCAAACTTTGTATCAAACTGCCTCCCATTCTGCTCAATACTGACCCCCTCTCAACCTGGCACTGAACTAGTGTCTGAATTGAGACAGAGACACACAGACAGAGTTTTTAAAGTTGAAAGTTTTAAAGTTTATATATTAGTGTCACAAGTAAGGCTTACATTAACACTGCAATGAAGTTACTGAGAGAGACAGAGAGAGGCAGAGACACACAGAGACAGAGACATAGATAAAGAGACAGAAAGAGACAGAGAGATAAAGAGACAGAGAGGATGTTTAAAGTTTGTTTATTCCTGTCACAAGTAAGGCTCACATTAACGCTGCAGTTACTGAGAGAGACCGAAAGAGAGAGTTTTTAAAGTTGAAAGATTTAAAGTTTATTTATTAGTGTCACAAGGCTTACATTAACACTGCAATGAAGTTAGTGAGAAAGACAGAGATAGAGGGAGCATCCAGAGTGGGTTCAGTAACACATTTATTGATCAGATATCTCTCTCTGTGACCCTTTAGCGATGAGATATTCAGCCAGGATGGTTTCACTGACCCTCTTCAGCAGGCAGATATTCCCAAATCCAGCCTAGGTCTCAGACACACACACACACCACTCACACATTCCCTTTGCTCTGTCCAAGGGAATATTGTAATCCAGGAATTTCTATTTTATATTTACAGGGTGAGGGGGGGGAGAAACTCAACTCAAAAATCCTGCAGTCTCTCCAAGCTGCTTTTAAATTTCAATTCAACCCTGGGCCACATGGGAAGCTGCAGAGATTGGGAAACTTACCAAACCCAGTTTGTGTGTGAGAGTGTCTGCAGCTTTTGTGTCTTTGAACTTGCGAGGGTGCCAGGGAGAGAATGTCACTGTCTTCACCTCTCTCTCTGCCTCTCTGTATAAAAAAATCACCAAATTAAACCACACTCAATAATGCGACCATACACAATTAATTATCAAATATCTGTCTCTCTCGCTTTATCTCTGTCTCTCCCCGTCTCTCTCTCTCTCCCTGTTCTCTCTCTCCCTGTCTCTTCTCGAGCAGAAACAGATGGAGACAGAGAGGCAGGGAGAGAGAGGAAGAGGGAGGGATGGAAACAGCTGGAGTTGTGGGTTAGATGCAGGGGGAGAGACACAGGCTGTTAGAGGGAGGGGGGGTTTCAGTGAGGGACAGGGTCTCCAGTTTAATTCTGAGGGTCCTGAGAGAGGGATTTCACTGTCTCAGCCCCTCTCTGGCTCCCTCACTCTGTATAAACAATTCCCAAATTTAAAAAACGCTCAACACAGCTGACTGCACTTTGTGGGATCTTGCTGTGCACCACAGTGATTTTAGTTTTAAAAAGGGTTACTTTTAAGAGGGAGTTCCAGCCTTTCTGGAGATTTGGGATGATGCAGACACACACACACACACACACACACAGGGTAGTGAGTGGGGAAGGGGGCTCACAGCAGGCGAGAGAGTGGGGGGTGGGGGGAGGACTGTGTCCCATCTGATTCAGGTTCACATTGCTGCTGCTGCTGTGGGATCTTGCTGTGCACACACTGGGCCTGTGGCCTTTGGCTGCACTGCAACAGCGACCGCACTTTTTATTTTCAAACAAAATCTGGCCCAGGGACCGCAAAGTGGGTTCAAGGAAAAAGCTTGAAAAGGGGTCGGGTAAATTCAAGCACTTTAATCGCCGAGGCATCGTAGGCTCTGGAGCAAGTGCTGGGGAATGGGAGGAGGATAGATTGGGATTTGATGGCCAGCATGGAGCTGGTGGGCCGAAGGGCCTGTTTCTGTGCTGTGTGACTCCAGATTCTTTTCTCTCTCTCTTTTCCCAGGAATTTCTATTTGGATGGGGGGTGGGTATAGAATTTCCCTGTCTCTGTCTCTCCAGCGTTCTTACCAATCCCAGCACCCCTCCCCTCTCTCTCTCTCCCCAGACATTCCTGTCCATATTTCATCTTTCAATAAAATGTTTAAGAAAACACCAATGTGAATTGTTGTCAATTTAATTTGGGAAGAGAGAGAGAGAGAGAGAGGAGTGGATCCCATTTCCCACACACTCTCCTGCAGTCCTCACCCACAACATTTATTTAATCTGGCCCTCACCAGGTTGTGTGTGTGGGATCTTGCTGTGCACACAGGTGGGTCTGGCTCCCTATTCCTCGCACTGTGACCGTGAGCAGAACTTTAAACAGGAAAGATGTTGGGGAGGCGGAGGAGGCAGAGAGAGAGACAGAGAAATGGAGGGAGAGCTAAACAGAGAGGGTGTGGGGGGGAGGGGTGTGAGAGGGTCTCAGGAGGGGCAGGGGGAAAGAGACACAGAGTCTGGGGCTGCCCTCCTCCATCGTGGGACTGGCAATGGGATCTTGCTGTGCAGAATTACCTTCATTGTCATTTGAATCATTCATTCATTGACTAAGGGAGGGTGGGGGTGTGATTGTGGGATTATAAATATTGTTACCACGCTGAGGTGATGTTTCCCTCTGCGCTATTTTGTAACCCCCCCAAAGAGATACACCTTGCCTCGTAATCTTAAGTGTGTGTGAGACAGGAGGAAGCTACTGGTTTTAGACAGATGTGCAGAAGGAGGTAATTCGGCCCATCTAGTCTGTACCGACCACAATCCCAACCAGGCCCTATTCCCATGACCCCACACTTTTAACCTGCTAATCCCCCTGACACTAGGGTCAATTTAACACGGCCAATCCACCGAACCCGCACAGCTTTGTGCTGTCGGAGGAATTGGTAAATTAAAGCAGGATCTGACACTCTCTGTATCAGGAACAACTAACAGGTCTTTAATTTAGACTGGGTGACAACCTTATTAAAACAATGAACAAACTGAATAAACTCCCCAGTAGAATGCTGTTCCAATGACAAGACTCACTCAGGAATAATGAAATAAATCATTACAGAATAGAGTCACTCTCAAATAATATAATACCAGGCGTCTGTTGGAAGTGTGAACTTTCTTCTGCTGCTTGGGTCTGGAATACTTTCTGAGTTGGTTTCTGCTTCTATTTAGATGGTGATGTGATGAAGCTGTATATATTACTGCAGGATTCAGTATCAGACTCTCCCTCCTTCAATCTAAAGAGGCAGCAAGGTCGCTCCCTCCCCGTTATTTCCCCCTGTCCCGGGTTTAAATACCCAGAATTTCCTCACAGTATTCCTGCAATTTGAGTGGCTTGAGGCTGTCACCAACGCTCCAATTTGAATGCAATTGGTTGTGTGTGTTTGAGAGCTTGTTTTAAAATCATTGACCCAATTCAAAGCCTGTTTTGCTCTGCTGGGACTCTGGCTGCTGCTTTGGACACAAATGTTGTAAAGTTGTCTTCTGCAGCCCTGCTTTCTGCAGTTTAAAATCCCCAGCACAAAGACACAGGCTTTCTAAAGACACAACGCTGGATGGTTCGGTTTGGTTTTCTCAGCATTTCTTTTCAATATTTACATTTGTCAAACACCAGATGTTTTACCCTAGATGCAACTTCATAACAATATTAGAGAGAGACAGAGAGAAAGAAAGGGAGAGAGAAAGACAGAGAGGGAGAGAAAGAGAGAGAGAGAGAAAGGGAGAGAGAGAGACAGAGACGGGAGAGTGAGGGAAAGCAGGAAAGGGCAGCAAGAGGTCAGGGTTGTGGGGGAGTGCAGTGAGGGGGTGGGGGAAGAGACACAGGATCTGGGGGTCTCTCGTGTGGAGGGAGAGAGAGGGAGACGTGTGGTTCCCTCATTTCCCACTCACTTTACCCCAATCCTCATTTAAAAATCACTTTGTATCTGGCCCTGCTCAGACTGTGTGTGGGATCTTGCTGTGCCCTCATGCTCTCTGTCTCCCCTCCTCCCCTCACCATATTCCCCGCACCGTGACAGTGCCCCACATTTTAAACATAAAAAGATGGAGGGGAAGGAGGGTGGGGTAGAGAGAGGAACAGAGAAGGGGTGGGGAGTGTCGGGGGCTGAGTGGAGGGGGGTAGGGGGATAGAGACAGAGGCTCTGGGGGTGGGTGGTGTCCTCCTGCAGTGTGGGACTCCCTGTGGGATCCTGATTGCAGCATTCCCAGTCTCTGAGAGAAAGAGAGAGACAGAAAGAAAAAGAGGGGGAAAGACAGAGAGAGAGAGAGAGAGAGACAGGCAGGGAGAAAGAGAGAGAGAAACAGTGTGAGGGAGAGAGAGAGAAAGACAGAGAAAGATGGAGGGAGAGAGAGAGAGAAAGATGGACGGAGAGAGAGAGAAAGGCAGACAGGGAGTGAGAGAGAAAGATGGAGGGAGTGGGAGAGAGAGAGGGGGAGAGTGAGGAGGAAAACAGGAAAAGACAGCAAGAGGTGAGGTTTGTGGGGGTGCAGTGAGGGGGTGGGGGAAGAGACACAGGATCACAGTGACCCGAGCTGGGAATTGAACCCGGGTCCCTGGAGCTGTGAGGCAGCAGCGCCAACCACTGTGCCCCCGTGTGGCCCTACACGTTATGATTCAATTCTGAGGGTCCCGGGGCGAAGGGGGGGGGGTGGATTTCACAGCCTCAGCCCCTCTCTGCCTCACTCTCCCTCTGTATAAACATTTCCCAAATTAAAACACACTCAACACAGCGAACTGCACCTTCTGGGATCTTCCAGAGCACCACAGAGATTGTGTTTTAAAAAGGGTTTGGCTTCGTTTTAAGAGGGAGTTCAACCCTTTCTGGGAATTTGGGATGAGACACACAGGGTAGTGAGTGGGGAAGGGGGCTCACAGCAGGCGAGAGTGTTGGGGGTGTGTTGGGGAGGACTGTGTCCCATTTGATTCAGGTTCACATTGTTGCTGCTGCTGCTGTTGTTGTGGGATCTTGCTGTGCACACACTGGGCCTGTGGCCTTTGCTCGCACTGCAACAGTGACCACACTTTATTAAACAAAATCTCGCTCACGGACCGCAAAGTGGGTTCAAAGGAAGAAGTGTAAACGGGGTCGGGTAAATTAAAGCACTTCAATCGCCGAGGCATCGTAGGCTGTGCAGCGAGTGCTGGGGAATGGGGGGAGTATAGATTGGAATTTGATGGCCAGCATAGACCTGGTGGGCCGAAGGGCCTGTTTCTGTGCTGTGTGACTCCAGATTCTCCTCCCTCTTTTCCCAGGAATTTCTATTTGGATGGGGGGGCGTTCATAATTTCCCTGTCGCTGTCTCTCCAGCGTTCTTACCAATCCCAGCACCCCTCCCCTCTCTCTCTCCCCAGACATTCCTGTCTATATTTCATCTTTCAATAAAATGTGATGGAAAACACCAATGTGAATTTTTTGGATTTAATTTCAGGGAGGGAAAGACAGAGAGAGAGAAAGAGAGAGACAGGGAGGGAGGGAAAGACAGACAGAGACAGAGAAAGACAGGGAGTGGGGGAAGGAGAGACAGACAGAGAGAGAGAGAAAAGCAGCCGAATAAAACCTGCAGCAGCCGCTTTATTCCATCGGATTGGGGATGTGATTGTGGGTTTTCCTGCTATCTCTCTCTCTCTCCCATCTTTCTCCTTTGATTGTGAGTTATCAGGGAAGGAGAGAGAGAGAAAGGGAGGGTAACAGAGGGAGATCAAAGGCAGAGGGGCAGGGAGAGGAGACACACTGGAGGGGGGGGGTGGGTTAGGGGGGGGTCCTCTGCTCTGCACTCACAGCCCAGCTCCCCAGTCTCTGGGGAAAAGACCCTCACTCACACCCTCCCAGAAGGTGGGATTTGTAACCAGCGGCTGTGTGACTGAGGCTGAATCTGGGCTGTTGTGTTTGAATAGATTTTTTCCCAATATAAAGATATTGGAATGTGGCTGCTGCCACATTGCAGTGAGAGAGAGATGTGGCTTTGCAGGAGCTTCCCTCCCCATTTCCCCATGGAAATCACTGAGAAATAGCAAACGTGGCTCACAACACGTCATTATTTGAAACGGTCAGACAGAAACTTATCAGAGAGAGCATTTTAATCCCCATTCATCCCCAGACGGAGAAACAGAGCAGAGATCAGGACAGATTATCCAGAGTAAGAGAGACCGGGGCAAAGATGGGGTATTGGATATATATATAGATCTGGGGGGAAAGCAAAAGAGACACAGAGGGGGCTGGACAGGTTCAGAGATAGAGGCAGAGAAAGAGAGAAACAGCGAGAGACAGAGGGAATGGGAGAAGGGTGTGACTGTGCTCGAAGTGGAAGGTTCCCTGTTCATATCGAATGTACAAACAGCACCAATGCTGGAGTGACTTATTATTTTCATTTGCGGTGGGGGAGAGATGGAGGGGAAAGAGAGGGAGACGTGTGGTTCCCTCATTTCCCACTCACTTTACCCCAATCCTCACTTCAAAATCACTTTGTATCTGGCCGTGTTCAAGCTGTGTGTGTGTGGGATCTTGCTGTGCACTCATGCTCCGTCCCCCTGCCCCGTCCCCCTGCCCCATATTCCTCACACTATGACAGAGCCCCATGCTTTAAACATAAAAAGATGGAGGGGAAGGAGGGTGGGGTAGAGAGAGAGAAACAGGGTGAACAGAGAAGGGGTGGGGAGTGTTGGGTGCTCAGTGGAGGGGGGTAGGGGGATAGAGACAGAGGCTCTGGGGGGGGGGGAGGTGTCCTCCTGCAGTGTGGGACTCCCTGTGGGATCCTGATTGCAGCATTCCCAGTCTCTCTCCCTCTCACTGTGAAGCACTCAGGAGGGAGAGGGAGCTGAAATTCAAATTCCTGAGCCTGGGGGAAAGGCTTGTTCTCAATCCCAGAGTCCTGCTTGTGTGTTTAGACAGGGCGCTGGGATTTGTGGGTGTGGATGGAGAAGATTGTTCTGTTTAACTGGGGGGTGGGAGAGAGGGGGGTTTGTTCTTTCCACCTGAGGAATAATGCAGCCTCTGTGACTAAGCCGCACTTCACGGCCTAAATCTCAGGAGCACTTTTGCATTTGCTTAATTCCCCAACAGGGTTTAAGTGGCTGAATTCAATGGTTCAATAAAATGTGAAGCAGCCGCTTCAGGGTGGGATTGTGGATTTTCCTGCCCCCCCGCCCCCCTCTCATTTCCCTTTTGATTGTGAGTTTTATTTTAAACGGTCAGACAGAAACTTAGAGAGAGCATTTCAATCCAGATTCACCTCGAGGTAGAGAAACAGAGCAGAGATCAGGACAGGTTATCCAGAGACAGGAGCAGAGACGGGGTATTGGACAGATATAGATCTGGGGGAAGTGTGTAAGAGACGGAGAGGGAGAAACAGAGGGGGGGGGGGGGGGCGGGGAGAGGTGACTGACAGAAGTGGGAACTTCATTGGGGCCTCCTGTGTTTATTCACTGGCCTGTCTCTGGAGTAAAGCCCCCAGAATGCTTTGACGTGTTTAATAAATTCAATATCGGGACAGTCAGGAGGCAGTTGGAAGTTCATTGCATTTGAAACGTGTTCCCATTTTGTCAGGGTTTAATAATGAGGAGGTGAAAATGAATGTTTCCCCCACCTCCCCCCAGTGAGATTGTGAATTTCAGCAAGTCCTGGGATCTTGCTGTGCCTTTTATTGTTTTTAATCAGCTTTTGTTTTGTGTTTAATCAAATTTCACTTTATTTTCTCTTTCTCTCTTCCAAGGAGAATTCCTTTGGAAACTTTGGCGATGCAGAGAGCGAATAGTTTTGCCGTGAGGAATCCTCGGACAAGAGCTATAACCAGAGAGAAAAATATTAATAAAAGTCCCCGTGTCTTTGTCGTTCATTTTTATTCACAGATAGACTGGTGGGGCTTTTACACGGAGGGTTAGTGGTCTGTGTGTCAGGGGGAGGGGGCATTCCCAGTGATCCCTGCTCCAATGTAATCCCACAGATTTCAATCCCTCTCCCTGAAGCTCTGTCTGTGCAACTCCCCCATCCTCAGAACTGTTTCTCCACATCTTTCCAATCCCTGTCTCTCCCCATCCTTTATACCTCAGCCTCTCACAATGGCAGCATCTTTCCCTTTTTCTCTCATTCTCTCTATCTTTCACTCTCTCTGAAACTTTGTCACTCTGTCTTGCCAAAGCCCCACTTTCTATTTATCTCGACGTCTCACTTTGTATCTCAGCCTCTCTGGACATCTCTCTCTCTCTCTGTGGATCATTTTATCTCAATCACAGCAGCCTCCTCTCCGTCTCTCTCTCTCTCTCTGCTCCCCCCTCTGTCTATCTCTGCTCCCTCTCTGTGACTCATTCTGTCTGAAGTACAGCAGCATTCTCTCTCACTCCCCATCTCTATATCTTTTCACAATAACTTCATTGCAGTGTTAATGTAAGCCTACTTGTGATTAACAAATACAATTTTAACTTTAACTCTGCTTTTATTTGTCTCTTATCTCTCTCTATCTCCTTCACTCTCTCTATCTGCTTCCCCCTCTCTCTGATCTCTGCTTCCTTCTCTGTGAATCAGTCTGAATTACAGTCGCATCCTCCCCATCTCCATCTCTCTGATCTCTGCTTCCCCCTCTCTGTGAATCATTCCGTCTGAATTACAGCAGCATTCTCTCTATCTCCATCTCTACTTCTCTGTCTCTCTCTATCTCTCTCTCTCTCGTGGGGGACGGGCCAGATCACGGGTTTGCTGTTCACAAGCAGCAAAGGCCCAGGAACGCAGAGGGAGGGAATCGGGGGCAATTCAGAGGGATTCAGCACTGCTGAAAGGGGGGAGTGTGTAATACAGGGGCTTGTTCAGAGCCAGGGGCTATTAGACAGAGAGGGAAGGGGCCGGTGGGGGAGGCTGTTGTACAAGTGGGGGGAATATTATAACACAGGCTGACCAGAGTCAGGGGTTATCAGAGAAAGGGGGCAATGGAGATGGGGGGGAAGAATCAGACAGGGGGTCTGTTGTACAGGATGGGGGTGGGGGATGTTATAACACAGGCTGCTCAGTGTCAGGGGAATTAGTCATTTGAACGTTAATGTTTAAAATGGGCAGAGTTTCCACATCCAACTCCACCAGGAGCTGTTTACCGGGGGGTGGTGGACGGGGATGGACGCGCGGTGGGGGGGGGTACTAATTAGAAAGGGGGGGATCTGTCAGTCCAGAGGCTGTTCACAGGGAGGGAGTGGGAATTTGCCAGGTTGAGAGGGGGGGCGGGGGGAAAGAGGGGAACTTAGAGGGATATTCAGCTGGGGGGCTTTGAAGATGGTTTGGGCAGTGGGGGGAGCGGGGTACGGGGCTCAGAGGGAAGGATCGGGAGATTTAGAGGGATTGTGAGGAGGGACGACAGAATTGGCTGGAGTGGGGGGGGGGGGAATTGAGAGGGATTAAAGGGAGAGAGTGGAGAGGGAGACTCAGGGATTGTGGTCGGGAATTAGAGGGATTCGGGTATTTAAGGGTCTCATGGGGAATTTGGGATTTAGCGGGGCTGAGAGGGAGGGAATCGGGGGGAATTGAGGGGGATTCGGGAAGGGGAGGCTTAGAGGGGGATTTCTGGGGTTCTGAGGGATACAGGAGGGATTGGGGGGCTTACGGGGATGACAAGACATGGTTTGGTGCTCAGACAGATTGAAGGGGTGGGATTGGAGAGGGAGCAGGATTCGGGGGCAGAGGAATGTGGCGAGGGTGGGGGCGATCTCAGGAGACGTTCAGGGGGGATTCTAGAGGAATCTCAGGGGCTTAGAATCTGGGGAGGGTCTGGATGGGGTAGGGAGTCAGAGAGGGAGTTAGCGGGAGGGGAGGGGGAGTCGGGGTGGAGGGAAAGGGATTGAGGGCGGGGTGGATTCATAGGGATTTGGGAGGGGGGAAATTCAGAGAGGGATTTAGGGTGGGGCCTTGCATCAGGGTTAGAATTGGGGGGTGTCGAGCGATTCGGAGCGGGGGGGTGACTCAGAGGGATTCTGGGGTGGGGAGGACTGAGGAAGGATTGGGTGCAGGCGTCAGGGGGGCTTGGGTTTGGCAGGGGGGCAGAGGGAGCCTTTGGGGGGGGGGGCTGAGGAATTGGGGCAGGAACTTGGAGGATTCAGGGGGCTGAGAGTCAGATTGGCGGTGGGTGTCAGAGAGATTGGGGGTGCTTACAGTCGGATGAAAGGAGATGGGGCAGAGGGACAGGGAATCAGGTGGGGGAAAGAGGAGTTTTGGGGGGGAATTAGTGGAGATTGAGGGCGGGGGGTTGAGAAGGATTGGGAGTGGCTCAGAGGGCTTTGGCGGTGAGTTCCTGAGAGAGAGTGAGTGGGGGGGTGATTAGAGTGGGATTGGAGAAGATTGGGCAGAGTGACAGTGTGAGGGAGCGGGATTAACATCAATAGAGACACAGTCAGTAACACAGGTGCTGGGGGGAGAGGGGTTACTGAGTGAGAGTGTGAGGGAGCTGGATTAACATTAGTACAGATACAGTCAGTAACACAGGGTGCTGGGGGAGAGGGGTTACAGAGTGACAGTGTGAGGGAGCGGGATTAACATCAGTACAGATACAGTCAGTAACACAGGGTGCTGGGGGAGAGGGGTTACTGAGTGACAGTGTGAGGGAGCTGGAATAACATCAGTACAGATACAGTCAGTAACACAGGGGCTGGAGTATGGGGGCGACTGAGTGTCAGTGTGAGGGAGCTGTACTAACATCAGTAGAGATACAGTCAGTAACACAGGGTGCTGGGGGAGAGGGGTTACTGAGTGACAGTGTGAGGGAACTGGATTAACATCAGTACAGACACAGTCAGTAACACAGGGTGCTGGGGGAGAGGGGTTACTGAGTGACAGTGTGAGGGAGCTGGATTAACATCAGTACAGATACAGTCAGTAACAAAGTGTGCTGGGGGAGATGGGTTACAGAGTGACAGTGTGAGGGAGCTGGATTAACATCAGTACAGATACAGTCAGGAACACAGGGTGCTGGGGGAGAGGGGTTACATAGTGACAGTGTGAGGGAGCTGGATTAACATCAGTACAGACACAGTCAGTAACACAGGGTGCTGGTGGAGAGGCGTTACTGAGTGACAGTGTGAGGGAGCTGGATTAACATCAGTACAGATACAGTCAGTAACACAGTGTGCTGGGGGAGAGGGGTTACTGAGTGACAGTGTGAGGGAGCTGGATTAACATCAGTACAGACACAGTCAATAACACAGGGTGCTGGGGGAGAGGGGTTACTGAGTGACAGTGTGAGGGAGCTGGATTAACATCAGTACAGATTCAGTCAGTAACACAGGGTGCTGGGGGAGAGGGGTTACAGAGTGACAGTGTGAGGGAGCTGGATTAACATCAGTACAGATACAGTCAGGAACACAGGGTGCTGGGGGGAGAGGGATTACTGAGTGACAGTGTGAGGGAGCTGGATTAACATCAGTACAGATACAGTCAGTAACACAGGGTGCTGGGGAAGAGGGTTACTGAGTGACAGTGTGAAGGAGCTGGATTAACATCAGTCGAGATACAGTCAGGAACACAGGGTGCTGGGGGAGAGGGATTACTCAGTCACAGTGTGAGGGAGCTGGATTAACATCAGTACAGATTCAGCCAGTAACACAGGGTGCTGGGGGAGAGGGGATACTGAGTGACAGCGTGAGGGAGCTGGTTTAACATCAGTGCAGATACAGTCAGTAACACAGGGTGCTGGGGGGAGAGGGGTTACTGAGTGACAATGTGTGGGAGCTGGATTAACATCATTAGAGACACAGTCAGTAACACAGTTGCTGGGGGGAGAGGGGTGACTGAGTGACAGTGTGAGGGAGCTGTACTAACATCAGTAGAGATACAGTCAGTAGCACAGGGTGCTGGGAAGTGGCGTTACAGAGTGACATTGTGAGGGAGCTGAACTAACATCAGTCAAGATACAGTCAGTAACACAGGGTGCTGGGGGAGAGGGGTTACTGAGTGACAGTGTGAGGGAGCTGGATTAACATCAGTACAGACACAGTCAGTAACACAGGGTGCTGGGGGAGAGGGGTTACAGAGTGACAGTGTGAGGGAGCTGGATTAACATCAGTACAGACACAGTCAGTAACACAGGGTGCTGGGGGAGAGGGGTTACTGAGTGACAGTGTGAGGGAGCTGGATTAACATCAGTACAGACACAGTCAGTAACACAGGGTGCTGGGGGAGAGGGGTTACAGAGTGACAGTGTGAGGGAGCTGGATTAACATCAGTACAGACACAGTCAGTAACACAGGGTGCTGGGGGAGAGGGGTTACTGAGTGACAGTGTGAGGGAGCTGGATTAACATCAGTACAGACACAGTCAGTAACACAGGGTGTTGGGGGAGAGCGGTTACTGAGTGACAGTGTGAGGGAGTTGGATTAACATCAGTGCAGATACAGTCAGTAACACAGGGTGCTGGGGGAGAGGGTTTACTCAGTCACAGTGTGAGGGAGCTGGATTAACATCAGTACAGATAGTCAGTAACATAGGGTGTTGGGGGAGAGGGGTTACTGAGTGACAGTGTGAGGGAGCTGGATTAACATCAGTACAGATGCAGTCAGTAACACAGGGTGCTGGGGGAGAGGGGTTACAGCGTAACAGTGTGAGAGAGTTGAATTGACATCAGTGCAGATACAGTCAGTAACACAGTGTGCTGGGGGAGAGGGATTACTGAGTGACAGTGTGAGGGAGTTGGACTAACATCAGTACAGATACAGTCAGTAACACAGGGTGCTGCGGGGAGAGGGGTTACTGAGTGACAGTGTGAGGGAGCTGGATTAACATCAGTACAGATACAGTCAGTAACACTGGGTGCTGCGGGGAGAGGGGTGACTCAGAGACTGTGCGAGGGTGCTGAATTAACATTAGTAGAGATACCGTCAGTAACACACGGTGTTATGGGGAGAGATTGAGCAGATTGGGTTTGTACTCGTTGGAGTTTAGAAGGCTGAGGGATGATCTTATAGAGGCCTATAAGATAATGAAAGGGCTGGATATGGTAGAAGTGGAGGGAATGTGGTGATATAAACAGGGCCTAGTTTTAAGGCTGATTAAATTGGATATCCTAAATTAAAGAATTGGGCACATTGAAATCAAACACAGTCAAACCGCAGGCAGGCCAATTGTACAATACACAAATGTGTCTGGGCCTGACCCATCAACCACCCATCAAAGGTCGTTACACTCTACTTGAGACTTAGCAGGAGATCATGGCACCTCATTGAAATGCATCGGTCTATTGTTAGAAGCCCAGATCGGGCCAGACTTTCTGTCACCAAGAGATCCTGTAGAAAGCTTACCTGATAACAAGTTTAACAACATGGAGATGGACACCTGGGGGGCGGACCCTGGTGTCCTGTCAGGCAGACATCAAGAAACCCACTGGGTATTGGAACCCCCTCCTGGGACCTCAGAGTAGTGTGAGGTAACGCATTTAGAAAAGGCAAATAAGCCGATGAAATACACAATAAATGGATGGATTGGGGAAAGAGAGGCCAAAGAAACAGAGATATGTTGGAATCCAGGACAAGCTGCATATACAGAATATTGGTCAAGGCATTAAATGTAAGAAGTTACATTAATCTTATCTTCTGTCTGCAAAAAATCCCTGTCTCTTCATTTCTGTGTAGTCTGTGTAATTTCTATCCCTGATCCTCTGCATCAATGAGATAGAAATTTCTTGCAACTTGCTGAAATGAAACAAATTGGAAATGTGATTGTCTCCCTTTTCAGTGAGGCTCACAGCTTTACCCTCTGTGTGAAAGCTGCTGCCCATCCTCAGCATGGAATTCAATTTAAACATTCCCCACTTACTGCAGAGAAGGGAGCGGCCCCATTCCAGGCATCAAATTCAACCAGTTTGACAACCTGCTGCTAATTCAACTGTCAACAAGTTTCATTCGAAATTTTACTTTAACTCTTCTTGTTCCAGAGATGTTCAGTAAATCAGTCAAATGATAAGAAACAAATTCCAACTGGGACTTCGGAATTTTGAGCAAACATTGATTTCCTGATATTTGTGGTTTCACCCCAGAGCCCAGGAGCCAGTTCCTTGTCAATGAGCTGAGAAAAGGACTGTTTCGAAACATGGAGATTAACCATTTAACTTCCAAACTGAATGATCTCTGAGCAACAATGGCTGCAGCTGTTGGGCAATGAGCACGAACACTCCAGTTACATTTATTATTGTAAACCAGCAACTGAGACACCAGATTCTGGCCCAATGGAGTTATTCAAGAAGATGCTCAGAATTTCATTAACTCAGGATGACAAGTGAAGTGAATCAATGGCAGGTCATCGTCAACTGTCCTTATCGAGGATGACATCTACTCAGGGTAAATGGAGTTAAGATGCAGATGAGGCAAAATATAATTAATTAGAGGAATAGGCTCAAGGGGCAAAATAATTGCCTCCTGTTACTGTATTTAAATGTTGGTTGAATAATGAAGTGTGAAACTTCTGGAGGATTTGCACCTCCCTTTTAATCAGTTGAACTTGGATTGTTTATTTCAGATGGTGCAACATTTTTATTCAGAGAGTGATCAGATAATCGGTTTCAAAGGGCAAACTTTAGAAACCATAGTTTGGCAAAAACACTTGCAATGGTCCATCCTGTGCCATTTATAGAATCAAGCCCCTAAACTTACTGATAGTTTTATTCTGGGTTCAACCAAAATCTTTGAACAAGAGATTTGCTATCGAGTGGTTTTATATATACATATTTGGAAATTACTGATTTATAACCTGATCCAATATGCTGAGGATTCTAGATCGGATCCACGAGATTAAATATCAATTGTAATGTCAAATTGATAACAGTAAGACAGGTGAGAGCAGTGTGCTCTCTAACACTGCTTCCAGCTCTCCATCTCTGTTGGGCGAGTCCCACTGGTTCTCCTGCACCCACCTGGCAGGACAAGACAACAACTCAGGTTGTTGTTTTACTGTGTGTCAATTACAGACAGTGTGGGCCTCCAAATGAAAAGAGAGAATCGAGCCAAAGTTTTGAGTCAGGATGACCCTTCATCAGAACTTTTATTTTAGCTCATACTTTAACACCCTAAGGCATTCTATAAAAATGTGAAGAGTAAAAGGATGAGACATGAAGGTATAGGGCCTATAAAACGTGAAGGCGGGAAAATCAGTACGGAACCAGTAGAAATGGCAGAGGTGCTTAATGAGAATTTTGTCTCGGTTTTCACAGAGGAGAAGGACATGGGTGGATGTACTGTGGGCTTGCGGTGGACTGAAAAGATTGAGTATGTGGACTTTAACAAAGAGGTTGTGCTGGAATCTTTGAATGGCATCAAGATAGATAAGTCGCCGGGTCCGGATGGGATGTACCCCAGGTTACTGTGGGAGGCGAGGGAAGAGATTGCAGAGCCTCTGGCGATGATCTTTGCATTGTCGATGGAGACGGGAGAGGTGCCGGAGGATTGGAGGATTGCGGATGAGGTTCCTATTTTCAAGAACGGGAATAGGGATAGCCCAGGAAATTACCGACCGGTGAGTCTAACCTCAGTGGTTGGTAAGCTGATGGAGAAGATCCTGAGGGACAAGATTTATGAGCATTTGGAGAGGTTTAGTATGCTCAAGAATACTTAGCATGGCTTTGTCAAAGGCAGATCGTGCCTTACGAGCCTGGTGGAGTTCTTCGAAAATGTGACTAAACACATTTACAAAGGGAAAGCGGTAGATGTGGTTTATATGGATTTTAGCAAGGCGTTCGATAAGGTCCCCCATGCAAGGCTTCTAGAAAAAGTGAGAGGGCATGGGATCCAAGGGGCTGCTGCCCTGTGGATCCAGAACTGGCTTGCCCAAAGGAGGCAGAGAGTGTGTATGGATGGGTGTTTTTCTAAATGGAGGTCGGTCACCAGTGGTGTGCCCCAGGGATCTGTTCTGGGACCCTTGCTGTTTGTCATTTTCATAAATGACCTGGATGAGGAAGCGGAGGGATGGGTTGGTACGTTTACCGACGACACGAAGGTTGGTGGGGTTGTGGATAGTCTGGAGGGATGTCAGAAGTTACAGAGGGACATAGATAGGATGCAAGACTGGGCGGAGAAGTGGCAGATGGACTTCAACACAGATAAATGCATCGTGATCCATTTTGGCAGGTCAAATTGGATGAAGGAGTACAATATTAAGGGAAAGACTCTGAGTACTGTGGAGGATCAGAAGGACCTTGGGGTCCGGGTCCATAGGACTCTAAAATTGGCCCCGCAGGTGGAGGAGGTGGTTAAGAAGGCGTATGGTGTGCTGGCCTTTATCAATCGAGGGATTGAGTTTAGGAGTCCGGGGATAACGATGCAGCTATATAAGACCCTCGTCAGACCCCACTTGGAGTACTGTGCTCAATTCTGGTCGCCTCACTATGGGAAGGATGTGGAAAAGATTGAAAGGGTGCAGAGGAGATTTACAAGGATGTTGCCTGGATTGAGTGGCATGCCTTATGAGGATAGGCTGAGGGAGCTCGGTCTTTTCTCCTTGGAGAGACGTAGAATGAGAGGAGACCTAATAGAGGTATATAAGATGTTGAGAGGCATAGATCGGGTGAACTCTCAGAGGCTTTTTCCCAGGGTGGAAATGTCTGCTACGAGAGGACACAGGTTCACGGTGCTGGGGGGTAGGTACAGGGGAATTGTTAGGGGGAAGTTTTTCACACAGAGGGTGGTGGGCGAGTGGAATCGGCTGCCGTCAGTGGTGGTGGAGGCAAACTCAATCGGGTCTTTTAAGAAACTCCTGGATGAGTACATGGGACTTAATAGGATGGAGGATTATAGGTAGGCCTAAAAGGTAGGGATATGTTCGGCACAACTTGTGGGGCCGAAGGGCCTGTTTTGTGCTGTAGTTTTCTATGTTTCTATGTTTAAGTTTCCTGACCTACTAGCTGTAATTGAATTAGAATTTGACTGTATTTAATTCTTTGAAATCAGGAACACAGAGAGACTAAGTGAGTTGGTAAAGCTACAGCACAAAAAAACCCTGCAAATCTATGAATAGTCAGTGTGAGGCCATCCACTTCAGTTCTGATGTTCTAGTAACAGCTAACTGCATTCTGATGTTCCAGTGCACAGTTAGCTGCGTTCTAATTCAGTAGTTCCAGTGCATTTAGTTACAGGAGCTAAGTTCAGACAGAATTGCCCCACTCCCATGAAGCACCTCAGCACAGCTCTGTGCAGTCAGGGTCAAGTGTGGGTCAAGACTGGCAGGCCCCTGTCACATTAGGATCTTCTTTGGGGTATGGATTTCTGGGGACACTATCCCTAGGGGGCACCGCAGGGGTGATCAGTGCCAGTAATAGGAATTTCTTCATATGTGGACTTACCATCTTAGGAAACAACACCCTCCAAGCACTGGGTGCAATTGACCAAGAACTCGCAGAACTCAGACTATACACACAGCAAACGAGATATGCAGTAGACTATCAGCTAGCCAGACAAGGAGGGGTATGCACCATCATCAAAGGAAAATGCATCACATATGTACACGACGAGACATTAAACATAACAGCAGCCAGGTCCGGGATACAAAAGCAATTGGATAGCTTTAAACAGGGATTTACAGGGACTGATGGGTGGTTAGGGTGGCTGTTTAACACAGTTTGGGGAGCATACATTATGAAGGGATTAATTTTAGTAGTAGCCATCCTGTTCACACTCTGCCTGGGCCTAACCTGTATTAAAGTGATATGTGCAAATATTGCATCAAGAATGCTACCCACTGCCAGTATCCAGATGCAAGAATTTAACCACACCACAGAGGAAGAGGAACAACGGCAAGGACGACATCTGTACAAGTCACTGTACCTCTCAAGATCGTCCATGGGGGGTCAGCCATGAATGGGACCCCCTGGACGAGAGGAGGGACTGAAGTAGGCCATTTTCCAAAAGCCATATTTTTATTATCTCATCAATATTCACCTCATTAAACATATTCATTTATTGGACTGATTGGCACCATTCATAACGTGCCCACAATGCAGAGGGGAACACCCGAATGGACATTCGTTTAAATCCCCCTCTGCACAGCTGAGAGACCTTTCATTTCAAAGCCGACAAAAGATCATTGTTCTGCCCAGCAACAGCACGAAGCTGCATTTTAAACCGGCCTTTGGCCAGAAGATCGGGATATCTGCGAGTCAAGGCCTGGAGTGGGTTATATGGCATAACCGGACTGTCAATAAAATATTACAGGAATAAAATGGCCAAGGCAGGCAAAGAAACTTAATAAACTAGGATAAAAAGAATAAGAGATTAGATTAAATCCCCCTACACACAGCAGGACAAAATGACATTAACACCTAATCTCGCAAGCATAGAATACAGACACAAAACAGTAGAGGTCGATTTAGATAAGGGGACACATCGAGAGGATAATGGGAAACACATTAAAACACGGGGGCAAGAACAGGCAGTCCCATTAACACGGACACACACCATACAGATGCAAATTGACAAGTCTCTCCGGGAACTTCCTGACCAGACAGGCCATTTTATAAATATTGTAAAAATGTATGAGCAAATGTTCCCGCTCGAATTTGGATTCCTATAAATATCCAGAGCAAATGTATAACTATTGAGATCAACGTGGCCAAGCACTGTTTCTAAGCTGGCTACAGGGGTCTCCCTGGGTTCCCAGTAATTGTACATGAAAGAAAAACGCTTTGAACCTTGCCTTGCGACTCGACTTCCTTGAATGCACTGGTACAAGGGACTTTTCCCTACAACAAGATAGAGAGAGAGTAACAGAGAGAGGGAAGGAAAGGAATGGAGTGAGAGTCACAGAGAGGGAGAGGAAGTGATTGAGATAGAGTGTGTTCGGCAGAGTTCCTGCAATGCTGAGTACAATGGCCTTTTAAAGTACCACGCAGAACACAACAAATAGGAGCAGAAGTGGGCCATTCTGCTCCTCCCATTGATAAGATCATGGCTGATCTGACTGTGGCCTGAACTCTACTTTGCTGCGTGTCTCCCCATAATGCTCAACTCACTCTCTGGGGAAAGTGGTTAGCACTGCTGCTTCACAGCGCCGAGGACCTGGATTTGATACCCGGCTTGGGTCACTGTCTGTGCGGAGTTTGCATGTTCTCCCCGTGTCTGTGTAGGTTTCCTCCGGGTGCTCCGGTTTCCTCCCATATTCTGAAAGACGTGCTGGTTCGGTGCATTGATCCGAACAGGCGCCAACTAGAGGAATTTCACAGTAACTTCATTGCAGTGTTAATGTAAGACTGACTTGTGACCAATAAATGAATTTTAACTTTGACTTCTAAACACTAACCACCCCCTGAGAGAACAAATTATTCCTCCTCATCTCCATCTTTAATGGGAGCTGTATGAATTTTAAACTGTGCCCTCCCTGATACTAGATTCCCCCATGTTGGCCCTGTTCTGTGATAATACAGATGTTTAAAGATTATTCAGTAGTTCTTTAAGGGTAGCAGACACAGGGAAAAAAGAAGTGACTCTGTACACAACAGCTATATTTCAAGGGTATATATATGAGTGGGCAGTAATCTTCTCTCAGAATCAGACAGATTGTGGGTTCAGCTCAGAGCCTCAAATACTAGGCCCTCAGCATCGATCAGAGACTCCGAACACAGCATGATGGGAGAGCGGACAAAGGAAACTGGTGTTGAATTTGTGAGCCTTGCTTTGTGGGAAGCTTTAGTGTTTGGGGAGAATGTCAACTTCTGAATGGACCTACCATATATTAAGCTGATCTTTCTCCACACCCTATCGGTAACTGCAACACTATATTCTGCACCCTTTCCTCTCCTTCTCCCCTGTGTACTCTATGAACGGTATGTTTTGTCTGTATAGCGCACAAGAAACAATACTTTTCACTGCATCCCAATACAAATCAATCAAATCAAATCAAATTAACACGGTGAAGTTTGGACCCTGTGGGGTGACAGTTGTCTGAATACAGATTCTATCTTATTGTAACATTCAGGTACCACGTGTACTGAGCTCACCAGCGTTCTGTCTGTATTGTGTCAATCCAGTCTTGAAATATCCACTAATATTGCTAATTCTGCCAAAACAGAAACAGAAAGAGTGTTTGAATTCTCCGTGATTAGTCCCCTTAATGATAAACAACATGGTGGATGAGAGGGATAGAGAGAGAGAGGAAGAGATACAGAGTAACAGAGAGGTCGGGAGAATGAGAGAGAGCAATGCAGAGAGTAACAGTTGTCTGAATACAGATTCTATCTTATTGTAACATTGAGCTACCACATGTACTGAGCTCACCAGCATTTGCAGAAGCCATTATATAAATACTGTTCTGTCTGTATTGTGTGAATCCAATCTTGAAATTTGCACTCATGTTGCTAATTCTGCCAAGACAGAAACAGAAAGAGTCTTTGAATTCTCCGTGTTTAGACTCCTTAACGGTAAACAACATGGTGGATGAGAGGGATAGAGAGGGAGAGGGAGAGAGAGAGATGGAGCGATGCAGAGTAACAGAGAGATAGGGAGAGGGAGCAATGCAGAGAGTAACAGTTAGACAGTGAGGAATAGAGATTAATTCAGATGGATAGTGAGTGTCAGGGGAGTCCGAGACGCTACATAAACAAGGTAAAGATTTGAAAATGGAGGAGTGTTTCTTATCCACTTATAAAAGATAATCCACACTCACACCACTCACATTTCACACTCTCTGCTCAGTCCTGTGTTGGGGGGTGTTGAGTGTCGGATCAGTGTTTGCTTTTCTCAAACCGCACTGATATTCCCAACAAGGGCAAGAGGTTTCAGTGTTTAAAAATGTAAACATTTAAAAGCAAAACTAGACCGGATTTGGTTAAATCTCATGGGATCCAGGATGTGGTGGCCAAATGGATACAAAATTGGTTGATGACAGAAGACAGAAGGTGGTTGTCGAGGGTTGTTCTATTTTCAAACTGGAGGCCTGTGACCAGCCTCAGGGATCGGTGCTGGGTCCCCTGCTATTTGTAATTTATATTAATAATTTAGATGAGAATTTAGGAGGCATGGTTTGTAATTTTGCAGATGACACCAGGATTTGTGGCATAGTGGACAGTGAAGAAAGTTATCTCGGATTGCAACGGGATCTTGATCATTTGATCGAGTGGGCTGATGAATGGTGGATGGAGTTTAATTTAGATAAACGCAAGGTGATGCACTTTGGTAGATCGAACCAGCGCACTACTTAGTTAGTGGTAGGGCATTGGTGAGAGTTATAGAACAGAGATCTCGGCGTACAGATTCATAGCTCCTTGAAAGTGGAGTCACAATGGATAGAGTGGTGAAGAAGGCGTTCCACATGCTTGGTTTCATTGGTCAGAATACTGAATGGGATTTGGGACATCATGTTGAAGTTGTACAAGACATTGGGTAAGGCCACACTTGGAATACTGTGTACTGTTCTGGTCACCCTATTATACCAAGGATATTACTAAACTAGGAAGTGTGCAGAAAAGAACTACTGGGATACTGCAGGGTCTTGATGGTTTGAGTTATAAGCAGAGGCTGCAAAGACTGGGACATTTTCTCCTGGAGCATAGGAGGCTTCGGGGTGGTCGAACAATGGCCTCGCTGGATTCACTCTGTCCTTTCAGATTCAGTCTCACAGGCCTGGCTGTGTTCACTGTGTCCTTTGAGATTCAGTGTCACAAGCCTGGCTGGGATCACTCTATCCTTCGAGATTCAGTGTCACAGGCATTGCTGGGTTCTGTCTGTCGCTTGAGATACAGTCCCACAGGCCTGGCTGGATTCACTCTGTTCTTTAGGATTCAGTGTCACAGGCCTGGTTGGGTTCAGTGCCAGGTTCACAGGAGTGCCCGTGTCAATTAGTAGTTCCCTCTCGCTCGATTTGAAGTCCCAACTATCTCAATTTGGAGTGCCCCCTATCTCGATTGCGAGTGACCCTCTAACGATTAGGAGTGTCCCATCTTGATTTGGAGTGTCCCGATCTGCAATAAGGGAGCCTTCTATCTCGATTAGGAATGCCCCCCTGTTTAGATTTGGACCAGTGACTATTTCAGTGAGGAGTGCCCCCCGTCATTTCTGAGTGTCCCCGGTCAATTAGGATCGCTGCCTACCTCGATTAGGTCTGCCCCTCCCTCGATTAGGAGTGCCCCGTATCTCGAATGATGGAGCCTTCTATATCAGTTCGGGGTGCCTCCTATTTAGATTTGGAGCAGCGAATAATTCAATTAGCAGTCCCCCCCCCATCGCCATTGGCAGTGCCCCCCTCCCCGTCGCCGTTAGCAGTGCCCCGCCGTCGCCGTTAGCAGTGCCCCCCTCCCCCGTCACCGTTAGCAGTGACCCCTCCCCCCATCGCTGTTAGCAGTGCCCCCCCCCCCATCTCGATTGGGACCACGCCGTATCTCGAATAAGAGAGACTTCTATCCCGATTAGGTGTGCTCCCATTTAGATTTAGAGCAGTGACAGTTTCAATTCTGAGTGCCCGCATATCAGCTCGCACTGCTCCTGTCAATGAGGAGTGCCCAGGTGAATCACAAGTGCCCCCAATTTCCGTTTGGAGTGCCCACATCTTGATTACATGCGCCCTTATCTCGATTAGAAGGCCATGGACCAAATCCTGAGTGGAATGACAGGAGTCCAGACTTACCTGGATGAGATCTTGCTCATGGATTCGACTATTTTCCCAGTACTTGGAGAATACCTTAGAGGTTGCAGGAGCACGGCCTGCAAATCAAGAGAGAAATATGAGTTCTTCAAGGACTCCATTGAATGCCTGGGTCATGAAATGGATTGCACAAGGCCCAAGATGGAGGTCATCATGAAAGCCCCAAGACCAGACAATGTGTCCCAATTCAGGTGATTTTTGGGTCTAATTGTTGTACCTGTTAATCTCAGATACTTTCAACCAGTTTACTTACTCCAAGGTTTTATCCCGGTGCCCTTATTTGCAAGGTGGAGAAAGGACAAACACAAGTAAAGATTCAACAAGTTTATTAAATAACACTATTAACCCTTAAATTACCCACATAAAACAAGAGGATACCCCAGCAGATTCAAGTATACTACCCGTAAAGATGGCTTGGTTAAACTGCAGGCCCGATTCTCTGAGTCCCCCTGGTCTGTCGTCACGAAGGTGAGTCTCGATGGCCGCTTCTTCCTTCCTTCTCTGGTCAGTCTTCTGAATGGTCATGGCTGTCTCCCCTGTCGAGTCTTCGCTCCTTGTGCCTCTGAGTGTGTCCCTTTATCCCCAGCCTGCTTGCCTTTCCAGAAACTTCTCTGGCTTCTGGCCAATGAGGTCCCAGGAGGGGGTTCCAATACCCAGTGGGTTTCTTGATGTCTGCCTGACAGGACACCAGGGTCCGCCCCCCAGGTGTCCATCTCCATGTTGTTAAACTTGTTATCAGGTAAGCTTTCTACAGGATCTCTTGGTGACAGAAAGTCTGGCCCGATCTGGGCTTCTAACAATAGACCGATGCATTTCAATGAGGTGCCGTGATCTCCTGCTAAGTCTCAAGTAGAGTGTAACGACCTTTGATGGGTGGTTGATGGGTCAGGCACAGACACATTTGTGTATTGTACAATTGGCCTGCCTGCGGTGTGGCTGTGTTTGATTTCAAAATGCTCAATTCTTTAATTTAGGATATCCAATTTTATCAGCCTTAAAATTAGGCCCTGTTTATATCACCACATTCCCTCCTCTTGATCCAATGAGCGTCAGCGAACCGGATCACACAATTCTCACCAAACCATCTGAACAAGCAAGTACCCCGAATCTGGAGTTGACAGTATCATCCCTAACCCACAATAGTACTAACAAATTTAAATGAAGTAAAATAAGTTAAAAAAAAGAATAAGCAATCGGGTATGTACAAAACAAAGCAATAAACAGTACAAAATGAAGTAAAATAATTTTAAAAAACAAGAAACAATACGTCAATTGGGTATATACAAAACAAAGCAATAGTAACACTGAGCGTAGTAGGTCAACTGGGCATCAACATAGTCATGCAGGCAACAAAGGTGATGAGCATGTGTACTGCTAATTCTTTCAAGCAAAAGTCTTGTGATCTCTGCCTGGCGATCAAATTCACTTTGTGTAATTCGCATTTCCTGTTCTGCTGCTGAACGGGCCTCTGAGACCTTTGCCTTCTTCAGTCTTGCTTTTGCTGCATCGAAATCAAGTCTTTTATTCTGCAAGAGTTTACGTTCTTTAGATATTGTTCTGTAGTCCCCTTCCAGAAAGTTTCTAAGGGGTGCCAAAAGGTTGACCTCTGACGGGTGTACTTCCATCGGGCGTGGGGTGAACCACATGTATCCGGGGTATCGTAGGCTGATCTTCTGGTCTTTGGTTGATGTGGTGTCTGTGGTTCGGTCTGCGACAAGGAGTCCCAGATAACAGGGAAGTATGTAGTTCATTCTGGGGAAGATCAAGGTAGCACCTGTTAATTCTTATTAATATCTGATTCTCTTTTCCTTTTCTTTACTAGAATGTCGTATGACTCCTCTTTTTTAGAAAATAAAACCAAAGAAATAAGTAAAGGAATAATAAAGGCCCAATCGTGTCATACGAAGGGTAGTGGGGGAAGGAGTTTGCAGGGCGTGAAAATAAAATGTTGGGTATGTGGCATGTGTCCTTGTTGTTGGAGGACTCTGGCACAGTATAACAATAGATTCTTCATCTCACAACCAAACTGTGGTGTGTTGGAAGATTATGACGCAGTATAATGTGGGCAGATAAGAAACCCTTTTCAATTGGGTGATGCGTGGAGTGGACGGATAAAGCTATTTACAATTTGGACTGTGATGTCCTGATTCTTTCTCAGTGGAGAGAACCTATATGGGCGGGCTTTGGCTGCCAGGTACCCACTGCATTACCACCTCTGGTAGTGAGCGCCGGATCAAACGGTTCTGGGAGTCCCGGTACCAGGGGCGCCACAGGGGGTAAGGTTTGCGGGTTCCCCATCCTTTCCATCGGGGTCCCCTGGGTCGGGGTTTTATTCATGAAGCACTGTAAATTGGGGTGGGGACCGAGGTTGCGTGTGCTGTTCCTGGGGATACTGGGTGGGGGTTGATAACCTGGGGTACAGGTTGTGGACCGTGGTTTAGGTCCGGTGCTGTGGGGTGAGGGTTGATAACCTGGGGTACAGGTTGTGGACCGTGGTTTAGGTCCGGTGCTGTGGGGTGGGGGTTGATAACCTGGGGTACAGGTTGTGGACCGTGGTTTAGGTCCGGTGCTGTGGGGTGGGGGTTGATAACCTGGGGTACAGGTTGTGGACCGTGGTTTAGGTCCGGTGCTGTGGGGTGAGGGTTGATAACCTGGGGTACAGGTTGTGGACCGTGGTTTAGGTCCGGTGCTGTGGGGTGGGGGTTGATAACCTGGGGTACAGGTTGTGGACCGTGGTTTAGGTCCGGTGCTGTGGGGTGGGGGTTGATAACCTGGGGTACAGGTTGTGGACCGTGGTTTAGGTCCGGTGCTGTGGGGTGGGGGTTGATAACCTGGGGTACAGGTTGTGGACCGTGGTTTAGGTCCGGTGCTGTGGGGTGGGGGTTGATAACCTGGGGTACAGGTTGTGGACCGTGGTTTAGGTCCGGTGCTGTGGGGTGGGGGTTGATAACCTGGGGTACAGGTTGTGGACCGTGGTTTAGGTCCGGTGCTCTGGGGTGAGGGTTGATAACCTGGGGTACAGGTTGTGGACCGTGGTTTAGGTCCGGTGCTCTGGGGTGAGGGTTGATAACCTGGGGTACAGGTTGTGGACCGTGGTTTAGGTCAGGTGCTGTGGGGTGAGGGTTGATAACCTGGGGTACAGGTTGTGGACCGTGGTTTAGGTCCGGTGCTGTGGGGTGAGGGTAGATAACCTGGGGTACAGGTTGTGGACCGTGGTTTTGGTCCGGTGCTGTGGGGTGAGGGTTGGGACTTCCTTGTGGCTCAAAGACTCCTTCCAGGGTGACATGGTTTTGGTGAAAATTTTGCTGGGAGCCGAATGCCTTCATTTGGTTCACATGATACCACCCGGCTTTCTTGTGGTCTACCATGACCTTGTAAACCGAGGGGCTGGCCTTGTCTACCACTGGATAGGGGCCGGCATATTTGGGGGACAAGAACGTTCCTGGCTGGAAGACTCTGAGCATTATCTGTTGCCCAACCTCATATTCGGTGGGTTTTACCTTATCATCAAAATAGGCCTTCCTTTGCTGCTTCTGTTTGCCTATCTTAACGGCTGCAGCCTGTTGTGCGGCCTGTATGTTTTCTAGAGTGGCTCTCACGGCATTTTCGTGGGTGAGGGCCGTGACTTCGGGCCCGGACAGATCCTGCCCGAGTAAAGGTTCAATTCCTCGCATAGGTCGCCCGGTCATGAGGACATGGGGGTTAATCCGGTGGAACTAGATACGGAATTCCGCACTATCATTAATATGAAGGGAAGGACTTTGTTCCAGGAGTGATTGTTCTGCTGAACGGTCTTACGGATCATATCTTTGAGGGTACGGTTCATCCTCTCTACTACACCGCTAGATTGGGGGTGGTAAGCAATGTGGAATTTTTGCTTTATCCCCAACAATTCCATTACACGTTGCATTACCTGGGCAGTGAAGTGCGTGCCCTGGTCTGAGTCGATGCTGCGGGGAAGGCCCCACCTCGTGAATATGTGCTGCACTAGGATGTCAGCCATGACCTTGGCTGTGTTTGTGTGCGTTGGAAAAGCTTCCACCCATTTACTAAAAGTGTCTGCGATGACCAGGATGTATTTGTAATCTCCCACTCCGGGTGGTAGGGGACCAATATAGTCAGTCTGGAGATTTGTCCAGGGACCTTCCACAGGGCGAGTCTGCCTCAGTTCCCCTTTGTGGGCATATTTATCAGGATTGTTCAGTGCACAGATGATACAATTATCAACGTAATGCCGCACATCCTGTTCTAGGTTTGGCCACCAACACAATCCTTTGATTCGCTCACTTGTAGTTCCTGCCCCTTGATGGCCCTGGACATGGTGGTTTTGGAAAATGATTTGGTTACGGTCCCTGGTTGGGACCACATATAGGCCGTCCTTAAGGACAAGCCCATCCTGGACCGATATTGCGTCTCGCCATTTTTCAAAGGAGGCGGGGTTTGCCCCTTCCTGAATTTGTTTCAGGTCCTGGTCACTGCTCTGGGCTTGTTTTAGGTCTTCAACCTTGGTCTGGCTAACAGTCACATCTTCAATTCGCTCTGTAACTATTGGTTGCCAAAATTCTCCCTCTCTAGCACCCTGTTTGGCTAATTCATCTGCCCTTATGTTCCCAAGTGGGGAGGTGCGGTGGTGGGCCTTTACTTTAATTATGCCATACTCCCGGTCTTGGGCAGCTTGGAAAATAAATCTTAACAGTGGGGCTGATGGTAGAGGTTTCCCCATCTGCTGATATGAATCCCCTTGCTTCCCATAGGGGCATGGAGTCTGTTAAACTGTTGCAGACATACATACTATCGGAGTGTATGTCCGCGGGTGTGGGGAACAGCTCAGGATGGCTGACTACGTAGGCTACCGCTGCCAGTTCTGCAGCTTGTGCACTCATGTGTGCTGGAAGTTTTAAGGCTATCTCCCTCCGGGGCTTGCCTTCTTGGTCTTCCACGTATATCCCACATCCTGTCCTCCTGTTTCCCTCTTCCACCATGGATGACCCATCTACAAAAATGTTTAAACTGAATGGCAGGACTTAAACATAACAGAATAAGTTTAACCTCTTCTGCCTCATCTAGACCGTTTAAAACACGATATTGGGTAACCTGGTCAAAGAGAGCATGTGGATCCCCGGAGGGTTCAAATACTCCAATCACTTTAGCTATGTCAGTGAGCTGTGTCATGGTGTATGGAGTTACATAAGTCACATTGTGGTTCTGTCCGTCCTGTCGTTGGGTGGTGACCGGATTCATCGGTACAGGAACCGGATTAGTGACTGGGCTTTTTGAACGAGGAGCTGAGACTGAGTTTCCCCAGGTGGGGGCTTGATTAGGTGGTGCCGTTCGTTCCACTACTGGGAAGGGAGGTGGGGATCCCCAGTCGGCAGTGACGCTAGCTGTTGCATAATGGCAGGCATCCTCTTCTAAATCCCCCCACTCTACCCCTGGGTCACTATCCCCTGTTTCAGTCGTGTATGCACACATTACACCCCTTTTTATGGCAAGTTGTGCTTTTAAATCTTCAATCTCACGCAGGCATTTGGAGTGGTCTGTTGCGCGGGCTGTATTTACGTTTCCTGCTTCGTGCAAAACTTTTACTGCAGCCTGTAGGTCGCTGCATTTACGTTTAACTTCCTCTACCTGTTGCAGCGCAGCCTCTCTCTCACGGACAGCACGCCGTGCCCTTTGGCAGGCTTTATCACATTGAGCCTGGAATTGGCTCATGTGTATCATGTTAATCTGGTTCCTTTCTTCTCCTGTGCTTACCTCCGCTTCCAATTGTTGTGTGCGCGCGGTCTTCCACCGGGCGCACTAAAATGTGAGGATGGTTAGGTACACTATCATAAGTAGGATTCCTATTACGGCCAGTTGTGACAGAATGCGGACCCATGGGTGGATTTGGACATTTGAACCCCAATCCCAGAGGTCCTCCAATGCAGCATGACTGGCCATGATTATTTCCTTTTAGGATTCGTCACTTGAGTATAGGCAAGGTACTAAATTCCTCCCGTAGATTTTACCCAAATTCCCTAGACTGTTCTAGTTCTGACTACACAGTTTGTCCACCTTGTGTTACAGACACCGGGTTTATGGCCCAATTTACTGGTTGAATCTGTATTAGTCCTTCACTCACTTAAGACTGGCCGTCACGTGGGGCATCTGCCCTCTTAATGCAGGCTCAGACGGAGTGTTGGAGAATACCGGGTTGAAGATTCGACTTCGGAGCAACGTATTACTTCTTATCGAAGTCCCATCTGGGGTGCCACTGTTGTACCTGTTAATTCTCAGATACTTTCAACCAGTTTACTTACTCCAAGGTTTTACCCCGGTGCCCTTATTTGCAAGGTGGACAAGGACAAACACAAGTAAAGGTTCAACAAGTTTATTAAATAACACTATTAACCCTTAAATTACCCACATAAAACAAGAGGATACCCCAGCAGATTCAAGTATACTACCCGTAAAGGTGACTTGGTTAAACTGCAGGCCCGATTCTCTGAGTCCCTCTGGTCTGTTGTCACGAAGGTGAGTCTCGATGGCCGCTTCTTCCTTCCTTCCTTGTCTGGTCAGTCTTCCGAATGGTCACGGCTGTCTCCACTGTCGAGTCTTCGCTCCTGTGTGCCTCTGAATATGTCCCTTTATCCCCAGCCTGCTTGCCTTTCCAGAAACTTCTCTGGCTTCTGACCAATGAAGTCCCAGGAGGGGGTTCCAATACCCAGTGGGTTTCTTGATGTCTGCCTGACAGGACACCAGGGTCCGCCCCCCAGGTGTCCATCTCCATGTTGTTGAACTTGTTATCAGGTAAGGTTTCTACAGGATTTCTTGGTGACAGAAAGTCTGGCCCGATCTGGGCTTCTAACAATAGACCGATGCATTTCAATGAGGTGCCATGATCTCCTGCTAAGTCTCAAGTAGAGTGTAACGACCTTTGATGGGTGGTTGATGGGTCAGGCCCAGACACATTTGTGTATTGTACAATTGGCCTGCCTGCGGTTTGACTGTGTTTGATTTCAATGTGCCCAATTCTTTAATTTAGGATATCCAATTTTATCAGCCTTAAAACTAGGCCCTGTTTATATCACCACACATGGGTGACCAGGCAACAGCCTGATAGAATAGGAGAACTTTCCATGTTCAAAACTGTTGGAATTCCAATGCTCACACAGTATGAAAGGGAACCTGTTGAAGGAGGGGTGCAGTCACAGTGAGACTCCTGAACAATTACAATCTCTCCATCTCCCATTCATATCCAATATCCCATTTACCATTTCTGCAGCAGATTGGGAACACCGACTCGTTCACAGACTAATGGACTCAAAAATCGTCTATCATGTAACCATGATCCTTGCAGACTCCCAGTGAGGTGTCTGTATTAAGGGCAGGTTGGAAAGCATTAACCATCAGAGAGGAAACATCACCTTCATAAAATGGAAAGTTATGGAAATATTAGAGTTAAGTTACGATCTGAAACATTTAATTAAAATTGGTGCTTGTGAAGCGAGGTTTCCAATAACTTAATTTCAATTCCTGCACAAACCTTGACTGAAACTGTAAAGTAAGTCTAACAATTCAGCAAAGATGGTATTTTAATGCAACTAACATTTCTCTCTGTTCTCATTGAAGATCTCCAACAGAAACACAAGGAGACACTCCGGGTACAAACTGAAACACTGAGAGTGAACACTATCCTCATAAAGGGGAAGGTTAAGATTTTCCAGCTGGTTGATCGATACGCTGAGCTAACGGTTATTTTTACTGTTCGAGATCGGACACTTGTCGAACATGAACTGCTGGCTAGAGGCCGAGACCATGAAGAATGGAGAGAGAAACATCTCCGGAAAGAACTGGAAAAAATCCGAAGTGATCAATTGTTTCAGAGCAGCTTTTCCCAGACGGGCAGTTTGCTGCAAAAAATTAGGAGATTATTCCACCAATCCCATTCAAGATCCAAATCTGGGAGTTCAGCAGCAGTGAGCGGAGTGCCGGGAATTGGAAAAACAACAATGGTACAAAAGATTGTTTATGACTGGGCCACTGGGAAAATATACCCACACTTTCAATTTGTTTTCAGTTTTAAATTCCGGGATTTGAACACTATTAACTGTAGAATAAACCTGAAGAATCTGATATTGGATCAATATCCCTACTTTGGGAATATTCTGGGAGAGCTCTGGAAGAACCCAGAGGGATTGCTGTTTATATTCGATGGTTTGGATGAATTCAAGGACAGGATTGATTTTGCCGACAATCGGAGAAATACAGAACCTCAGTCCATGTGCACAGATCCCGAATGCTGGTGTGAAGTGTCTGACATTGTGTACAGTTTAATACAGCACAAGCTGCTCCCAGGATGTTCAGTGCTTGTGACCAGCCGCCCCACTGCATTACATTTATTGGAAAAGGCTGACGTCAGTGTCTGGGCTGAAATCCTGGGATTTGTTGGCGATGAACGGAAGGAATATTTCAACAAGTTTTTTGAAGATCAGACGGTGGCAGCAGCTGTTTTCAAACACGTGGAGGAGAACGAGATCCTGTACACCATGTGTTACAACCCTTCCTAGTGCTGGATCCTCGCTCTGTCACTGGGTCCCTTCTTTACACAAAGAGACAGGAAACGGCAGCAAGTTCCCAAGACCATCACCCAACTATATTCCTACTATATTGACAACATTCTGAAAAACCATTGCCGAGAGATTGAAAACTCCCGTGATGTGTTACTGAAGCTTGGTGAGATGGCCTTCACAGGAGTCTCCAAGAAGAAGATTGTGTTTAGGAATAAAGATTTGATTGAGTACAATCTACAACCTTCCCAGTTCCTGTCTAGATTCCTGATGGGACTTTTAGAGAGAGATGGTTCTGCCCAGAGTGTGGTTTACACATTCCCACACCTCACCAACCAAGAGTTTGTAGCTGCACTCACACAAGTGGTGTGGGAACATCTTTTTTACTCCTGTAACCTTTCTAGAGTGAGTTAGTGAGTGAATGTGAGACTGCGAAGTAGCATTAGTTTCTTGGTTATTTAGCTTTTTGTTTTTTTAAAATTGTTTTTGATACTAAAATGGAAATAAATGAACATGATCTGAGCCATTTTATGCTGCAGGGTGACATAGATTGGGACCGGAATATTGAAGGGTACAAGATGTTTGGGAAGGACAGGGAGTGAGGAAAAGGTGGAGGAGGACTAGCTCTATTAATTAATGATGGTGTTAACACAATAGAGAGGGATGGACTAAGCTCAGGAAACCTGGATGGAGAAACGGTTCAGGAAGAAATTTATGAGAAACGATAAAGGGAAGAAGTCTCTTGTGGGATTGACAGGCCCCTAAACAGTAACCACACAGTAGGAACAAGGTATAAAGGAGTTTGTCAGAAAGAGATGGTGATTATCATTCCGGATTTTATTCTAGATAAAGACAAACATCAGAGGGACAAAGGTAGCCTAGGTGAGGAATTGATAACTATTTTCAGGATAGTCTATTAGAACAACATGTTTTGCCACCTACGAGGTCAGGCCAAACTTGACCTGGGAAAGTACACAAATAAGGATTAATTAATGACCTGATAGTGGAGGCACCCTGAGATAACAGCCATCATAATGCGATGGAATTTAGCATTCATTTTGAGGGAGGATCTGAGTCTAATATTCTAAACTGAAATAAGTTTAATATTTCACAGTCCACAGACTAGATATATTCAAACAAGAATGATAAATTCCCGGGGAGGGCCAACCCTCTGTGGTTAGTTATAACAGATAAAGACAGTATCAAAGTTAAAGATAAAACATATTTGAGTGACAGATCAGAAGATTTGGCAGATTATCAAAAATAGTAAAGAATGACTGAAAGATGAACAAGGAGGGGAAGTTTAGAGTTCAGTAGAAAGCTCGTCACAAATCTGAAGACAGATGTTGAGAGTTTCCACAGATATTTTTAAACAGAAATGACTGAAAGTGAGTGTTTGTCCACAGAAAGTGAGCCTGTAGAATTAATAATGGAAAATAAGGATATGACATGCGAATTGAACAGATACTTTGAGTTGGTCTTTACAATCGAAGAAACAAGTAACACCCACCCTGCCCTATGATGTTGAGAGACCTTGTTTTAGTTATGTCAAAGTCCTCCAATGATTGGATATGATGCTTAAGGTGGAGGGTGGTTGTTTTCCATGTGTTTCCATGTTTTCCATGCAGTTCTTACCATGTTTATATGTTCACTCCAATGCCTGCATAATGTTTAAAATTGTGTACATATGTTGTTACTGAGAGTTTTTGAAATTAAAGGGGAGGAATGTTATATATGTGGTTTGGAGTGTTATGCCCCTTTAAGAGACCGGGATAGGTGACCCAGGGAACAAGCTGGGGAAGCAGTATTAGAATGACTATGCAACTATTAAGACGTTAAGTAAACTGTTCCTTGTTTTAATTATACTGACCTAAATGGTTGTCTTTTTATTGTTTATAATTAGATGCAAACATAATAGTTGGGCCTGGGACACTACCCTGAGGAACTCCTGCAGTGATGTCTTGGAGCTGAGATGACTGAGCCCCATAACCACAACCATCTTCCCATGTGTCAGGTTTGACTCCAACCAGTACAGAGTCCCTTTAAGAAGCACTGTCTGTGATCTTTCCCCATCATTCTGTAACTCTCATCAGAAATTAGTTTACAACAAGATTCTGAACTTTTACTTCAATCCTAGAACCCAAATCTATCCAATACAGCACGGTGATAGTGCCACACAGCACTCACTGTGAAGGTGGGACTTTATCTACACAAGGAGTGTGCAATGGTCACTCCTACCACTGCTGTCATGGAGAGATGTATTTGTGGCAGGCAGGTTGGTGAGGAAGAGGTCTTGTATGTTTTCCCTCTTGTTGTTCCCTTCACTTGCCACAGACACTCTGTGTCCTTTAGCACTCGGCCAGCTCAATCTGTGTGTGTGTGTGAGAGAGAGAAAGAGGAGGCTGTGTGTGTGTGTGTGAGAGAGAGAGAAAGAGGAGGCTGTGTGTGTGTGAGAGAGAGAAAGAGGAGGCTGTGTGTGTGTGAGAGAGAGAAAGAGAAGGCTGTGTGTGTGTGAGAGAGAGAAAGAGGAGGCTGTGTGTGTGTGAGAGAGAGAGAAAGAGGAGGCTGTGTGTGTGTGAGAGAGAAAGAGGAGGCTGTGTGTGTGAGAAAGAGGAGGCTGTGTGTGTGAGAAAGAGGAGGCTGTGTGTGTGTGAGAGAGAGAAAGAGGAGGTTGTGTGTGTCTGAGAGAAAGAGGAGGCTGTGTGTGTGTGAGAGAGAGAAAGAGGAGGCTGTGTGTGTGTGTGAGAGAGAAAGAGGAGGCTGTGTGTGTGAGAGAGAGAGAAAGAGGAGGCTGTGTGTGTGTGAGAGAGAGAAAGAGGAGGCTGTGTGTGTGTGTGAGAGAGAGAGCTGGTATGTTTGTGTGTGAGAGAGAGAGGTGAGGGACTGGAGTCAGTGTGTGTGAATTGTCAGAGTGTGTGTGTGTCTGTGAGATAGAGTGGAGTCAGTGTGAATGTCTGTGTGTGAGAGAGAGAGAGACAAGAGTTGCAATGTATGTGTGAGTGAGAGTGTGAATGTGTGAGAGATAGAGGAGAGCTGCTATCTTTATGTGTGTGTGTGAGAGAGGAGTGAGATTGGGATCAGTTTGTGAGCATACATGTGTGAGAGAAAAAATGTCTGTGTGTGTGATAGAGAGGTGAGCGCATGTATGTGACAGAATGAGGGATGTGAGTGAGAGGGATTCAGTGTGTATGGCTGTGTGTGTGTGTGTGGAATAAAGAAAGAGGTGTGTCTGTGTGAGAGAGAGATGACAGAGTTAGTGTGGGGGGGGCCAGTCCGTGCTGCGCGCCGGGTTGGGTAGGGACACTGGGGATCAGCTTGTTAGTGTGTGTCTGTTTGTGTGTGAGCAAGGAGGAGAGTCTTTCTTTATATCACACACACACCCCTATACACAGAATCTCTCCCCCTCTCTCACTCACACCCATCATTCTGACTCACACATGGAAGCACTCAACTCTCTATCACACACACACACACTTTGTTTCTCTCACACATGTACGCTCACACACTGATTCCAATCTCTCTCCTCTCTCACACACACACACACAGAGATATCAGCTCTACTCTGTCTCTCACACACACACACTCTCCTTTCACACTCTCCCTCACACACATTGCAACTCTTGTTTCTCTCTCACACACATTCACAGTTTGTGTGTGTGTGTGTGTTAAGAGGAGAGTGTGGCGTGTGAGGGATAGTGTGGAGCGCTGTGTTTGTGTGTGAGAGAGAGGAGTCTGTGTGTGAGCCTGTATGTGTGAGCGAAACAAGATGTGTCTGTGTGCGTGAGAGAGAGAGAGGAATGTGGGTCTGTGACATAACGTTTCAATGTTTGTTGTGTGTGTGTAAATGCAAGACAGAGAAACGAGTTAGTGTGTGTGTGTAAGAAAGATGTAAAACATGCTACCGTGCAAAGGGACCTGTGGGTCCTTGTGCATGAGACGCAAAAGCCCAGTCTGCAGGTACAACAGGTGATCAAGAAGGCAAATGGGATGTTGGCCAATATTGCGAAGGGGATAGAATATAAAAGCAGGGATGTCTTGATGCACCTGTACAGGGCATTGGTGAGGCCGCAGCTGGAATACTGTGTGCAGCATTGGTCCCCTTATATGAGGAAGGATATATTGGCATTGGAGGGAGTGCAGAGAAGGTTCACCAGGTTGATACCGGAGATGAGGGGTTTGGATTATGAGGAGAGGCTGAGGAGATTGGGTTTGTACTCGTTGGAGTTTAGAAGGATGAGGGGGGATCTTATGGAGACTTATAAGATAATGCGGGGGCTGGATAGGGTGGAGGCGGAGAGATTCTTTCCACTTAGTAAGGAAGTTAAAACTAGAGGACACAGCCTCAAAATAAAGGGGGGTCGGTTTAAGACAGAGTTGAGGAGGAACTTCTTCTCCCAGAGGGTGGTGAATCTCTGGAATTCTCTGCCCACTGAGGTGGTGGAGGCTACCTCGCTGAATATGTTTAAAGCGCGTTTGGATGGATTCCTGATCGGTAAGGGAATTAAGGGTTATGGGGATCAGGCGGGTAAGTGGTACTGATCCACGTCAGATCAGCCATGATCTTATTGAATGGCGGGGCAGGCTCGAGGGGCTAGATGGCCTACTCCTGCTCCTATTTCTTATGTTCTTATGTTCTTATGTCTGCGTGACAGAGATAGACAGGTGTGTATATCTAGGAAATTGGATCAGGAATTGGCTAGCGGATAGGAAACAGAGGGTGGTGGTTGATAGTAAATATTCATCATGGAGTGCGGTTACAAGTGGTGTACCTCAGGGATCTGTTTTGGGGCCACTGCTGTTTGTAATATTTATTAATGATCTGGATGAGGGTATAGTTGGGTGGATTAGCAAATTTGCTGATGACACCAAAGTCGGTGGTGTGGTAGACAGTGAGGAAGGGTGTCGTAGTTTGCAGGAAGACTTAGACAGGTTGCAAAGTTGGGCCGAGAGGTGGCGGATGGAGTTTAATGCGGAGAAGTGTGAGGTAATTCACTTTGGTAGGAATAACAGATGTGTTGAGTATAGGGCTAACGGGAGGACTTTGAATAGTGTGGAGGAGCAGAGGGATCTAGGTGTATGTGTGCATAGATCCCTGAAAGTTGGGAATCAAGTAGATAAGGTTGTTAAGAAGGCATATGGTGTCTTGGCGTTTATTGGTAGGGGGATTGAATTTAGGAGTCGTAGCGTTATGTTGCAACTGTACACAACTCTGGTGCGGCCGCACTTGGAGTACTGTGTGCAGTTCTGGTCCCCACATTACAGGAAGGATGTGGAGGCTTTGGAGAGGGTGCAGAGGAGGTTTACCAGGATGTTGCCTGGTATGGAGGGGAGATCCTATGAGGAGAGGCTGAGGGATTTGGGATTGTTTTCGCTGGAAAGGCGGCGGCTAAGAGGGGATCTTATTGAAACATATAAGATGATTAGAGGTTTAGATAGGGTGGATAGTGATAGCCTTTTTCCTCTGATGGAGAAATCCAGCACGAGGGGGCATGGCTTTAAATTGAGGGGGGGTAGTTATAGAACCGATGTCAGGGGTAGGTTCTTTACCCAGAGGGTGGTGAGGGATTGGAATGCCCTGCCAGCATCAGTTGTAAATGCGCCTAGTTTGGGGGCGTTTAAGAGATCCGTAGATAGGTTCATGGACGAAAAGAAATTGGTTTAGGTTGGAGGGTCACAGTTTTTTTTTTTAACTGGTCGGTGCAACATCGTGGGCCGAAGGGCCTGTTCTGCGCTGTAATGTTCTATGTTCTATGTTCTATATATCTATGTGTGTGTGTGAGAGAGAGGAGTGAGTGAGTGAGAGGAGGAGTGTGTTTGTGCATGTCTATGAGATAGCGTGTCTGTGTGAGAGAGACACAGGATAGGAATGTGTGGGTGTCTGTGTTGGAGGGATTACAGAGTGTGTGTTTGTGAGATAGAGTGAGTGTGAGAAAGAGGAGTGTGTATGTGTGTGAGTGTGTGTGTGTGTGTGAGAGAGAGATAGTGTGGAGTGCGTGTATGTGAGAGAGAGTAATGTGTCAATTTTTGGCATGTGTGTGTAAATGTAAGATAGGGAGGGAAGTGTGTGTGTGTCTGTCTGTGTCTGCGTATACGTGCATATTTCTGTGAGAGAGAAAGAGGAGGATGTGTGTGTGTGAGAGAGAGCTAGTATATTTGCGTCTGAGAGAGAGAGATTTGAGGGACTCGAGTCAGTGTGAGAGAGAGTGTGTGTCTGAGAGAGAGTGTACGTGTGAGAGAGAGAGAATGTGAGAGAGTGTGTTTGTCTGAGAGATTGTGTGGAAGAGAGCGAGAGTGTGTGCGCATCAGTGTGCATGAGAGTGCGTGCGTGAGAGTGTGTGCATGAGAGAGAGCGTGTGAGAGAGAGATCGTGTGTGAGGGAAAGCATGCGTGAGAGAGAGAGTGTGTGTGAGAGAGAGTGTGTGTGAGCGAGAGTGTGTGTGAGAGAGAGCGTGTGTGTGTGAGAGAGATCTGTGTGCATATGACGGAGTGTGTGTGTGCATGTCTGACAATGCGTCCGTGTGAGATAGAGTGTGATAGAGAGAGTGTGTGTGCGTGTGAGAGTGTGTGCATGTGAGAGAGTGTGCGTGTGAGGGAGAGAGTGTGTGCGTGTGTGAGAGAGAGAGCGTGTGCGTGTGAGAGAGAGTGTGTGAGAGTGTGAGTTTGTTTGAAAGAATGTGTGAGAGTGTGTGCGTGTGGCAGTGTGGGTGTGAGAGAGTGTGTGCCTGAGAGAGTGTGTGTGTGTGAGTGTGTGTGTGTGTGAGAGAGAGTGTGTGTGTATGTGAGAGTGTGTGTGTATGTGAGAGTGTGTGTGTGAGAGAGTGTGTGCGTGTGAGAGTTTGTGTATGTGTGAGACTGTGTGTGTGTGTGTAAGGGAGTGTGTGTGAGTTAAAAAATGTGTGTGAGGGTGAGCGTGTGTGTGAGAGAGATGTGTGTGCATGTCTGACAGTGTGTCCATTTGTGAGAGAGTGTGAGAGTGTGTGCGTGAGTGTGTACATGAGACAGTGTGTGCGAGAGAGTGTGTGCGAGAGAGTGTGTGCGAGAGAGAGTGTGTGCGAGAGAGAGTGTGTGCGTGTGAAAGAGAGTGTGCATTTGAGAGAGAGAGTCTGTGAGAGTATGAGTTTGTCTGAACGTGTGTGGGAGAGCGTGTGCGGGTGTGCATGTGACAGTGTGGGCGTAAGAGAGTGTGTGCCTGAGAGTGTGTGTGAGAGTGTGTGTGTGTGTAAGGGAGAGTGTGCGTGAGGGAGAGTGTGTGTGTGTGAGAGAGAGTGTGTGTGTGAGAGAGAGTGTGTGTGAGAGAGTGTGTGAGGGAGAGTGTGTGTGAGGGAGAGTGTGTGTGATAGAGTGTGTGTGAGTGTGTGTGTGTGTGAGAGCGTGTGTGTGTGAGAGAGAGTGTGTGTGAGAGAGAGACTGTGTGTGAGAGAGTGTGTGTGTGAGAGAGAGTGTGTGAGAGAGAGTGTGTGTGAGAGAGAGTGTGTGTGAGAGAGAGTGTGAGGGAGAGTGTGTGTGAGGGAGAGTGTGTGTGAGGGAGAATGTGTGTGATAGAGTGTGTGTGTGTGTGTGTGTGAGAGAGCGTGTGTGTGTGTGTGTAAGTGCGTGTGTGTGAGAGAGTGCGTGTGAGAGAGAGAGATCGGTGTGCTTGTGACAGGGTGTGTGCATGTCTGAGTGTGTCCATGTGTGCGTGAGAGAGTGTGTGCGTGGAGTGTGTGCGTGAGAGCATGTGTGCGTGAGAGCATGTGTGCGTGAGAGCATGTGTGCGAGAGAGCATGTGTGTGCAAGAGAGCATGTGTGTGAGAGAGAGCACGTGTGTGAGAGTGCATGAGCGTGTGTGGGCGTGAGAGAGTGTGTGAGAGAGAATGTGTGAGAGTGTGTGGGAGAGCGTGTGTGTGTGTGTGTGAGAGAGTTTGTGTGTGAGGGAGAGTGTGTGTTAGAAAGAGGAGTGTGTGTGCGTGTGTGTGTGTGTGTGTAAGAGAGAGAAGTATCTCTGTGTGTGCATCTCTGTGTGTGCAATGTAAGAGTGTGTTTCTGTGTGTTTCCATGTGAGGAAGTTGGAGGTGTTTGTGAGTGAGTGATAATGTTTTGGATAACTCTCACTCTGAGGGTTCACATCCACCCTCATTGCCACACACCAACACACACTCACACCCGCTGATATTGGGAGTGAGACGGACAGACACACACTCTTCCCCGAATGGTCATCATTATTTATTACTCATGTTTTAACATTATCAATTTATTGCTTCAAAATTGTTTGTTCATTGCCCAGCAAGATGTTTCTGTTTATATCTGAGCTTTATTTTTGAACTCATGTTTAATGTTGTGCCAATCTTTTTCTTTCCAATATCTGTTCATCGGCCCGTTGAGTGAGAAAATAACTGAACCTGGCTCTACACAAGAAGGTTGGGGCAGCCGGTAACCACTGGACCAGAGGAGGAGATTGCAGGTCTCTCACCTTCCTTTCTCAGACGGGCTGGAACAGAGATAATGAAGACACAGAAACATACGCTGACCATCCTCCAGAGGAGCTGCTAGATCTTGGCTGGCTCTTTGCTGACAGAGTTTATGAGAAGGAAGTTGTTGCAGAAACAAGTGATCTGCTGGAAGAGGAGCTCCTGGTTCTTTGTCTCCACTGTCAACGCAGACGCAATCTCTCTGGTCTTGAGGAGTTTGCTCCAATTGCTGAAGGAGTCATGGGAAAGATCAGCGGCCAGATGGCAGCAGTGGCCAGAAGCTGCTGTCCCGCTCCACCAAGGTGTTTGTGCCCCAGGAAAAGGACAAGTGAAGGCAAATGTCCACAACTGGCGGCAAGAGAGCAAGAGCACTGTTGGAGATTGAAGACTCGGGGGACAGTGACCCCCGGGGGGTGGTGGAGGGGGTGGAGGGGAGAGGAGCTGGACACAAACTACAAAATACAGGAGGGAGGGGAGTTACATTCGTATTATCTGTGATTTTCATTTACAATTAGTTTGATTCTGTTGTCTGGTCTGCGCTAGTTTTAAGTTAAATCTGTTCCACATGTGACGTGTTTTATATGCTATTGAGTCTTGTAAATAAAAGGTTAATCCTGCTGCTCAGTAATTGGTGCAAACATTCCTCATTTTACAACCTGTATAACTGTATTTATTCACAATTAAGTGCTATTAAAGTCAGTTAATAGTCGGATACATGTGTGTTTTCTCGTGAAGTTATATTAAATCAGTCTATATTTCAACAATTGCCGACCTAAATTCTCAATGGAATTTCACAATTCACTCCCTTTCATTTGGGTTGTTAGATTCACTCAACCTGTGATGTGAGACATGCAACTCCGCCTGGGAGTTCACTCCCACCCGCTGCAGCTTGACAGACATGTCCATCGTTATGGTGGGGAATGCGGAATAGTCTGTATTTTGTCGAGTGTTCGCCGAGGTTCACGACACCAGACGGCACTTTCATGGTCACCTTACACAACGTAGGTTCCGGAATAATGACCATGAAATCGCCGTCTCGTGTCAAAAGCAAACTATTTGATCCAATACAAACCTCACTCCCCAACCTCTCTATCCCCCTCCCCAGCAACTACCTGAAGCTAAATTAATGTCACAACATTGCTGCCATCTTTTACCCAAAACTTAGCTTCAGACCGTGTCCCTCTATATTTAATCAGCCCGTCTCTGACATCTCCTCCAGTCACACAACCCTGTGAGATGTCTGCACCGCTCTAATTGTGGCATCATGAGCGTTCCACATGCAACATGACTTGCAGCGATAAACTCTCATCTCCAACATTTCAATTGAAATTTCAAAGCTCAATGTCTTTGAAGCCGAATGGTCCAGATTGCCATGGCCTTCAGTGTGAACAGGTTGTTAGTGATGTCACTACAGAGGTTGCCTAGGAAACAATGACTGAACACAGGGGGTGAATGTGAGAAGCTGAAGTTTCCACTTGAAGACATTCCCAGTGTCTCTGAGCAGCTGAACTGGGGAAGCCTTTGGGCAGAGACTGTGCTGCTGCTATTGCCCTTCCCGGCCACCAGGCGTCGCTGTAACGCTCCCGGGGGCTGCCTGTGCGCATGTGCGGGGCGGGAATGCTCCCAGAGGTCAGCGCGCGGGACGCCGCCGCATTGATGCCGTCTCCCCTGGCAACCGCAAGATGGTCGCCGCCGCCGCCTCCCTTGGCAAGGGAATATGGCCGCTGGCCGTCTCCCTTGGCAACGCAAAATGGCCGCCGGCGGGGGGGGTGTCATTGCGGCGCGTGCGCAGTGAGGTCTGTCTGCAGCCATTGTCCAGGTTGCCCCCAGTGGATGGGGTTGGGATTGTGCAGCAGATGGAGCAACAATCCCAGTTTCAATAGGGGGACAGAAGCTGCAATGCTGCCCCCTGTTGGTCACTTCTCCCAGTCTCAGCATTGCAGAGTGTTTAAACAAGAGTGCATTGTCACAGCAGCACCTTCACCTTCAGTTTCACTTTATTTATTAGTCTCAGAAGTAGGCTTACATTAACACTGCAATGAAGTTACTGTGAGAATCCCCTAGTCGCCCACACTCCGGCGCCTGTTCGGGTTACACTGAGGGAGAATTTAGCACGGCCAATGCACCCTAACCAGCACATCTTTCAGACTGTGGGAGGAAACCGGAGCACCCGGAGGAAACCCACGCAGACACGGGGAGGGGACAGCCCGGGGGAAAGCTCCATTCCAACTGTCCCTGGAGTGTCAGATTAACCTGGGTCACTCACTGGGTCCCTGGCTAAGACTCACCTCCCTCAGACAGTGAGACCCTCCTGTATCACTCACCTTACTTAAGCCGGTCAGCTTAACGTCTGTAATAGGGAAAATGCTGGAATCCATTATTAAAGAGGAGATAGCAGGGCATCTGGATAGAAATGGTTCGATCAATCAGACGCAGCATGGATTCATGAGGGGAAAGTCGTGCTTGACGAACATGTTGGATTTTTATGAAGATGTGACGAGGGCAGTTGATGGAGGAGAACCGGTGGATGCGGTGTTTTTGGATTTCCAAAAGGCGTTTGATAAGGTGCCCCATAAAAGGCTACTGAAGAAGATTAGGGCACACGGAGTTGGGGGTAGTGTGTTAAAGTGGATTGGGGACTGGCTATCCGACAGGAAGCAAAGAGTCGGAATAAATGGGTGTTTTTCCGGTTGGAGGAAGGTAACTAGTGGCGTGCCGCAGGGATCGGTACTCGGGCCGCAACTGTTTACCATTTATATAGATGATCTGGAGGAGGGGACGGAGTGTAGGGTAACGAAGTTTGCAGACGACACAAAGATAAGTGGAAAAGTGAATCGTGTGGAGGACGGAGAAGATCTGCAGAGAGATTTGGACAGGCTGAGTGAGTGGGCGAGGATATGGCAAATGGAGTATAACGTTGAGAAATGCGAGGTTATACACTTTGGAGGAAATAATAACAAATGGGATTACTATCTCAATGGAAACAAATTAAAACATGCTACCGTGCAAAGGGACCTGGGGGTCCTTGTGCATGAGACGCAAAAGCCCAGTCTGCAGGTACAACAGGTGATCAAGAAGGCAAATGGGATGTTGGCCTATATTGCGAAGGGGATAGAATATAAAAGCAGGGATGTCTTGATGCACCTGTACAGGGCATTGGTGAGGCCGCAGCTGGAATACTGTGTGCAGTATTGGTCCCCTTATATGAGGAAGGATATATTGGCATTGGAGGGAGTGCAGAGAAGGTTCACCAGGTTGATACCGGAGATGAGGGGTTTGGATTATGAGGAGAGGCTGAGGAGATTGGGTTTGTACTCGTTGGAGTTTAGAAGGATGAGAGGGGATCTTATGGAGACTTATAAGATAATGCGGGGGCTGGATAGGGTGGAGGCGGAGAGATTCTTTCCACTTAGTAAGGAAGTTAAAACTAGAGGACACAGCCTCAAAATAAAGGGGGGTCGGTTTAAGACAGAGTTGAGGAGGAACTTCTTCTCCCAGAGGGTGGTGAATCTCTGGAATTCTCTGCCCACTGAGGTGGTGGAGGCTACCTCGCTGAATATGTTTAAAGCGCGGATGGATGGATTCCTGATCGGTAAGGGAATTAAGGGTTATGGGGATCAGGCGGGTAAGTGGTACTGATCCACGTCAGATCAGCCATGATCTTATTGAATGGCGGGGCAGGCTCGAGGGGCTAGATGGCCTACTCCTGCTCCTATTTCTTATGTTCTAACTTATGTTCTTATGTGTTAGAGAGTGTGTGAGCGTGAAAGAGTGTGTGTGAGAGTGTGTGTGTGTGAGTGTGTGTGAGAGAGAGAGTGTGTGTGTGTGTGTGTGAGAGTGTGTGTGTGTCTGAGAGTGTGTAAGAGAGAGTGTGTGTGTGTGAGCTGATCTTTCTCTACACCCTATCGGTAACTGCAACACTATATTCTGCACCCTTTCCTCTCCTTCTCCCTGTGTACTCTATGTACGGAATGTTTTGTCTGGATAGCGCACAAGAAACAATACTTTTCACTGCATCCCAACACAAATCAATCAAATCAAAGCAAATTAACACGGTGAAGTTTGGACCCTGTGGGGTGACAGTTGTCTGAATACAGATTCTATCTTATTGTAACATTCAGGTACCACGTGTACTGAGCTCACCAGCGTTCTGTCTGTATTGTGTGAATCCAGTCTTGAAATATCCACTCATGTTGCTAATTCTGCAAAGACAGAAACAGAAAGAGTGTTTGAATTCTCCGTGATTAGACCCCTTAATGATAAACAACATGGTGGATGAGAGGGATAGAGAGGGAGAGGAAGAGAGAGAGAGATGGAGTGATGCAGAGTAACAGAGAGATAGGGAGAGGGAGCAATGCAGAGAGTAACAGTTAGACAGTGAGGAATAGAGATTAATTCAGATGGATAGTGAGTGTCAGGGGAGTCGGAGACGCTGATATTTAAAAACAAAAGCAGACAGGATTTGGTTAAATCTCACGGGATCCAGGGTGAGTTTGCCAAATGGATACAAATTAGGCTTGATGACAGAAGACAGAGGGTGGTTGTAGAGGGTTGTTTTTTGTCAAACTGGAGGCCTGTGACCAGCGGGGTGCCTCAGGGATCGGTGCTGGGTCCACTGTTATTTGTCATTTATATTAATGATTTGGATGAGAATTCAGGAGGCATGGTTCGTAAGTTTGCAGTTGACACCAAGATTTGTGGCACAGTGGACAGTGAAGAAGGTTATCTAGGGTTGCAACGGGATCTTGATCAATTGGGCCAGTGGGCTGATGGATGGCAGATGGAGTTTAATTTAGATAAATGCGAGGTGATGCATTTTTGTGGATCGAACCAGCGCAGGACTTACTCACTTAATGGTCGGGTGTTGGTGAGAGTTACAGAACAAAGGGATCTCGAGGTACAGATTGATAGCTCCTTGAAAGTGGAGTCACAGGTGGATAGAGTGGTGAAGCGTGCAGGTAAGCAAGCAGTTAGGAAGACCAATGGTATGTTGTTGTTTGCAAGAGGATGTGAGTCCAGGAGCAAGGATGTCTTACTGCAGCTGTACAGGGCCTCAGTGAGACCACACCTGCAGTATTGTGTACAGTTTTGCTCTCCTTATCTGAGAAAGCATTGAAGAAAGTTGCTCACTGTGAACAAACCTAAAAAAGCTGACTGATGTTTCATTCCAGATTCTCAGAGGGAGAGAGAGAGAGATTCAGAGAAAACACAGACTGAGTGAGTGAGAAAAAGGGAGTGACAGAGATCAAGAGGGGGACCGAGAGATAGTGAGTGAAAAAAATATATTAGTCAGAGCGCATCGGAAAAGGAGGATTGGAATTTGTCAGCCTTGCTTTATGGAAAGCTTTAGTGTTTGGTCAGAATGTTAACACGGTGAAGTTTGGAGCCTCTGGGGTGACAGTTGTCTGAATACAGATTCTATCTCATTGTAACATTAATGTACCACGTGTACTGAGCTCACCAACATAGAACATAGAACAGTACAGCACAGAACAGGCCCTTCGGCCCACGATGTTGTGCCGACCTTCATCTGATACCAAGATCAAGCTGTCCCACTCCCTACCATCCTGGTGTGCTCCATGTGCCTATCCAATAACCGCTTAAATGTTCCTAAAGTGTCTGACTCCACTATCACTGCAGGCAGTCCATTCCACACCCCAACCACTCTCTGCGTGAAGAACCTACCTCTGATATCCTTCCTATATCTCCCACCATGAACCCTATAGTTATGCCCCCTTGTAATAGCTCCATCCACCCGAGGAAATAGTCTTTCAACGTTCACTCGATCTATCCCCTTCATCATTTTATAAACCTCTATTAAGTCTCCCCTCAATCTCCTCCGCTCCAGAGAGAACAGCCCCAGCTCCCTCAACCTTTCCTCATAAGACCGACACTCCAAACCAGGCAGCATCCTGGTCCATCTCCTCTGCACTCTTTCCAGCGCTTCCACATCCTTCTTATAGTGAGGTGACCAGAACTGCACGCAATATTCCAAATGCGGTCTCACCAAGGTCCTGTACAGTTGCAGCATAACCCCACGGCTCTTAAACTCCAACCCCCTGTTAATAAAAGCTAACACACTATATGCCTTTTTCACAGCTCTATCCACTTGAGTGGCAACCTTTAGAGATCTGTGGATATGGACCCCAAGATCTCTCTGTTCCTCCACAGTCTTCAGAACCCTACCTTTGACCCTGTAATCCACATTTAAATTTGTCCTACCAAAATGAATCACCTCACATTTATCAGGGTTAAACTCCATTTGCCATTTTTCAGCCCAGCTTTGCATCCTATCTATGTCTCTTTGCAGCCTACAACAGCCCTCCACCTCATCCACTACTCCACCAATCTTGGTGTCATCAGCAAATTTACTGATCCACCCTTCAGCCCCCTCCTCTAAGTCATTAATAAAAATCACAAAGAGCAGAGGACCAAGCACCGATCCCTGCGGCACTCCGCTAGCAACCTGCCTCCAGTCCGAAAATTTTCCATCCACCACCACCCTCTGTCTTCGATCAGACAGCCAGTTACCTATCCAATCGGCCAACTTTCCCTCTATCCCACACCTCCTTACTTTCATCATAAGCCGACCATGGGGGACCTTATCAAACGCCTTACTAAAATCCATGTATATGACATCAACCGCCCTACCTTCATCAACACACCTAGTTACCTCCTCAAAAAATTCTATCAAATTTGTGAGGCACGATTTGCCCTTCACAAATCCGTGCTGACTATCCCGGATTAATCCGCATCTTTCTAAATGGTCGTAAATCCCATCCCGAAGGACCTTTTCCATCAATTTACCAACCACCGAAGTCAGACTAACCGGTCTATAATTACCAGGGTCATTTCTATTCCCTTTCTTAAACAGAGGAACAACATTTGCCACTCTCCAGTCCTCTGGCACCATCCCCGTGGACAGCGAGGACCCAAAGATCAAAGCCAAAGGCTCTGCAATCTCATCCCTCGCCTCCCAAAGAATCCTAGGATACATTTCATCAGGCCCAGGGGACTTATCGACCTTCAGTTTATTCAAAACTGCCAATACATCCTCCCTCCGAACATCTATTTCCTCCAGCCTATTAGCCTGTAACACCTTCTCTTCCTCAAAAACATGGCCCTTCTCCTTGGTGAACATTGAAGAAAAGTATTCATTCATCACCTCGCCTATCTCTACTGATTCCATACACAAGTTTCCACCACTGTCCTTGACCGGCCCTAACCTCACCCTGGTCATTCTTTTATTCCTCACATAAGAGTAAAAAGCCTTGGGGTTTTCCTTGATCCGACCCGCCAAGGACTTCTCATGTCCCCTCCTAGCTCTCCTCAGCCCCTTTTTCAGCTCGTTCCTTGCTAACTTGTAACCCTCAATCGAGCCATCTGAACCTTGTTTCCTCATCCCTACATAAGCTTCCCTCTTCCTTTTCACAAGACATTCCACCTCTTTTGTGAACCACGGTTCCCTCACTCGGCCATTTCCTCCCTGCCTGACAGGGACATACCTATCAAGGACACCCAGTATTTGTTCCTTGAAAAAGTTCCACTTTTCATCAGTGCCTTTCCCTGACAGTTTCTGTTCCCATCTTATGCCCCCTAATTCTTGCCTAATCGCATCATAATTACCTCTCCCCCAATTGTAAGCCTTGCCCTGCCGTCCGGCCCTATCCCTCTCCATTGCAATAACAAAAGACACCGAATTGTGGTCACTATCTCCAAAGTTCTCTCCCACAACCAAATCTAACACTTGGCCCGGTTCATTTCCCAGTACCAAATCCAATGTGGCCTCACCCCTTGTCGGCCTATCCACATATTGTGTCAGGAAACCCTCCTGCACACACTGCACAAAAAGTGCCCCATCCAAACTATTTGACCTACAAAGGTTCCAATCAATATTTGGAAAGTTAAAGTCCCCCATGACAACTACCCTGTGACCCCCACACGTATCCATAATCTGCTTAGCAATTTCTTCCTCCACATCTCTATTACTATTTGGGGGCCTATAGTAAACTCCTAGCAACGTGACCGCTCCTTTCCTGTTTCTAACTGCAGGCCATATTACCTCAGTGTGCATATCCCCCTCAAAGTGCTTTTCCGCAGCCGTTAAACTTTTCCTTGATTAACAATGCTACTCCTCCACCTCTTTTACCAGCTTCCCTACACTTACTGAAACATCTATACCCCGGAACGTCCAACAACCATTCCTGTCTTTGTTCTACCCACGTCTCCGTAATGGCCACAACATCGTAGTCCCAAGTAGCAATCCACGCCCCAAGTTCATCCACCTTGTTCCGGATGCTCCTTGCATTGAAGTAGACACACTTCAACCCATCTTCCTGTCTACCGGTACCCACCCTTGACCTTGATACCTTCCCCAATATCTCACCACCCTCAACACTGACTTCCGGACTACAACTCCTTTTCCCACTCCCCTGACAAATTAGTTTAAATCCCCCTGAAGAGCCGTAGCAAATTTCCCTCCCAGGATATTGGTGCCCCTCTGGTTCATGTGCACCCGTCCTGTTTGTACAGGTCCCACCTTCCCCAGAATGTGTTCCAATTATCCACGTATCTGAAACCCTCCCTCCTGCACCATCCCTGCAACCACATGTTTAAGTGCACTCTCTCCCTGTTTCTCAATTCGCTATCACGTGGCACCGGCAACGTACCAGAGATGACCACATGTTTTGTCTTTGCTCTCAGCTTCCAGCCCAGCTCCCGAAATTCCTGTTTTAAATCCCCGTCCCTTCTCTTACCTATGTCGTTGGTACCAATGTGTACCACGACTTGTGACTGTTTCCCCTCCCCCTTAAGAATCCGGAAAACACGGTCCGAGACGTCACGGACCCTGGCATCCGGTAGGCAACAAACCATCCTCGAGTCTCTTTTGCTGCCACAGAACCTCCTATCTATCCCTCTAACTAACGAGTCCCCAATAACTATTGCCCTCCCGCTCTCCTCCTTACCCTCCTGAGCCACAGGGACGGACTCAGTGCCGGAGATCCTCTCACTGCGGCTCACCACTGGTATGTCGTCCCCCTCAACCGTATCCAAAGCGGAATACTTATTGCTAAGGGGAACGACCGCAGGGGATCCCTGCACCGACTGCTTCCTCCCAGCCCCTCTCACCGTCACCCATCTATTTTCATTCCGCGGAGTAACTGTATCCCTGAAGCTTCTGTCTATGGCCATCTCTGCATCCCTAATGATCCTAAGTTCCTCCAACTCCAGCTCCAGTTCCCTTACACGGTTTTGGAGGAGCTGCAGATGGATGCACTTCTCACAGGTATAATCAGCAGGGACACTGACGTCGTCCCTCACCTCGAACATAGTGCAAGAGGAACATTGCACTGCCTTCACACCCATCCCCTCTAGATACCTTGCCAGTACCAGGTAGAAACAGCAAAAAATGAATTAACTCACCCCTGCTCGCCCTGCCCAAGCCCTGTGAGCCAAAGCCCTACAGCTTTCACTCTGCCTCCTGCTCACTCTGCTGCCCACTAACGACGCGGCCCGCTCAAAAGTGCGGCCTACTTTTAAACCCTCCAAAAACCTTCCCAGACTCCTGCTGGGCCCACTTCCTGTTTTAAAAAAAAACCTCCGATTTTTTACACAAATTTAACTTAAAATAAATAAATAAATGTAGTGAACAAACCAACAGCCTTCTCCTCAGCCTGGTCCTGTGGAACATTTGCAAACCATCGTTTGAAGAAAGCTTGCTGTTTATATTGTATGAATCCATCCCTTTGGAAATGTAGTCAGTCTTATTCAGGAAAAGGGCAAGCTAATTTCAGAGGGAGAGATACAGATACACAGGCAGGCTGAGACTGAAACAGGATGGGATTGTGCTGTACAGGTTTCAGAGCTGACACTGAGACACACACAAGATGTACAATCGCAGATTGTACCTGACACTTACAAAAAAACGTAGCAAATAGGAACAGGAGGAGACCATTCGGCCCATCGAGCCTGCACCGACAACAATCCCACCCTATCCCCGTAACAACACACATTTACCCTGCTGATCCCCCCCGAAACTAGGGTCAATTTGTCACGGCCAATCAACCAACCCGGGCATCTTTTGACTGTGGGAGGAAACCGGAGCACCCGGAGGAAACCATGATCAGCCATGGTCACAATGGATGGCGGAGCAGGATGGAAGGGCTGAATGGCCTCCACCTGTTCCTATTTTCTATGTTTCTTTGTAAGTTCCACGTGGCAAAGTGTTTCTTCATTTCACTCCTAAAAGTCTAAAATACCAAACATTGTCTAAAATCCAATGTCCCCCAAGTCCTGGACTCCCCAACCAGCAGAAAATGTTCCTCTTTATCAGCATCTGTGGGTCATCCTGACTCGAAACATTGGCTCTATTCTCTCTCCACAGATGCTGTTTAATGCGTTTCACTGCATTAAAACCTGCTGAGATTTTCTGTTTTTGTTTCAGCGCCTGTTCGGCGACACAGTCAGTAACACAGGGTGCTGGGGGAGAGGGGTTACTGAGTGACAGTGTGAGGCAGCTGGATTTACATCAGTACAGATACAGTCAGTAACACAGGGTGCTGGGGGGAGAGGGGTTACTGAGTGACAGTGTGAGGCAGCTGGATTTACATCAGTACAGATACAGTCAGTAACACAGGGTGCTGGGGGAGAGGGGTTACTGAGTGACAGTGTGAGGGAGCTGGATTAACATCAGTACAGACACAGTCAGTAACACAGTGTGCTGGGGGAGAGGGGTTACTGAGTGACAGTGTGAGGGAGCTGGATTAACATCAGTACAGATACAGTCAGTAACACAGGGTGCTGGGGGAGAGGGGTTACAGAGTGACAGTGTGAGGGAGCTGGATTAACATCAGTACAGACACAGCCAGTAACACAGGGTACTGGGGGAGAGGGGTTACTGAGTGACAGTGTGAGGGAGCTGGATTAACATCAGCAGAGATAGATTCAGTAACACAGGGTTCCGGGGGAGAGAGGTGTTACTGAGTGACAGTATGAGGGAGCTCATTGTTCCACAGGAGCAGGCTGAGGGTGAGGAGCTTGTTTGTGCATTATATTTATTTATTTATTTTGCAGTTAAACTTGTGAAAAAATTCAGCGTGTTTTTTCAAAACAGGAAGTAGGCCCAGCAGCATCCTGGGAAGGTTTTGGAGGGTTTAAAAGTAGGGCGCACTTTTGAGCGGGCAGCGTTGTTAGCGGGCAGCGGACTGAGCAGGGGGCAGAGTGAGAGCTGAAGGGCTTTGGCTCAAAACGGGCTTCCACCAGAACAGGCAGAGGCGAGAGGCGTTTTTTTCTTTTTTAGAAAGTTTATTCCTGTTTTTCCGCAGAGTTAAAAAAAATGCCAGGCAAGATGTTGGAATGCTCCTCCTGCAGGATGTGGGAGATCAGGGAGACCTCCGGTGTCCCTGACGACAGCACCTGCAAAAGATGGATACAGCTGCAGCTGCTAGCAAAGCGTGTTAGGGAACTGGAGCAGGAGCTTGATGACCTCCATCTAATTCGGGAGAATGAGGAGTTTATAGACAGTAGCTTTAGGGAGATAGTTACACCTAAGCAGCAGCGCACAGGAAATTGGGTTACTGTAAGGAGAGGAAATGGAAATGTGAAAGGACAGACAGAGCAGGGTTCCCCTGTGGCCAGACCCCTCCACAACAGGTATACTGAATTGGATACTGTTGTGGGAGATGCTTTACCTGGGACAAGCTGCGACAGCCGGAACTCTGATACTGAGTCTGGTTCTACAGCGCAAAAGGGTGGGAGGAAGAAGAGGAGAGCAGTTGTGATAGGGGACTCGATGGTCAGAGGTACGGACAGGAGGTTCTGTGGTCGGGACAGAGACTCCCGCATGGTTTGTTACCTCCCAGGTGCAAAGGTCAGCGATGTCTCCGATCGCGTGCACAGCGTTCTAAAGTGGGAAGGTGATCAGCCAGATGGCGTGATACACGTCGGTACCAATGACGTGGGAAGGAAGAGTGAGGAGGTCCTAATGAGTGAGTACAAAGACCTTGGAAGGAAGTTAAAAAGCAGGACCCCGAGGGTAGTAATCTCAGGATTGCTACCTGAGCCACATGCCAGTGAGGGCAGGAGTAGGATGCTCGGGCGGATGAACACGTGGCTGAGGAACTGGTGCAAGGGGCAGGGTTTCCAATTCTTGGATCAGTGGGACCTCTTCTGGGGCAGGTGGGACCTGTACAAGAGAGACGGGTTACACCTAAACTACAAGGGGACCAATATACTTGCAGGGAGATTTGCTAGTGTTATTGGGGAGCGTTTAAACTAGATTTGCAGGAGGATGGGTACCAGAGTGCCAGAGCAGATAGTGGAGCAGGGGTCAAAAGACAGGTTAGTTCATGCAAAATCACAAATGGAAGGGTTGAGTGTGGTGGAAATAACCTTTTGAGATGTGTCTATTTCAATGCCAGGAGTATTGTGGGGAAGGCAGATGAGCTGAAGGCGTGGATAGACACGTGGAAATATGACATTATAGCCATTAGTGAAACTTGGCTCCAGGAGGGGCAGGACTGGCAGCTCAATGTTCCAGGGTTCCAATGTTTCAGGCGGGATAGAGGCAGAGGGATAAAAGGTGGGGGGGGGGGAGGGGGTGGCATTGTTGGTCAGGGAAAATGTTACAGCGGTACTCAGGCAGGATAGATTAGGGAGCTTGTCTGCAGAGGCCCTCTGGGTGGAGCTGAGAAACAGGAAAGGTATAACCACATTAATGAGGTTGTATTATAGACCACCCAATAGTCAACGAGAATTGGAGGAGCAAATTAGCAGAGAGATAGCTGACAACTGCAAGAAACACAAAGTAGTGATAGTAGGGGATTTTAATTTTCCACATATAGATTGGGACTCACATACTGTTAAAGGTTTAGACGGGGAAGAGTTTGTCAAATGTGTTCAGGAGAATTTTGCTAACTAGAGAGGATGCGATATTGGATCTCCTATTGGGAAATGAGTGAGGCCAGGTGATGGATGTGAGTGTGAGGGAACACTCTGGATCCAGTGATCATAATGCCATTAGTTTCAACCTGATCGTGGATAAGGATAGATCTGGTGCTCGGGTTGAAGTTCTGAACTGGAGAAAGGCCAAATTTGATGACATGAGAAGGGATCTGGGAAGTGTGAATTGGCACAGGCTGTTCTCTGGTAAGGATGTAAATGGAAAGTGGGAGGCCTTCAAAGGAGAAATTTTGAGAGTGCAGAGTTTGTATGTTCCTGTCAGGATTAAAGGCAAAGTAAATAGGAATAAGGAACCTTGGTTCTCGAGGGAGATTGTAACACTGATTAAGAGGAAGAGAGAGTTGTATGAAATGTACAGGCAGCAAGGAACAGATCAGATGCTCGAGGAGTATGAAAAGGGCAAGAAGCTACTTAAGAGGGAAATCAGGAGGGCTAAAAGAAGACATGACGTTGCTTTGGCAGACAGAGTGAAGGAAAATCCAAAGAGCTTCTATATGTTAGGAGCAAAAGGATAGTGAGGGACAAAATTGGTCCTCTTGAAGACCAGAGTGGTAGACTGTGCATGGAACCAAAAGAGATGGGGTAGATACTAAATGTTTTTTTGGCATCCGTATTTACTGAGGAAACGGGCATGGAGTCTACGGAAATAGGGAAAACAGGTAGGGAGGTCATGGAACCTTTACAGATTAAAGGGGAGGAGGTGCTCGCTGTCTTGAGGCAAATCAGAGTGGATAAATCCCCAGGACCGGACAGGGTATTCCCACTGACCTTGAGGGAAGCTCGTGTTGAACATGTAGGGGCTCTGACAGACATATTTAAAATGTCAGTATTCACGGGGGAGGTGCCGGATGATTGGAGGGTGGCTCATGTTGTTCCGTTGTTTAAAAAAGGTTCCAAAAGAAATCCGGGAAATTATAGGCCAGTAAGTTTGACGTCGGTGGTGGGCAAGTTATTGGAAGGTGTGATAAGGGATAGGATCTACAAATAATTTGCATAGACAGGGACATATTAGGGAGAGTCAACATGGCTTTGTGCATGGTAGGTCATGTTTGACCAATCTATTAGAGTTTTTCGAGGACGTTACCAGGAAAATGGATGAAGGGAAGGCGGTAGATGTTGTCTACCTGGATTTCAGCAATGCCTTTGACTAGGTCCCTCATGGGAGGTTAGTTAGGAAGGTTCAGTCGCTGGGTATACATGGGGAGGTAGTAAATTGGATTAGACACTGGCTCAATGGAAGAAGCCAGAGAGTGGTTGTGGAGGATTGCTTCTCTGAGTGGAGGCCTGTGACTAGTGGTGTGCCGCAGGGATCGGTGTTGGGTCCATTGTTGTTTGTCATCTATATCAATGATCTGGATGATAATGTTGTAAATTGGATCCGCAAATTTGCTGATGATACAAAGATTGGAGGTGTAGTGGACAGTCAGGAAGGTTTTCAAAGCTTGCAGAGGGACCAACTAGAAAAATGGGCTGAAAAATGGCAAATGGAATTTAACGCAGACAAGTGTCAGATATTGCACACTGGAAGGACAAACCAAAGTAGAACGTACAGGGTAAATGGTCGGACTCTGAAGAGTGCAGTTGAACAGAGGGATCTGGGAATACAGGTCCAGAATTCCCTAAAAGTGACGTCACAGGTGGATAGGGTCGGAAAGAGTGCCTTTGATACATTGGCATTTATAAATCGGAGTATCGAGGATAAAAGTTGGCGTGTTATGGTAAGGTTATATAAGGCATTGGTGAGGCCGAATTTAGAGTATTGTGTACAGTTTTGTTCACCTAGTTACAGGAAGGATGTAAATAAGGTTGAAAAAGTGCAGAGAAGGTTCATAAGGATGTTGCCGGGACTTGAGAAGCTGAGATACAGGGAGAGATTGAATAGGTTGAGACTTTATTCATTGGAGCGTAGAAGAATGAGGGGAGATTTGATAGAGGTGTATAAGATTTTGATGGGTATAGATAGAGTGAATGCAAGCAGGCTTTTTCCACTGAGGCGAGGGGAGAAAAAAACCAGAGGGCATGGGTTAAGGGTGAAAGGAGAAAAGATTAAAGGGAATATTAGGGGGGGGCTTCTTCACGCAGAGAGTGGTGGGAGTGTGGAATGAGCTGCCGGATAAAGTGGTAAATGCGGGGTCACTTTTAACATTTAAGAAAAACTTGGACGTGTTGATGAATGAGAGGGGTGTGGAGGGATATGGTCCAAGTGCAGGTCAGTGGGACGAGGCAAAAAATGGTTCGGCACAGAAGGGCCAAAAGGCCTGTTTCTGAGCTGTAATTTTCTATGGTTTTCTATGCCAAATTTCCTTAGTCTTCTGAGAAAGTAGAGGCATCTTAACCATCGCATCGGCATGGAAGGACCAGGACAGGTTGTTGGTGATCTGGACACCTGGAAACTTGAAGCTCTCGACCATCTTCACTTCATCCCCATTGATGTAGACAGTGGCATGTCCTCCACGACGTTCCCTGAAGTCGATGACTATCGCCTTCATTTTGTTGACCTTGAAAGAGACATTATTGTCATCGCACCAGTTCACCAGATTCTCTATCTCTGGACCAGAGAGAGGAGGGGACAAGAGGGATGGGGATTTGGGGAATGAGGGGAATGGGGGATGTAGGGAATGAGGGGGTTCTGGGGGTGAGGGTGATATGGAAGTCAGGGGATCAAGGGGTCGGGGTGATATGGGATGGGGGATATGGGGAATGAAGGAAATGGGGATTTGGGGAATGAGGAGGTGGGGATATGGGGAATAAGGGAAATCTGGGGGTGAGGGTGATATGGAGGTCGGGAGAAGGGGGTGAGGGTGATGTGGGGGTGAGTGGGACATGGGAAATGAGGGGAATGTGGGAATCAGGGATATGCGAATGAAGGAGGTATGGGTATGAAAGGATTGGGGTTTTGGGGAATGGGGGAATTATAGGGATGAGGGCGATGGGAATGTACGGGAGACATGGAGAAATGAGAAGAATGGTTATAGAGGGAGATGGGGATATGAGGGGGTGGGGATATGGGGGTTGAGTGTATGGGTGTTATATGGGTGAGGGGTTGGGAGGATGGGTTGGCGATATGGTGGGGATATCGGGTGAGGATATGTGGAATATGTAGTGAGGGTGATATGGGGATGAGGGGAATTGTGGGATATGGAGGCGGGATATGGGGGTGAAGTGCAGAGGCGATCTGGGGAATAAAGGGATAGGATGAAATGGGGGTGAGAGTGATTGGGACATGGGGAATGAGAGGGCGGGGAGATATGGGACAGCGGGAATGAGGATGAAGGGGGGATACGGGGTGAGCGGGATGGGGAATTAGATGAGAGGGACAATGTATAGAGATGGGGAAATAGTAGTGATGGGGGTTAATGGAGGGAACAGTGAGGGGGAACAGAGAAGGGAATGGAGGGGTCAGGATAGAATAGAGGGGATAGTTGTGGTGCAGAAGGGGTGAATAATGGTGACAGAGTGCGGAGCAGAGCAGAAGAATAGAGGGGATGGGGAAATAGTGGGGATACTGGGTAGGGGGAGTGGAGGGGACACAGGTCGGTGAAAGGAAGAGAGTGAGATGGAAAGAGTAGGAGACCGGGAAGAAACAAATAAAGGGAGAGTGAGCGATAAAAGAAAATTAGATGAGCTTCAGTGTCAGCAACGAAATCCATTTGTCTGCCTCAGAATGTTCCTGGTCATCCATCTTCTTTCTCAGAAGAAAGAATATGGTACCCAGATATGATGGTGGTTCTTGCACTATCAGACTTGCCCTGCCATAGAATATGGTGTTAAACCCCTGGGTGCATAAGTAATGAGTTGGGAGCTGGAAGATATGGCGTGGTTTCCCGCCAGCTCGAGAGCGGGAAACACACCATGTTCCTCTCCTCTCACCATGGGACACAGACCTGGGTGGGAGAGGCCTGGGCATCCAGGTGAGTGACGGCGGGAATTGGATTGTGGGGCAGAGGAGTGGATTTGGAGCAAGGACAGACGGGTGGCTCTCAGTCGGCTCCCCTTTCCTAATGTCTGGTTCTTTGATAAGACACTTCAGAGCCTTTAAATAAGCCACCTCCGCCCTCCCCCCTCCCGATCCAGGAACCCACAAACAACCTGACAGTGTGAGAGTGATCAATGCTTACTTTTCAGGCTCCCCGCATGACAAGTTCCCCCATCCACCATTGGGTGAATACCAGCAGTGACAGCATGAGGCCCTTTGGTGGTCATGAAATGCCCACCTAACGGCCTCAATTGTTGGCCGGCAGGAAGGCCATTCATGAGGCAGGAAAGTGACAGGTTCCGCATCAATCACTCTCCCACCTGATTAAATACCTTCCCCACCAGCTCCAAACTTACCGCGGGAAAACGCATTCAGTTCCACCCAGTATTTTAGTGAGGGCATGGAAAGAAAGGACAATTCATTTCAAAAAAAGGATCAAAGAAATTAAAGGAAAACATCCACATTGTAAAATTGCGCAGACCTTATTTCTGAAATCACAAATGACCAGTTTATTTTGTTGTTGGAACTTTGGAGTTGATAGGAACTGTCGGAGGGGGAATTTATTTGATTTGATTGTGATTTGATTTATTATTGTCACATATATTAGTGTACAGTGAAAAGTATTGCATCTTGCACGCTATACAGACAAAGCACACTGTACATAGAAAAGGAAAGGAGAAGTATGTAGTGTTACAGTCATAGCTGGGGTGTTGAGAAAGATCAGTGTGATGCGAGGGAGGGCCATTCAAAAGTCTGATGGCAGCAGGGAAGAAGCTGTTCTTGAGTCAGTTGGTAATTTCCACATGTGGCAAATACAATGGGACAGTCCTGGTTTCCATAACGCCTGTGCTTATGGTTTTATCAACTGGGAACAGCAGAAGTCTCTCTTTCTGCCTTCTATTGACCTGATCTGATAAATGAAACACATGGAACAAAATTTGTGCTTGGTTTTGGTCCACTTGCGGTTTGCACACACTGAACGAGTAACTTAGCTGCGGAAATTATTACAATTCACAAGAGGTCGAAACTCCAGTCAATACAAAGGCATCACAAGCTTGATTTATGTGCGCAACTGAAATAAAAGCTGATTAGCAAAGACCTTGTCTGGAGAACACCAAATGTGATGACATGCTGTCGTCTCTGCTTGTTAATTTTCTAATGGAGATTGTTGGTGCTACAAATCTTATTGCTTTTGCCAGCAGCATGGTTCACCGCGCGATGGGGAGTGGACAGAAGAAGGAATGGAAAATGTCTAGTTTTATTCACCGTAAAAGGATCAACAAAAGGACCTTGTGTATGTAAAAGGGAGACTGTCACTTTCCGTCCCTGGAATACTCACTGCGTGACTGGTATGCAACCTCATTGTTTGTGAACAGAATTCCCACTCACCTGAAGAAGGGGCTTGGAGCTCCGAAAGCTTGTGTGGCTTTTGCTCCCAAATAAACCTGTTGGACTTTAACCTGGTGTTGTTAAACTTCTTACTGTGTTTACCCCAGTCCAACGCCAGCATCTCCACATCATGACCTCATTGAGAAGCAGAGGTGAATGGCAAAAGTGCACAAAGCATTTATCACAGACATATTCATCTACTCTGGAAAAAGGGACACTTTGAAATGGATAATGTGGTCCACTTTATCAGAAGTAGGCAATGCTATCATCTACATCATTAGATAGGGACATTTTGGGGTAGGGAGGAGGTGTGACATATTCACTCTTGCATTCAAAAACATACCAACAAAAGTCATATTGTTCAGGATTTTGTAATGCAGCCATAGATTGTCATGTGGGTAATATTTATCTCTGTTGTTCAAAGCTGTTCTGCACACAAGTGATTGGGTTATTATTAATATCTGTTCTAAATGTCTGGTGCAATCGTGATATCCATCTCTGTCCCTTGGTTAGGTTGCACACAGTTGGTATCCCAGTGAATCAGAGCCATGGTCTCCCTCAGACTCACACAAACTCCTTGCCGACTGCCTCATTTTCACCAACACACATGAATTGGGAAATTGTGACTTTGTTTTTGTTTCACCTGTTTCAGCTCCATTAAAGATGTTATATAAACGCAGTTGTTGATAAATTCCTTCTTTTCTCAAGCCCATGCTTGTTCTCTTCGGAGCGAGGCGAGCTGTGCCCAGCTTCTAATTTTATCTTTTACTCTTGTTCTGTGCTTCTAAAACTTCATTCTAACTCTTTAAAACTCTCTAACAACGCCCTAATGCAATTTCTCATAGATTTGGCCACACCCTAGCTGTGACTGTAACATTACATTCTGCACTCTCTCCTTTCCTTCTCTATCACAGTATGTTTTGTCTGTATTACCCGCAAGAAACAATACTTTTCACTGCATGTTAATACATGTGACAATAATAAATCAAATCAAATCCAATCTTTTGTTTTTCAATTTACTCCCTCCATTTTAATTATATTTTCTTTCTTCCCAACTCTGTCTCACATTTCGTAAAACGTTTAATGTCATTTGGTCCCTTTGCCTTTTGCACTGTCTCTCGCTCTTTCTCTCTGCCTCTGTTTGTGTATTTTCCTGTGGATCTGACTTGCTCCCTCTTTCTGCTTGTCCCTGGTTGTCTGTACATCTGTCTTTTTTTCATCATCTCTATCTTCTATTATTGTTTCCCTTTCTCTATTAATTCCTTGGTCACCTTTGCTGTTAAAATGTATCTTTCTCTCGATCCATTCCCCTTTGTCATTCCACTTCTTTCCCTTTCTCCCTCACTTGTTCCCGACCTCAGCCTTTCCCACTGTAGGTGGTCTCTCACCTGCCTTGATGTGGATCTGGGTGACAGATCATCTGGTGCCATTCATGACAAACTGGGATATTTCCACTCATGAACGGGGCAAGGATATAGCCAGAAGATTCTTCCTTTTGCTATCAATTGGCAACTTTGCTCAGCATACAATCCCGACAGTGCAGAAGGAGGTGATTTGGTCCATCGAGTCTGCACTGACTCTCCAAACGAGCATGTTACCCAGACCCAGAATCTGCCCTATCCCCGTTGCCCCAAGCATTTACCTTGCGAATCCCCCTAACCTACAGATCTTGGGACACATCTCATTTTTTGCACATAAAACTGAACATTAGTCCTCTTTAACTCGATACAATCATAGAATCCCCACAGTGCGGAAGGAGGCCAATCGCCCAATTGAGCTTTAACCAACAACAATCCCAGCCAGGCCTTGTTCCCATGTATTTACCCTTCTAGTCCCCCTGACACCAAGGGGCAATCTAGCACGGCCAATCCATCTAACCCACACATCTTTGGACTGTGGGAGGAAATCGGAGCACCTGGAGGAAAGTCAGGCAGACCATGGGAGAACGTGCAAACTCCACACAGCGCTCCGAAAGCTAATGGTATTTGCTACCAAATAAACCTGTTGGACTTTAACCTGGTGTTGTTAAAACTCTTACAATGCAAAGGCAGCAGCATTGACTGTCAGAGACATGTCCGTTAGGCTGGCACCAGCATAGCTAGAGCAGGGTTGACCAACATATTCACTGGGCAAACACACGTCAATGTTTTTCTCACTCAAGGGGCCGATGAGTAAATTTCAGAATGATAAAGTTTGGCACAGCAGAAATTTCAATGAAAAACTAAACTGAGATATGAAAAGAAACAACTTGCTGAGCACAATAATGAGTAATAAATAAAGATGATTATTAGAGTTTAATCCTCATCAATCACAAATTGTTTCTCTCCCACATTTGCTGCAGATTGGCTCAAAAACCTATCAGCAGCAAACATGGGAAAGAAACGGGATGTGATTGGAGGAGCAGCTCCATGCAGATTCTTCCATTCAAACCGAACTGTGTGACTGAGATTCTGGAAACTCGCTCCGGGGGCCGCATTGAGGGGCTTCGAGGATCACATTCGCCCCTTGGTCCACACGTTGGACAACCCTGGGCTACTGCATGTGTTTGATGAGTGAGTAACAATTTATGTGTTTGGAAAGAGAGCAAACATCATCAGGGAACGAGTGAAGAAGAGTGGAGACATCCAGGTCTTGCCATCCTTACGCCAATGGAAGATGAAGTGCTGGACCAGGAAGGCCTGGGGGCAGAGTGGGTAATTACTGCTGGTGAGATGGGTTGAGTGGGTGGCCTAATGAATGGGCACAGGAGAGCGTCTGGTGAGGACAAAACATAGAGCTTGTTTATCCATCACTGGTCACAGAGAGCAGTCTGAAGGACGTATTGGGATAAGAACAAAATACCTCGGAGCAGCAGAGGGCCATTCAGCCCCTCGAGCATACTCCATCACGGCTGATCTAATTATAGTCTCAACTCTTTTCCCCGTAACCCTTGATTCGCTTCTCAATCCAAAATCATTCTTAACTCAGCCTTGAATATATTCAATGATTCTGCCACCACTAGTCTCCAGGGAAGAGAATTCCACTCACCAGCCACCATCTAAAAAATAAATTTCTCCTCATCTCAGTCTTAAGGGACTGACAATTACATTTTAAAATCTGTCCCCTTGTTCTGGTCTCTCTTACAAGAAGAAACAGCCTCTCAGCAACCACCCTGTCTCATCCCCTCAACGCGGTAACCTTTTAATCTTCTGAACTTTCATAGATATTGCTCCAATCTGCTCAAATTTCCCTCGTTAAATAAACCTCTCCATCCCAGGAATCAGCCGAGTGAACTTTCTCTGAACTGGTTCCAATACAATTCTATCCTTTTTTAAGTAAAGAGCTCAACATTATACACATTACTCCAGTTGTGATCTAATGAAGGTCGTGTAAAGCTGCAGCAAAACCTTCTTACTCTTACCTTCCATTCCTATTGCAGTAAGAACGTTAAGAAACAGGAGCAGGAGTCATCCATTCTGTCCTTCAAATCCACTCCATCATTCAATGTGACCATGGCTGATCCTCGGCTTCAACACCATTTCCAGCATTATCCCTGCATTCCTTGATTCACCAGCATTCTAATGGGAAACAAATACCCCTCATCTCAGCCTAAATAACTGCCCCTTATTCTCAGACTGTGTCCCAGGTTTCAGATCCTCCAGCAAGGGGAAACTTCCCTCCTGCATCTGGCCTATTGAACCCCGTAAAATAGTATAGGTTTGAATAAGTTCAGCTATCATTCTTCTAAAGGCCTGAGAATAAAGTGTTTTTGTTCCTCATAGGACAACCCATCTGTCCCTGGAACTATTTTAGTGAACCTTCTTTACTTGCCATGTACATCTTTGCTTCAGTCAGGAGACCAAAACTGTACACAATACTCCAGGTTGGTCTCAGCAAGGCTGCATATAATTGCAGGAAGACATCTTTTCCCTCAACTCAAATCCTCTTAGAATAATGGCTAACATACCATGTGTTATCTTAACTGCTCTCATCTTAGCTTTCAGTGCCTCATGAACAAGGATATCAAAATATCCTTGGAGTTGTCTTAATGTCTGTTTTTCCTACAAAATTAGATAACATTACATTTTTCCACCTTGTAGTCCAACTGGCAAACCTTTGGCCGCTCCCTGAGCCTCTCCACATCCCCTTGAAACATCTTTGCATCCTCCTCACAATTCAGATTTCCACCTAGTTTTCTATTATTCGCAAATTTGGAAATATTATATTTGATCCCCACATCCATATCATTGATATAGATTCTGAATAGCTGAGACCCAAACACTGATCCCTGCCGTACTCCACTAGTTAGAGGCTGTCAACCCGAAAATAACCCATTTATTCCAACTCCTTGTTTCTGTCCACTAACCAGTTCTCAATCCATGCTGGTATATTCCTCCCAATCCCATGTGCTCCAAATTTCTTCAATAACCTCTTGTGTGTGAATCATGCAACTATAGAATCCCTAGTGTAGGAGGTCGGCATTCGGCCCATCGAGACACTCTGACGGAGTATCTTACCAAGGTCCGCTCCCCGTGACATCACAAATTTACGAGGGCTAATCCACCTAACCTACACATCTTGGGACACTAAGGGCAATTTTACCATGGCCAATCCAGCTGCCATGCATCTCTTTGGAGTGTGGGAGGAAACCGGAGCACCCAGAGGAAACACACGCAGACACGGGGAGAATGTAGAAACTCCACACAGTTACCCAAGGCTGGAATTGAACCCGGGCCCCTGGCTGTGATGCAACAATGTTAACCACTGTGTCACCATGCCAGCCTTTCATAAATCCATGTTGGCCCTGTCTAATCCTGCCATTAATTTTGAAGTGTTCTGTTATCACTTCCTTTATTACAGATTACTATAGGATTTCCATACCATCAATGTCAGACTAATAGATCTGCAGTTGCCCGGTTTCCCGTAACCCCACATATTTACTCTGTTAATCCCCCAAACCGACACATCTTGGACACTAACGGGCAATTTAGCATGGCCAATCCACCTAACCTACACATTTTTTGGACTGTGGGACGAAACAGGAGCAGCCGGAGGAAACCCACACAGACATGGGGAGAACGTGAAAACTCCACAGACAGTCGTCCAAAGCTGGAATGAATCCGGGAATCTGACGCTGTGCGACAGCAGTGCCAACCCCAGTGCCACATCTTCACTTAATCTAATACAGTCCTTGAACTAGCAACGGCTGGAACACTTCTGCTGCTCTTCTCCAAATAAAAGGAACGTATTTTTGTTAGAAATGCCACACATTTGCACATCACCATGTCTAAAACAGCTTGTTTTGTGTTTGGCACTGGAACGTGCTTCTCCAGGAAATTGCTTGAATACATTCTGTGAACGAATCTTCTATTCAACTTTCGACAATCTGAGCGATTTTTACAGTAAATAGAAGAAGCCACAGGAGCATTGACCTACAGAGGGATCTGTGTGTACAAGTCTATAGATCCCTGAAAGTGGCAACACAGGTGGATGAGGTTGTCAAGAAGGCACATAGCATGCTCGTCTTCATCGACCGGGGCATCGAGTATAAAAGTTGGCAAGTTACTTCAAAGCTGTATAAAACTTTAGTTGGCCACATTTGAATATTGCTTGCAGTTATGTTCGCCACATTACCAGAATGATGTGGATGCTTTGGAGAGGGTGCAAAGAAGGTTTACCAGAATGTTGCCTGGTCAAGGAGGGTTAAGTTATGAGGAAAGGTTGTATAAACTCGGATTGTTTTCACTACAAAAAAGGGAGGCTGAGGGGTGACCTGATGGAGGTGTACACAATGATGGGAACGTTTTCACAGAGGGTGGTGGGTGCCTTGAATGCACTGCCAATGTAGGTGGTGGAAGTCGGCACGTTACCAATGTCCAACATGCATCTTTATAGACACTTGAACAGGAGACAAACATAGGAATATAAACCGCAAATGGGCAGTCAGTACTGGGTCTGAATAAGGATTAAGAGTTGCCACAGGCTTGGTGGGCCGAAGGGCATGTTTACAGTGTTGTATGGTTCTTTGTTCTACTTTGTATAAGATTAAAATCACCCATGATTATTGCAGTATGTTTTTACAACACCCCATTATTTTTCCTGTGTATTGTGTCGGAGATTGTGACTATTGTTAGGGGCCTATAAATGATTCCCACAAGTGAACTTTTAACTTTGTTAATTCGTATCTCCATCCAAACTGATTCCGCATCATGATCATTTGAACTAAGTTCACCTCTCGCTACTGTACTGACATCTGTTACTAACAGTGAGACTCCACCACCATGTCCTGTCCTCCATTTACTGTCATCCACTCACTCTCCCCCTTTTTCACAAATCACTTGAATCACAGGGGGACCAATATCCTGGCCTTAGGTTGGCTAAGGCTACTGGGGAGAATTTAAACTAGATAGGTTGGGGGGAGGGGAGCTAGAAGAGTTGACTAGGATCAAGGAACTAATTGATGGGGGGGGGGGGAGGATGCAGGGGTAAGGGGAATTACAAAATTAATGGTAGAGGAGAGGGTGCAAGTGAATGAAGGCGGTAATTTAGATAAGGGAGTAGAGGGAGAGGGTGTTCGCGACTCATCAAAGCGGGTCCAGATAAAAGCTGGAATAAGGACACTTTGCCTGAATGCACGAAGCATTCGGAACAAGGTAAATGAGTTGATGGTGCAAATCAGCACAAGTGGGTATGATCTAGTGGCCATTACAGAAACGTGGCTGAAAGGTGACCAGGACTGGGAGATGAATATGCAGGGGTATCAGGCGTTTAGGAAGAATAGACAGGAAGGAAAAGGTGGTGGGGTCGCGCTATTAATAAGAGATAATATCAGGGTAGTACTGAGGGATGACATAGGCTCTGAGGAATAAAACGTGGAATCATTATGGGTAGAGATGAGGAATAGTAGAGGGAGAAAGACACTAGTAGGTGTGGTATATAGGCCCCCAAATAATAATGTTGAGGTAGGGAGGGCTATAAACAAGCAGATAAGGGATGCGTGTAAAAACGGAACGGCAATAATCATGGGGGACTTCAACATGCACATTGACTGGCAGACTCAAGTCGGTAAGGGTGGAATGGAGGAAGAGTTCTTAGAATGCTGTCGGGATAGTTTCCTTGAACAGCATGTTACGGAACCGACGAGGGAACGAGCTATTTTGGATCTGGTATTGTGTAACGAGGTAGGTAGAATTAAGGATCTTATTGTGAAGGACCCTCTTGGGTCTAGTGACCACAATATGATCGAATTTCTGATTCAGATGGAAGAGGAGAAAGTTTGGTCCCAAACCAGTGTCCTCTGTTTGAACAGAGGGAAATATGATAGGATGAGGGATGAATTGGCTAAGGTAGACTGGGAGAGCAGGCTGGCAGGTAGGATAGCTGAGGAACAGTGGAGGATTTTTAAGGAGATCCTTTTCAGTTCTCAGCAAAAATATATTCCAGCAAAAAACAAGGATTGTATGAAAAGGGAGAACCAGCCGTGGATAACGAAGGAAATAAAGGAGAGTATTAAAAAAAAAACAGCTGCGTACAGAGTGGCCAAAAATAGTGAAGAAACAAGTGATTGGGAAAAATTTAAGAAACAACAAAGAGAGACTAAGAAAGCGATAAAGAAAGGAAGGATAGACTATGAAGCTAGGCTAGCAATTAATATAAAAAATGATAGTAAAAGTTTTTATAAATATATAAAAAGGAATAGAGTGGCTAGAGTGAATGTTGGACCCTTGGAAGACGAGAGGGGGGAGTTAATAGTGGGAAATGAGGATATGGCTGAGTCTTTAAATACGTTTTTTGTGTCGGTCTTCACGGTGGAGGACACAAATAGTTTGCCAAATATTAACGATAGAGGGTTGGCAGCAGGAGAAATACTTAATACAATTAATGTTACCAGAGAGGCAGTGCTGGGTAGACGAATGGGACTGAAGGTGGACAAGTCCCTGGGTCCGGATGGAATGCATCCCAGGGTATTGAAATAATTGTCAGAGGTAATAGTGGATGCGTTAGTGATTATTTATCAAAACTCGTTGCATTCTGGGGTAGTGCCGGTTGATTGGAAAACGGCTAATGTTACGCCGCTGTTTAAAAAAGGAAGGAGACAAAAGGCGGGTAACTATAGGCCGGTCAGCTTAACGTCTGTAGTAGGGAAAATGCTGGAATCCATTATTAAAGAGGAGATAGCAGGGCATCTGGAGAGAAATGGTTCGATCAATCAGACGCAGCATGGATTCATGAGGGGAAAGTCGTGCTTGACGAACATGTTGGATTTTTATGAAGATGTGACTCGGGCGGTTGATGGAGGAGAACTGGTGGATGCGGTGTTTTTGGATTTCCAAAAGGCGTTTGATAAGGTGCCCCATAAAAGGCTGCTGAAGAAGATTAGGGCACACGGAGTTGGGGGTAGTGTGTTAAAGTGGATTGGGGACTGGCTATCCGACAGGAAGCAAAGAGTCGGAATAAATGAGTGTTTTTCCGGTTGGAGGAAGGTAACTAGTGGCGTGCCGCAGGGATCGGTACTCGGGCCGCAACTATTTACCATTTATAGAGATGATCTGGAGGAGGGGACAGAGTGTAGGGTAACGAAGTTTGCAGACGACACAAAGATAAGTGGAAAAGTGAATCGTGTAGAGGACGGAGAAGATCTGCAGAGAGATTTGGACAGGCTGAGTGAGTGGGCGAGGATATGGCAAATGGAGTATAACGTTGAGAAATGCGAGGTTATACACTTTGGAGGAAATAATAACAAATGGGATTACTATCTCAATGGAAACAAATTAAAACATGCTACCGTGCAAAGGGACCTGGGGGTCCTTGTGCATGAGACGCAAAAGCCCAGTCTGCAGGTACAACAGGTGATCAAGAAGGCAAATGGGATGTTGGCCTATATTGCGAGGGGGATAGAATATAAAAGCAGGGATGTCTTGATGCACCTGTGCAGGGCATTGGTGAGGCTGCAGCTGGAATACTGTGTGCAGTATTGGTCCCCTTATATGAGGAAGGATATATTGGCATTGGAGGGAGTGCAGAGAAGGTTCACCAGGTTGATACCAGAGATGAGGGGTTTGGATTATGAGGAGAGGCTGAGGAGATTGGGTTTGTACTCATTGGAGTTTAGAAGGATGAGGGGGGATCTTATGGAGACTTATAAGATAATGCGGGGGCTGGATAGGGTGGAGGCGGAGAGATTCTTTCCACTTAGTAAGGAAGTTAAAACTAGAGGACACAGCCTCAAAATAAAGGGGGGTCGGTTTAAGACAGAGTTGAGGAGGAACTTCTTCTCCCAGAGGGTGGTGAATCTCTGGAATTCTCTGCCCACTGAGGTGGTGAAGGCTACCTCGCTGAATATGTTTAAAGCGCGGATGGATGGATTCCTGATCGGTAAGGGAATTAAGGGTGATGGGGATCAGGCGGGTAAGTGGTACTGATCCACGTCAGATCAGCCATGATCTTATTGAATGGCGGGGCAGGCTCGAGGGGCTAGATGGCCTACTCCTGCTCCTATTTCTTATGTTCTTATGTTCTTATGATGCTGTGCCCGGGGAGAGCTGTGCACATCTGAGGAGGAGGGGACCTCAGAGGGTGAACCATAACATCATTCCCCCACACACTCAACATGTGTGGTGATCCATTTTGGCAGATCCAATGGGATGGAGCAGCAGTATAAAATGAAGGGTACCATTCTTAGCAGTGTCGAGGATCAGAGGGACCTTGGGGTCCGGGTCCATAGGACTCTTAAATCGGCCTCGCAGGTGGAGGATGCGGTCAAGAAGGCGTATGGCGTACTAGCCTTCATTAATCGAGGGATTGAGTTTAAGAGTCGGGAGATAATGCTGCAGCTTTATAGGACCCTGGTTAGACCCCACTTGGAGTACTGCGCGCAGTTCTGGTCACCTCATTACAGGAAAGATGTTGAAGCCATTGAAAGGGTGCAGAGGAGATTTACAAGGATGTTGCCTGGATTGGGGGGCATGCCTTATGAGGATAGGTTGAGGGAGCTTGGTCTCTTCTCCCTGGAGAGACGAAGGATGAGAGGTGACCTGATAGAGGTTTACAAGATGTTGAGGGGTCTGGATAGGGTGGACTCTCAGAGGCTATTTCCAAGGGCTGAAATGGTTGCTACGAGAGGACACAGGTTTAAGGTGCTGGGGGGTAGGTACAGGGGGGATGTCAGGGGTAAGTTTTTCACTCAGAGGGTGGTGGGTGAGTGGAATCGGCTGACGTCGGTGGTGGTGGAGGCAAACTCGTTGGGGTCTTTTAAGAGACTTCTGGATGAGTACATGGGATTTAATGGGATTGAGGGCTATAGATAGGCCTAGAGGTGGGGATGTGATCGGCGCAACTTGTGGGCCGAAGGGCCTGTTTGTGCTGTGGCTTTCTATGTTCTATGTTCTATGTTCTATAAGGATTTGTGGGACTGACATCCCATTGCTCAGGGATCAGAGAGAGAAGCAACAGGAGTCAGAGGGAAAGCAGTTTTCCTTATTCATAACTGACGCCAATAGTAATGGGCAGTGTTTTTTATACAAATACCAGTGGTGAAATTATATTGTTGAATATTCAGTTATTATAAACACAATCTCACACAGTCTGCTACTTACTCCAGTTTCTGTATTTTACAGTCCGGATTCCTCAGAGCCACAGACAGCAGTTTCACTCCTGAATCTCCCAGTTTATTCAAACTCAGATCGAGATCTATCAGTGAGCGGTTTGTACTGAGAGCAGAGGCCAGGTCCTCGGCACAAGATTCTGAGAGATCATTAACATTCAGACTGGAGATCGGAGAGAGAAAAATAACAGGAATCAGGGTAAATCCACAGTGTTTTTAAGAATAAGATCATTAACAATAATAACGTACAGCGCGGGACATTCAAGAAACACAACTTCAGTTGATACAGAAGGCAAAATTCTATTGATGCTGTAAATCTGAAATATGAATAAAACATGTTGGAAACTCTCATCAGGTCAGGTAATATCTGTGAAGATAGAAACATATTTAGTTTCAGTTCAATTAGCGAAACTTAGAAATTGGAAATAGCAGTGAATTAAATTGTTTTAAGTGACAGGGAGCTGGGGATGGGCGGGTGACAAGGAAAGAACAAAATGGAAGTGCCGGAGTGATTAAATGTAAAAAAGGATTATGGTGAAAGAGAAAAATACAGGATTCCCATGTCCTTACCCTGAGGGAGAGACATGGGATGGTCAGTGGCTCAGGAATGGATTTAGTGCTTTTGCTGAAGATAATGTGAGAGAAACCTTTTTCACGATGCCAGTGGTTCGGGTCTGGAATGTACAGTCTGGAAGTGTGGTTGGGGCAGGCTGATTCGAGGCATAACAGAGGGCAGTCAATGAACAATCGAATGAAACAATGTGCAAAGATACGAGGAGAAGGCAGTCGAATGAGACAAATTCCTAATCCTAGTTTGGTGAGCCGGTGCAGACACATTTCGCCTCGTGGTGCTCCGCAATAATTCTGTGAAGATAATGGTTGGAAATGTATCGAGATTTTAACTGGAAGCTGGTGATGTTGCAGTGTCAACAGGGTTAGGTAATTTAGCCAGTGTCCACAAAGGGCCATTGGTATCTCTCTCAGGTAGAATCACAGAATTGTTACAGAGCAGAAGGAGACCATTCGGCCCATGGTGTCTGCACTGACTCTCTGAATGAGCAATTTACTAAGTGTCATTCCCCCAAATTCTCCCCTTAACCCTGCACATTCTTCCTTTTCAGATCATAATCCAATTCCCTTTGGAAATTTTCAACTGAACGTGTCTCCACCACACTCTCAGACAGTGTATTCCAGCCCTTAACCACTCGCTGCAGAGGAAGTCCCGGTTCAGGCAATGCTGGCACGGGCAGCACTTTGATAGGCAGCAGCTCTGGAGAGTCCAGTGAGGAAGACCTGGTTACTGAACACAGGGCTGAAATGGGAGGAGGAAGGTTAAACCCAATTCAATGATGCACTTGGCAACACTTGGTAGTGTTCCCCCAGGCTACATGAGTTTGGACCAAATTTCTGTTCTCTCAGGACTGGAGAATATCTGCCACATCAATCCAGTATAACGGGATGGAGATTGCTGGAGACCTGAGCAGGCGTGGGTTATGGGGTTGCAGTGAGGCAAAAGGATAATAACTTGCTATGTTCTGACAAGGTGGTGAACCATCTTATAGCATATAATCTGAGGCATATGGGATCGAATGAGAATGAAAGTGAAATTGTAGAAAGGTCATCCCCACACAGACACAGGCAATGCCCAGACTGCAGCATCGACTGTCAGAGACATGTCAGCCTCTCTCTGCAGAGTTCTAGTTATGATGTGGAGATGCCGGCGTTGGACTGGAATAAACACAGTAAGAAGTTTAACAACACCAGGTTAAAGTCCAACAGGTTTATTTGGTAGCAAAAGCCACACAAGCTTTCGGAGCTCTAAGCCCCTTCTTCAGGTGAGTGGGAATTTTGTTCACAAACAGAGCTTATAAAGACACAGACTCAATTTACATGAATAATGGTTGGAATGCGAATACTTACAACTAATCAACTCTTTAAGAAACGAAACAATGTGAGTGGAGAGAGCATCAAGACAGGCTAAAAAGATGTGTATTGTCTCCAGACAAGACAGCCAGTGAAACCTGCAGACCTGCGTGAACCTGCAGAGTTTCACTGGCTGTCTTGTCTGGAGACAATACACATCTTTTTAGCCTGGCTTGATGCTCTCTCCACTCACATTGTTTCGTTTCTTAAAGACTTGATTAGTTGTAAGTATTCGCATTCCAATCATTATTCGTGTAAATTGAGTCTGTGTCTTTATAAGCTGTTTGTGAACAGAATTCCCACTCACCTGAAGAAGGGGCTTAGAGCTCCGAAAGCTTGTGTGGCTTTTGCTACCAAATAAACCTGTTGGACTTTAACCTGGTGTTGTTAAACTTCTTACTGAGTTCTAGTTAGTCAGATAACTCTTGCACTGTGAGAATGGAATGGTAGTCATGATGTGGAGATGCCGGCGTTGGACTGGGGTAAACACAAGCAAAAGCCTGTGTGGCTTTTGCTACCAAATAAACCTGTTGGACTTTAACCTGGTGTTGTTAAACTTCTCAGAATGGGATGGTCACAGGCAAGAGGCTTTCCCTGTGTCGACATGATGGTCAGTCAGGTTGTCACCAGCATAGGCTTGTGTCTTTGATGGGAGAGTAACAATGGAACTTAATGTGCCTGTCGAAGAGAGCACGAAAGGTCAGGAAATGAACTGAAAATGGTGACAGCGTCCACATATTGCAGCGTTGGAACTGGGCGAACAGCAGGTAGTGTGGGAAATCGCTGATTGTGATATTTGTTGTGGAGCTGAGAGTGTGCGGTCGAATGGATGGGCACAGGAGACTCTCTGGTACCCGCAACACAGAGCTTGTGTGCCCATCACTGGTCACATGGAACCGGCTGAAGGACGTGTTGGCATATACATATTATTACAAGCCATGCCTTGAAGAAATATATTGAATATTGAAAGATACGCAACCAAATCTAACTAGACACCCAACAACATTACCAACTCCCAGCCACCATCCAAACTGCTGATTAACCCTCCAACCCAACACAATACAACTCGACCACCCTCCCGACACCCAGAACTAATCCTTGAACCTCTCCCCAGCTCCCTGACTAACCATTCATCCAGCGACACATCAACTCATTCACTCCCACAATCAACTAACACTTATGGAGCTCCCCGGGGTCACTGTGCTGTAATTAAGGTGTGCTCGCTCTACCGCGACTCCACTCTGCCCTGATGGAGATCGCCGGGGTCACTGTGCTGTAAATAGGGTGTGGGCTCGCTCTACCGCGACTCCACTCTGCTCTGATGGAGCTCCCCGGGGTCACTGTGCTGTAATTAAGGTGTGCTCGCTCTACCGCGACTCCACTCTGCTCTGATGGAGCTCCCCGGGGTCACTGTGCTGTAAATAAGGTGTGCTCGCTCTACCGCGACTCCACTATGCTCTGATGGAGATCGCCGGGGTCACTGTGCTGTAAATAGGGTGTGTGCTTTCTCTCTTCCCTGACTCTGCTGTGCTGGAGCTCCCCGGGGTCACTGTGCTGTAAATAGGGTGTGTGCTCTCTCTTCCCCGACTCTGCTCTGAGGGAGCTCCCCGGGGTCACTGTGCTGTAAATAGGGTGTGTGCTCTCTCTTCCCCGGCTCTTGTCTGCTCTGATGGAGCTCCCCGGGGTCACTGTGCTGTAAATAGGGTGTGTGCTCTCTCTTCCCCGGCTCTTGTCTGCTCTGATGGAGCTCCCCGGGGTCACTGTGCTGTAAAGAGGGTGTGTGCTCTCTCTCTTCCAGGACTGTGCTCTGATGGAGCTCCCCGGGGTCACTGTGCTGTAAATAGGGTGTGTGCTCTCTCTTCCCCGACTCTGCTCTGATGGAGCTCCCCGGGGTCACTGTGCTGTAAATAGGGTGTGTGCTCTCTCTTCCCCGACTCTGCTCTGATGGAGCTCCCCGGGGTCACTGTACTGTAAATAGGGTGCGTGCTCTCTCTTCCCCGACTCTTGTCTGCTCTGATGGAGCTCCCAGGGTCGCAGTGCCGAGGATCCTGGGAGAAATATGCAGCAGTTTCAGGTTGGGAGAATTTTTAAGCATACCAGCAATCTGCTTAACATTGCTGATGCTTGGAAGGTTCAGGCCCATTTAGACTTTAATACATTTAAATTTTAATTGTTACACTAAAAATTAACACAAACACTCACGAGATCCATTCCAGATTCCTGCAGGTCAGAATGAGGTTGCGGAGAGCAGGGACAGATTGGTCTGTGAAGGAGTTTGTTCCCAGGTTCAGAATCCTCAGTGACTGTTTTGTACAGAGAGCGGAGGCGAGATCCTGAGCACAAGAATCTGTGAGAGCGTTCTCATACAGACTGGAGATCAGAGAGAGAAATAACAGGAATCAGGCTCAATCCCCAGCGTTTTAAATAATACTGTTAATAACAATAATAATGTATTGTATCAGACATTCCAAAAACACAACTTGCATTTCTGTAGAATGAGGAAATACTTATGTTCTTATGAGCGAACTTTCTCTGAACTGGTTCTAATACAATTCTATCCTGTTTTAAGTCAAGAGCTCAACATTATACACATTACTCCAGTTGTGATCTGATGAAGGTCGTGTAAAGCTGCAGCAAAACCTTCTTACTCTTACCTTCCATTCCTATTGCAATAAGAACGTTAAGAAACAGGAGCAGGAGTCATCCATTCTGTCCTTCAAATCCACTCCATCATTCAATGTGACCATGGCTGATCCTCTGCTTCAACACCATTTCCAGAATTATCCCTGCATTCCTTGATTCACCAGCATTCTAATGGGAAACAAATACCCCTCATCTCAGCCTAAATAACTGCCCCTAATTCTCAGACTGTGTCCCAGGTTTCAGACCCTCCAGCAAGGGGGAAACATCCTTCCTACATCTGGCCGATTGAACCCCGTAAAATAGTGTAGGTTTGAAAGCGACCCTTCTTTACATGCCAAGTACATCTTTGCTTCAGTCAAGAGACCAAAACTGTACACAATACTCCAGGTTGGTCTCAGCAAGGCTGCATATAATTGCAGGAAGACATCTTTTCCCTCAACTCAAATCCTCTTAGAGTAATGGCTAACATACCATTTGTTATCTGAACTGCTCTCATCTTAGCTTTCAGTGCCTCATCAACAAGGACATCAAAATATCCTTGGAATTATCTTAATTTCTGTTTTTTCTACAAAATTAGATAACCTCACATTTTTCCACCTTGTCATCCAGCTGGCAATCCTTTGGCCGCTCCCTGAGCCTCTCCCCATCCCCTTGAAACATCTTTGCATCCTCCTCAAAATTCAGATTTCCACCGAGTTTTCGATTAATTGCAAATTTGGAAATATTATATTTGATCCCCACATCCATATCATTGATATAGATTCTGAATAGCTGAGACCCAAACACTGATCCCTGCCGTACTCCACTAGTTAGAGGCTGTCAACCCAAAAGTAACCCATTTATTCCAACTCATTGTTTCTGTCCATTGATCAGTTCTCAATCCATGCTGGTATATTCCTCCCAATCCCACGTGCTCCAATTTTATTTAATAACCTCTTGTGTGTGAATCATGCAACTATAGAATCCCTAGTGTAGGAATCGTCATTCGGCCCATCGAGACACACTGACAGAGTAACTTACCAAGGTCCGCTCCCCATAAACTCACAAATTTACTCGGGCTAATCCAACTAACCTACATATCTTGGGGCACTGAGGGCAATTTTACCATGGCCAATCCTTCTAACATGCATATCTTTGGAGTGTGGGAGGAAACCGGAGCACCCAGAGGAAACACACGCAGACACGGGGAGAATGTAGAAACTCCACACAGACAGTCACCCAAGGCTGGAATTGAACCTGGGCCCCTGGCTGGAATGCAACAATGTTAACCACTGTGTCACCATGCCAGCCTTTCATAAATCCATGTTGGCCCTGTCTAATCCTGCCATTAATTTCGAAGTGTTCTGTTATCACTTCCTTTATTACAGATTACTATAGGATTTCCATACCATCAATGTCAGACTAATAGATCTGCAGTTGCCCAGTTTCCCGTAACCCCACATATTTACTCTGTTAATCCCCCAAACCGACACATCTTGGACACTAACGGGCAATTTAGCATGGCCAATCCACCTAACCTGCACAGTTTCTTTGGACTATGGGAGGAAACAGGAGCAGCCGAAGGAAACCCACACAGACATGGGGAGAACGTGAAAACTCCACAGACAGTAGTCCAAAGCTGGAATGAATCCGGGAATCTGAAGTTGTGCGACAGCAGTGCCAACCCCAGTGCCACATCTTCACTTAATCTAATACAGTCCTTGAATTAGCAACGGCTGGAACACTTCTGCTGCTGTTTTGCAAATGAAAGGAATCTATTTTTGTTGGAAACGCCACACATTTGCACATCACCATGTCTAAAACAGCTTGTTGTGTGATTGGCACTGGAACATGCTTCTCCAAGAAATTGCTTGAATACATTCTGTGAACGAATCTCCTATTCAACTTTTGACAATCTGAGCGATTTATACAGTAAATGGAAGAAGCCATAGGAGCCTTGACCTACAGAGGGATCTGTGTGTACAAGTCTACAGGTCCCTGAAAGTGGCAACACAGGTGGATGAGGTGGTCAAGTTGGCACATAGCATGCTCGTCTTCATCGACCGGGGCATCGAGTATAAAAGTTGGCAAGTTACTTCAAAGCTGTATAAAACTTTAGTTGGCCACATTTGAATATTGCTTGCAGTTATGTTCGCCACATTACCAGAATGATGTGGATGCTTTGGAGAGGGTGCAAGGAAGGTTTACCAGAATGTTGCCTGGTCAAGGACGGTTAGGTGATGGGGAGACATTGTATAAACACAGATTGTTTCACTACAAAAAGGGGAGGCTGAGGGGTGACCTGATGGAGGTGTCCCCAATTATGAGAAGCATCAATATGGTGGATAGTCAGAGACTTTTCTCCAGGGTGGAATGATCAACTACAAGAGGGCACAGGTTGAAGGTGAGAGGAGCAAAGCTTGGATGGAGGTGTGTGGGGTAAGTTTTCACCCAGAGGGTGCTGGGTGCCTGGAAGGGACTGCCAATGGAGGTGGTAGAAGCAGGCATGTTTCCAATGTCCAAGGTACATCTTGGTAGACACATGAACAAGAGACAAACGGAGGAATAGAAACCGCAAATTGGCAGTAAGTTCTGGGTCTGAATAAGTGTTAGGAGGCGCCACAGGCTTGGTGGGCTGAAGGGCCTGATACTGTGCTGTGCGGTTCTTTGTTTTTCTTTGTATATGAAGATTAAAATGACCTGTGGTTATTGCAATATGTTTTTACAAGGCCCCATTATTTTTCCTGTGTATTGTGTTGGAGATTGTGACTGTTGTTAGGAGCCTATCAATGATTCCCACAAGTGAACTTTTAACTTTGTTAAACCTGATCTCTATCCAAACTGATTCTGCATCTTGATCATTGGAACTAAGTTCATCTCTCGCTACTGTACTGACATCTGTTACTAACAGCGAGACTCCACCACCATGGCCTGTCCTCCATTTACTGTCATCCACTCACTCTCCCCCTTTTCACAAATAATGGATGCTGTGTCCCGGGAGAGCTGTGCACATCTGAGGAGGAGGAGAGAACCTCAGAGGGTGCACCATAACATTATTCCCCCACACCCTCGACATAAGGATTTGTGGGACTGACATCCCATTGCTCAGGGATCAAAGAGAGAAGCAACAGGAGTCAGAGGAAAAGCAGTTTTCCTTATTCATAACTGACGCCAATAGTAATGGGCAGTGTTTTTTATAAATACCAGTGGTCAAATTATATTATTGAATATTCAGTTATTATAAACACAATCTCACAGTCTGCTACTTACTGCAGTTTCTGTATTTTACAGTCCGGATTCCTCAGAGCCACAGACAGCAGTTTCACTCCTGAATCTCCCAGGTTATTCAAACTCAGATTCAGATCTATCAGTGAGCGGTTTGTACTGAGAGCAGAGGCCAGGTCCTTGGCACAAGGGTCTGAGAGATCGTTATCATGGAGACTGGAGATCAGAGAGAGAAAAATAACAGGAATCAGGGCAAATCCACAGTGTTTTTAAGAATAAGATCATTGACAATAATAATGGGCAGTGCGGGACATTCAAGAAACACAACTTCAGTTGATACAGAAGGCAAAATTATATTGATGCTGTAAATCTGAAATATGAATAAAATATGTGGAAAATCTCAGCAGGATAGGCAGTATCTGTGAAGAGAAAAACAGATTTAGTTTCAGTTCAATTAGCTAAAATTAAAACTTGGGAGTAGCAGTGAATTAAATTGTTTTAAGTGGCAGGGAGCTGGGGATGGGCGGGTGACAAGGAAAGAACAAAATGGAAGTGCCGGAGTGATTAAATGACAAAAAGGATGATGGTGAAAGGGAAGAGCACAGGATTCCCATGTCCTTACCGAGAATCACAGGGAGGGACATGGGATGGTCAGTGGCTCAGAAATGGAGTGTGTGGTGGGGTTGAAGATGATGAGAGAGAAACCTTTTTCACGATGCCAGTGGGACAGGTCTGGAATGTACAGTCTGGAAGTGTGGTGGAGGCAGGCTGATTCGAGGCATAACAGAGGGCAGTCGATGAACATGCGAATGAAACAATGTGCAAAGATACGAGGAGAAGGCAGTAGAATGAGACAAATTCCTAATCCTAGTTTGGTGAGCCAGTGCAGACACATTTCGCCACGTGGTGCTCCGCAATAATTCTGTGAAGATAATGGTTGGAAATGTATGGATATTTTCACTGGAAGCTGGTGATGTTGCAGTGTAAACAGGGTTAGGTAATTTAGGCAGTGTCCACAAAGGGCCATTGGTATCTCTCTCAGATAGAATCAGAGAATTGTTACAGAGCAGAAGGAGACCATTCGGCCCATGCTCTCTGCACTGACTCTCTGAATGAGCAATTTACTAAGTGTCATTCCCCCAAATTCTCCCCGTAACCCTGCACAATCTTCCTTTTCAGATCATAACCCAATTCCCTTTGGAAATTTTCAACTGAACGTGTCTCCACCACAGTCCCAGACAGTGAACTCCAGCCCTTCACCACTCGCTGCAGGGGATGTCCCGGTTCAGGCAATGCTGGCACCGGCAGCACTTTGATAGGCGGCAGCTCTGGAGAGACCAGTGAGGAAGACCTGGTTACTGAACACAGGGCTGGAATGGGAGGAGAAAGGTTAAGCTCAATTCAATGATGCACTTGGCAACACTTGGTACTCTTCCCCAAGGCTACCTGAGTTTGAAGCAAATTTCTGTTCTCTCAGGACTGGACAGTATTTGCCACATCAATCCAAGTATATCGGGATGGAGATTACTGGAGACCTGAGTAGGCGTGGGTTATATGGTTGCATGAGGCAAAAGGAGCTCAGGCTCGAAGGGCCGAATGGCCAACTCCTGCTTCTAGTTTGTATTTTAATCATGTTTCTCTGCAGGTTATGTTGTCGGCACCGTGCTATCTGTAGCCGGTTTCCTTTATTGTTACTGAAGCAGTATAATTGACATCATGTTGATTTTAATCTGAACTAATGCAGTGTTCTGTTGTTTCAGTGTTTCCCCTGGGATGGCAGAGTAGAGCTTGATTGCGGGTGATTGACAGGTTATGTCATGTGACTGAGGGACAGCTATTTTTCACAGAACATTCTCGTTTCAATTCTGCTTTCAGAAGCTGCTTGAAGTTAACACAAACAGCAGTGCTGTTTCCCTCTCTGAAGTTGGAGTTTTTGCTGTTTAAGTGTTGCTGTGTTGGAAGCTGTCAGAGACTGGGGTTACCTCTCCGCGGTTGGACTGTTCGGAGGCTACATCCTTCTCTGAAAACAATTGTCGGTTGGCTGTCTGGATGTGTTAAAAAGCTGGAAATCGGCAACACGTGAGCAGACTTGTTTTTGTGCTAACTAACGTTGGACAAGGCTGTATGTCTGTGGGTATTGCTTTATATTGGAACAACAGAGATAGCGAGCTGTTAAGAGTTATACTGTGTCATGTTTAAGTCTTGCAATTGGGAAAGGTTATGTTAATTCTTGTTGTTATATTCTAACTGCATTCTTAAATAAACTGTGTTTGATAAAAGCATCCTCGTGGGTCACTTGATTCATACCTGGAGTGAAACACCTCATGCTCATGAATGCCAAAATCAAATATAAAAGTGCTTGTCTGAATGCTTCTTAAATGTTGCGAGTGTTCCTGACTCCACCACCCTTTCAGACAGTGAGATCCAGATTCCCACCACCCTCTGGGTGAAAAAGCTTTTCCACAGAACCATAGAATCCCCACTGTGCAGAAGGTGCCCAATCGCCTCATCGACTCTGCACTGACTCTCCGAAAAAGCCAGGCCCACACAACTGCTTATCACTGGACATTTATCACGGCAAATCCACTGAAACTACATATCTTGGGACACTAAATGATAATTTAGCATGGTCGATCCACCTAACCTACACATCTTTGGACTGTGGGAGGAAACCAGAGTACCTGACGGAAACACGCACACATGGGGGAAACATGCAAGCTCCACACAGGCAGTCACCCGAGGCCAGAATTAAACAAAGGTCTCTGACGTTGTGAGGCAGCAATGCTAACCACTGTGCCATCTTCGATTCTCCTCTGAAACTCCTCCCCAATGCCTTAAATCTATGCCCCTGGTTATTGTCTCCTAAAACAAAGGGGAAAGGTTTATTTCTATAATTTGATACAACTCCACATGGTCGTCCCCCTGCCTTCCCTGTCTGAAAAAAATAACAGGAGCATCGACATACAGATGGATCTGTGCGTACTTGTCCACTGATCCCTGAAAGTGGCAACACAGGTGGATAACTTGGTCAACAAGGCATGCAGCATGCTTGCTTCATTGGCCAGGGCATCAAGTATAAAAGTTGGCAAGTACTCATACAGAATTACTGTATAATACTGTATTAAACCTTACTTAGGCCCAACATGGAATATTGCATGCAGTGCTGATCGTCAGACAACCAGAAGGATGTGGCTGCTTTGGAGAAGATGTAAAGAAGGTTTACAAGGATGTTGCCTGGTCTGGTTACGGTATGAAGAGAAGTTGAATAAACTCGGATTGTTTTCACTGGAAAGACGGAGGCTGAGGGGTGACCTGATAGAGGCAGATATATGGTTGATAGTTGGAGTCTTTTCCCCAGGGTGGAAAGGTCAACTACAAGACGGGACAGTTTGAAGGCAAGAGGGGGAAAGTTTAGAGGAGACGTGCGGGAACGTTTTCACATAGAGAGTGGTGGGTGCCTCGAATGCACAGCCAGTGAAGTTGACGGAAGCAGGCACGTTCCCGATGTTCAAGGTTTATCTTGATAGAAACATGAACGGGAAATGAACAAAGGAATAGAAACCGCGTACGAGCAATAAGTACTGGGTCTGAATAAGAATGAGGAGTCGCCGCAGGCTTGGTGGGCCGAAGGGCCTGTTACTGTGCTGCATGGCTCTTTGGGTCTTCTTTGTACATGAATGTTAGAATCATAGAATCCCTACAGTGCAGAAGGAGGCCATTCGGCCCATCGAGTCTGCACCGACCACAATCCCACCCAGGCCCTACCCCCACCGGAGCACCCGGAGGAAACCCACGCAGACATGTTAAAATCACCCGTGATTATTGCAGAATGTTTATACAAGACCCCATTAATATTCCTGTGTATTGTGTCGAAGAGTCTGAATATTGTTAGGGGTCTATAAATGATTCCCACAAGTGATCTTTTAACTTTGTTAATTCTTATCTCAACCCAAACTGATTCTGCATCTTGATCATTGGAAGTAAGTTCACCTCTCTCTACTTACTGACATCTGTTACTAACAGAGAGACTCCACCACCATGGCCTGTTCTCCATTTCCTGTCATCCACTCACTCTCCCCCTTTTCACAAATCAATGGATGCTGTGTCCGGGGAGAGCTGTGCACATCTGAGGAGGAGGAGAGGACCTCAGAGGGTGAACCATAACATGATTCCCCCAGTCCCTCAAGATAAGGATTTGTGGGACTGACATCCCATTGCTCAGTGATCAGAGAGAGAAGCAACAGGACTCAAAGGAAAAGTAATTTTCCTTAAACATAACTGACACCAATCGTAATAGGCAGTGTTTTTTATACAAATACCAGTGGTGAAATTATATTGTTGAATATTCAGTTATTATAAACACAATCTCACACAGTCTGCTACTTACTGCAGTTTCTGTATTTTACAGTCCGGATTCCTCAGAGCCACAGACAGCAGTTTCACTCCTGAATCTCCCAGTTTATTGACACCCAGATTCAGATCTATCAGTGAGCGGTTTGTACTGAGAGCAGAGGCCAGGTCCTCGGCACAAGAATTGGTCAGAGTGTTATCACAGAGACTGGAGATCAGAGAGAGAAAAATAACAGGAATCAGGGTAAATCCACAGTGTTTTTAAGAATAAGGTCATTAACAAAAATAATGTACAGCGCGGGACATTCAAGAAACACAACTTCAGTTGATACAGAAGGCAAAATTTTATTGACGCTCTAAATCTGAAATATGAATAAAACATGTTGGAAACTCTCATCAGGTCAGGCAATATCTGTGAAGATAGAAACAGATTTAGTTTCAGTTCAATTAGCGAAACATAGAAATTGGAAATCGCAGTGAATTAAATTGTTTTAAGTGACAGGGAGCTGAGGATGGGCGGGTGACAAGGAAAGAACAAAATGGAAGTGCCAGAGTGATTAAATGACAAAAAGGATGATGGTGAAAGGGAAGAGCACAGGATTCCCACCTCCTAACTCTGACTCACAGGGAGGGACATAGGATGGTCAGTGGCTCAGGAATGGAGTGTGTGGTGGGGTTGAAGATGATGTGAGAGAAACCTTTCTCACACTGCCAGTGGTTCGGGTCTGGAATTCACAGCCGGGAAGTGTGGTGGAGGTCGGCTGCATCGAAGCTGTCAAAAAGGAATTAGATGATTATTTGATTATAAAGAATGAACCGGGATATGAGAAAAAGGCTAAAGAATGACACAGATTCCTAATGCTAAGTTGGTGAGCTGGTGCAGATACGATGGGCCAAATGGCCTCATTGTGCTCCGTAAGAATTCTGTGAAGATATTGGTTGGAAACGTATTGATATTTCAACTGGAATTTGGTGGTGTTGCAGTGTGGACAGTGTTAGTAGCCATAGTCCTCAGTAAAATATTAATATTTCTCTCCAATAGAGTGAGACAATTTGTTACATGTAGCTTCAGGGATACAACTTAGTAAACGTGAGGCAATGGGAGGAGGTGGGACTCCATGAACCCCACAGCTGGTACGAGGACCAAAGCCTCAACATTAGCATCATTCTACATCACACTCGAGACATGAACCAAATGAACTAACCAAGTCCACACATTGCCAGAACGGGCACATTAATGTCTGACAGGTTATGGGAATCCGTCCACTCAGGCAGCACAGGTAGAATCACAGAATTGTTACAGAGCAGAAGGAGGCCATTCGGCCCATTGTATCTGCACTGACTCTCCAAATGAGCAACTCACTCAGTGTCATTCCCCCACCTTCCCCCAAAACCCTGTGCATTCCAGAGCTTAACCACTCTCTGCAGGGAAGGCCCCATTCAGGCAATGCTGGCACCAGATTTAAAGGCAACCAGCAGCAATTTTAAAGGCTCTGAAGGGGGCAGTGAGGGAGCCCTGGTTAATGAACAAAGGGCTGAAATGGCAGACGGCAGATTAAACCCAATTCGCGGAGACTTCCCTGGAAATTGTCAAGGATGTATCGGTTTGGAGGGAGGTTCTGTTCCCTCAGGACTGGAGGAGGAGACCTGTCACATCAACCCAAGCAAGTCTGGATGGAAACTGCCAAAGGCCAGAGCAGGCAGCACGCGGCTGCAGTGAGGCAAAGGGATCAATAACCTGATATGTTCTGACAAGGAGAGCGTTAAACTTACAGGCTGATATGTGAAGAAGGATGAAAGAGAAATTGGGGAAAGAACATCTCCACCCAGACACTGGCAATGCCCAGACAGCAGCATCAACCTTCAGGAACATGTCAGCCTCTCTGTGAAGGGTTCCGGTCAGTCAGAGATGACTGCTACACTGCCAACACTGAGTGCCCATCCTGGTGGTCCCATGATGGGCAGTCTGGCAGCACCATAGGCTTGTGTGTGTCTTTGATGGGTGAGTAACAATGGAAATTTATGTGCTTGTAGAAGAGGGCACTCAGCATCAGAGAAGGAGCCAAGAGTGACAGTGTCTGGATTGTGTCATCCTTATGCCAATGGAAGATGCAGTGCTGGAGCTGGGAGACCTGGAGGCTGGGTGGGCAATTGCTGATGGTGAGATGGGTTGTGGATCCAGAGAGACTGAGTGAGTGAATGGATGGGCACAGGAGAGGCTCTGCTGCTGAGTCCAAAACCTGGTGCTTCCATTGGTCACATGGAGCTCTGGGTTAGGAACAGTCTCCAGGACATGTTGGAATGTGCATTACCCTCGAACATTCTTCACTCTCTCACAAATCAACAGCTGCTGCGAGAGGGAGACAAGTGTCTACCTCGGAAGAAGAGGAGGGTTTCACAGAGTTTCTGTAATGTTTCTGTCACATTATTCCCCATAACCTCCACCAGAGCAGATACTGTCTCACACGATTAGCAAAGGGGTTACAATCTGGCAGCACAGGACAGCACACACAAACCCGAGCAGCTGATGGAGGCAGGAATAGCTGTGTTCACTCACACTCTCGAGAGGACAGGTCATTGTCAGCTTCAGGAAGATGAAATGTGACTGGAGTCTTTAACAATGCAGCAGATACTGGAGCTGCAGCTTAAGATATTTTAACATTCGGTGGAGTTTCCAAAGGCTGTGTGTATCCATACACAAAGGATGGAGGAGTCAGTCCAGGCCAGCAGTGTTACCATGTCTCAGGTATGAGCACAAATAGCATCCTCCAGAGAGAGATTGGTGACCTTCATGGAGAGTCACATCCAGCCTCTCACCCACAGGAAATACACATGAACCTGTATGTTCTCACCACCTCCATGAGCTCTGTGGAACACGGGCTTCGGGAGGGGTGGGAAAATGTGGCTGGAGTCACTGTCAGGACCTCCCCAGCTGAGCAGGGAGGGTCTAGTTTGCCCTGAATGGATAGAGCAGCGGCTGCCTGCAGCATCTGGTGGCTCCTCTCAGGATGCCCCTGGTGTGGGCAGTGGGTCATCTTCTGCTCCGACTGTGACACAAGCACCTCACGAAGCTATGATGACAGAGCCAACTCCAGCATCTGTGCAGAGGACCAGCAGTTGGCCGGATCCTTCCAGGACTCAGGAAATCCGAGGACAAAGGCCACAGTCATCGAAATTCTCAGAAGAGAGAGGTAAAAATGCTTCCTGCAGCTCAGCGGAAAGTGCAGAGATGGGTGTGGTTGTCATGGTGGGGTTGCTTCCTTGGGCTTCACAGGGTTATACTTTGTAATTACTGTCACTTTGTTATGTATGTATTTTCAGTAAATTCAGAGATGGAGCACCACTAAAAAAAATCCCTCACCATATTACTGGGTCTTTAACAGTTCTCTGGGAATGTGAGATGGGAAATACAGCACTGAATCAGGTCAATACAATTCCAAAATACCTTTGTTTCATGTCGTGACGGCTCCAGGGAAATTATAAAACATTCACAGAAACAGCAACAGTGCTGGAGATGGTGGAAGATTTATTACACTGAATGGCTGTGTGAGTTAAGGTTCTTGGAAAACATGTCTGCATTACTGAATCTCCATCCTCCCTGACACATATCCCATATCCCTGGCCTGTGGTCCATGGGGTTCCTCATCATGAAGCATCTGGTCAACATTGTATTGCATCACACTTTCTTCAAAGCTTCACCAATCTAACTCCAGGTTGTATCGCACACAGCACAACACCAGGGCATTTGAGACCCTCTCTGAGTATATTGAATAGTTCCACCAGATCCATCTTTAGAATTCCTCTGGCCTGTGCAATGGTCACACTATTTGTCCTGTTGCAGCTGTTTTTTCTCTCTTCTGTGACTGAGTTTGGGTTACACACAGGCACAATTCCCCATCCCTACAGTGGGTAGCGCTTGTCTTTATGAATTCTTTCAAGGGATGATGGTATCACTGGCAATGCAAACACTTGCAGCCCATCTCCAATTGCCCTTGAGAAGGAGGTGGTGAGCCATCTTCTTAAATTCTGCAGAGCATCTGGTACAAAACCGGAAGGAAGGGACATCCGGGATTATGATCCCGCATCAGTGATGGAAAAGCAATATATTCCAAGTCAGAATGGTGTGTGGTTTGGAAAGAAATCTGAAGCTGGTTGGTGTTCCATCCTTCTGATATCCTTGGCCATCTCGGCGATGGATAATGCCTGTTTGGATGATGCTGGCTCAGGAACCTTGGTGGGCTGCTACATTCCACCTTGTATGTGGTAAAATACTGCCACTGTGCGTCAGTGGTAGAGACAGTCAATAGTTTGGTGAATGGCCAGCTGATCCAGTGGGCTCCTTTTCCATGGATGAGCTTCTTCAGTGTTTTTGAAGCTGCAGTCAATCCAGCAAGATGAGCGGATTCCATCACACTGCTGACTTGTGCCTTGGAGATGGTGGGAAAAATTTGGGAGACAGGAGGCGAGTTCCTCATCTCCGAATTCCCAGACTGTGATCTACACTTGGAGCCATAGTGTTTACAGTTCAGTGTCTGTTCAATGGTCCCAGTGCACTCCCACCACTCAGGATGTTGATGGTCGAGGATTCAGCGATGGTGCTGCCATTCAATGTAAAGGGAATATGGTTAGATTCCCGTCTGTTGGAGATGGTCCTTGCCTGGCATTTGTGCAGTGAAACATTACTTGCCATTTATCAGGTTAAGCCTGAACGTTCTTCAGACCTTAAGACGCTAGCTCTATCGAAAAGTCATCCAGATTCGAAGGGTTAGCTGTTCTCTCTCCACAGAAGCTGTCAGACATGCTGAGCCATTCCAGCATTTTCTGTTTTGTTCAGGTCTTGCTGTTTATAGACATGGACTGCTTCAGTCTCTGAGGAATTGTGAACAGTACTGAGCATTGTGCAATCATTAGTGAGCATCCTCACTTCTGACATTATAATGGAAGGGAGGTCATTGATAAAGCAATTGAAGGTGGTTGGGATTTGGACATCACCCTCAGGAACTCCTGCAGTGATGTTCATGAGGCACTGGAAGGATGACACTTTTCTGATGATCAAGAGCAGACTGATGGAGCAGCAATTCATCAGATTGGATTTGCCCTGTTTTTTCCCACATTGTCCGGTAGGTCCAATGTTGTAGCTGTACTGGAACAGCTTGGCCAGGGGAACGGCTAGTTATGGAGAACAATTCTTCAGTACAATTGCTGGGTACTGCCAGGCTGACAGAGTTTGCAGTACGCAGTGCCTTCAGTCATTTCTTTACCTCACATGCAGTGAATCAAATTGTCATCTGTAATGTTGGGGACCTCAGGAGGAGGCCGAGATTAATCATTCTACTCAGCACTTCTGGCTGAAGATGGCACTGATGCTCTGGGTTCCCTCATCAGTAATGATGGAATTCTTGTGGCATGTTTATAGAATCATAGAATTCCCACAGTGTAGAAGGAGGCCCTTTGGCCCATCGAGTCTTCACCAATTCTTTGAAAGAATATCATATCCAGGCATATCTCTGTAACTGCACATATATGGCCCACTAATCCCCGTAACCTACACACCCTGAGACACCTAGGGACAACTTAGTATAGCCAATTAACCGAACCTGCTCATCTTTGGACTGTGGGAGAAAATTGGAGTACCCAGAGGAAACCCACACAGACACTGGGAGAACGTGCAAACTCTACACATAAAGTCACCCAAGGCCGGAATTGAACCCTGGTCCCTGGCGCTGTGAGGCAGCAGTGCGAACCACTGTGCCACCTTGTCGCCTAATGTAACCGGCATGTCCAACATTTTGTGGCATGTCTAACACTACTTATGACTGGATATGGCAAGACAGCAGATCTCTGATCTGATCCATTGGTTTTGGTGTGATTGAGCTCGGTCTATCATATGCTGCGTCCGCTCTGTGGTCTGGTGGCCATGTGCTGGAGCTTCACATCTCATCTTTAGATAAACCCAAGTCTCATTTGGTAGTACATGTAAAGAAAATTAGTCGTAGTAACACAGTACTGGTTGCTGGGGAAAGCCACTGTCAGCTTCCTATAAATGAAAAGGTACAGTTCACCTCTCCTGCCTGTTTCCTGTCACTCAGATAACTTCATATCCAGGCTGCCTTTGTCTCTTTTATTTCATGGTCTGCAACTTTGCTGCCAAGCTTATTTTGTGTCTACTAATAGCGGACAGTGTTTTTAATAACATAAATACTGACAGCAATGGTATATTTAGTATCATTATTTGTGTTCTTAAAAACAATGTCCATTATTGATAGGGACATCATTCAGACTATTCTGCACTGTGATTATTGCCATTGCCAGCTGAACTGTGCCTTGAACTGCTGGGTTGTAAGCTCTGGAATTCTCTTCATAACCCTCCCCATCTCCATCTCTGCATTCTCTTTTCAGATGCTCCTTAAGCTCCGTTTAACGTAAATTTGAGAGTGGATCCCTCGGCATAAAACTCATCTGAATTCAATGGAGGTTGTAATCTGCCTTACCGATATACTGCAGTTTTCTATGTTTAATCAAACTGAGAAGCCGACAGACATAAACATCTATAATCTGAATGACAAATTAAACTAAATTCAACATGTGACCAGCCATATCTGGTAATTCTATAAACATTTAATTGTTTTGTCCATCTTTTTTATTCTCATGAATGGTTTTGAAAATAATTATAAATGATTAGATAATTCTTTCACTCCTGAATCTCGCAGTTTATTGTAACTCAGGTTCAGACACATCACTGACTGGTTTGTACTGAGAGCAGAGGAGAGAATATCTGAGGCTGTTACTCTCCAAACTGGAGATCAGAGAGAGAAAGATTTCAGGAATCAGAGTGAATCCGTGGTGTCTAACACGAATACTGACGGGAATGACGTGGAATGGTTATTAATGACACGATTACTGACACCGATAATAATTTACAGTGTCAGACATCCACTGATTATTAACACAATCTCACACAGTTTGATACTTACTCCAGTTTCTGTATTTTACATTCTGGATTCCTCAGAGCCACAGACAATAGTTTCACTCCTGAATCTCCCACTTCACTGGAACACAGACTAAATGGAGAAAGTGAGAAACACATTAAATTCAGATTAATGTTCAGCAGGAAAAATAGCTGGATCTATTTTTGTGTCAGAAACTTAGCACGAGTAGTGAACTGATTCAAGTTACGATATTATATCTCATCCAAGTTGATCTTTCTCTACACCCCAGCTGTGACTGTAACACTACATTCTGGACTCTTTTCTTTCCTTCCCTATGTACGTTATGCTTTGGCAGTAATAAAGGTGACAATAATAAATCAAATAATATCAAATCCTTTCTGTTGAATGGAAAAGGCAATAGTCAGCATTGAAACAATTGAACAATTAACTCCCACTGGTTTGCCTACTGGGGGAAACCACTTTTACACCTCCCAAAATGTATATTTTGTTTAATTGTCCATGGGATATGGGTGTCGCTGGCTAGACCAGCATTTATTTCCCACTGCTAATGGCCCCCAGAGGAGGTGATGCCCACATCCTGTGAACAAGCAAGTCATTTTTAAACATATCCCACATTCTGGTCTCATGTCCTGATCATCAGAATTACCCTCCTGAATCTCACTGACCCTGCTAAGTTTCCAAAAATTCAAATAATTTCTGCTGTTACATAAATCCAGGATTTTATGAGAATTGTACATTTTACTGAGGGTTAAATGATAAAGTTGTGAGAGTGGATCCCTCGGGATTCCCTGTACTTCTTAACTATTGACATTGTAACATCTGTGTAATATCTCAGGGTGAGTTAAAGTGTGAAACTGCTTTAAGATCCATCCCCTAGATTTGATACAACCAGGAAAGATTATTCTCCCATTAGAAAGCTGAAATATTTCTGTTTGATGAGTTTATAGGGGAGGGGTGTCTCCCGCTACATTCCACAGTAAACAGGCTCTACATTTTCTGCAGGTATGGCTCGTGTTCTATCTCCGGGAAATACCGGGAGTTCCCTCTTCCCGGTAGATCCTCACATAGGAAAAGGATTATCCGAAAACCCTGTTTCATATCACTGACGGTTTGACTGGAGATTTTCCAGCAGCAGGTTTCCTCATTCAGGAAATTCTGGTTTCCTCGGCTCAGATGCAAGTTCTGCAGTCCTGCCACATTTAGCTGTGAATGATAGTGGACGATGAAACAACAGAAGGAGGAGGCTCCACAAATATCCCATCCTCATGACGGAGGAGACTCGCACATCAGTGCAAAATATATGGTTCAAATATTAGTGACTAACTTCAGTGGCTGAACCATTCAGAGGGCCCCAACTTCACTGACATCAGCTCATTCCATTCACTCCACATGACAATATTCCAGAAACTGTACTGAAGGTTACTGCTCCAGAAGTTGCTCTGTTCCTCGCCAAGCTGTTCCAGTAGAGCTACAACACTGATGTTTACCCAAAATAGTGGGAAATTGTCCAGATATGACCGTAAACAAAAAGGAGAGAACAAATCCAATCTGTCCATTTACCACCCCATCAGTCTACTCTCGATCATCAGCAGAGTAATGGAAGGCTAACGAGACTAACAAGTGACACTTAATTAGCAATGACCTGCTATCTGACTTGAAGCTTGTGTTTACTCAGGGTCACTCAGCCCCCTACCTCATTACAGCCTTGATGCAAACACGGACAACAGAGCTGAACTCAAGATGAGAGGGGAGAGTGTCTGCCCTTGACATCAAGGCAGCATATGGCTACATGTAGCAAAAAGGAGCCAGAGAAAAACTGAAGTCAATGGAAATGAGAAATGGGCAGCACGGTAGCACAGTGGTTAGCACTGCTGCTTCACAGTTCCAGGGACCTGGGTTCGATTCCCGACTCGGGTCACTGTCTGTGCGGAGATTGCACATTCTCCTCGTGTCTGCGTGGGTTTCCTCCGGGTACTCCAGTTTCCTCCCACAGTCCTAAGATGTGCGGGTTAGGTTGATTGGCCATGCTAAAATTGCTCCTTAGTGTCCTGAGATGTGAGGGATTAGAGGGTAAAATATGTAGGGATATGGGGGTAGGGCCTGAGGTGGGATTGTGGTCGGTGCAGACTCGATGGGCCGAATGGCCTCTTCCTGCACTGTAGGGTTTCTATGGTTTGCAGTCTCGAGGAAAATTTCAAAGTTTGAGGCATTGTAAACTGTGAGAAGAGCTTGGGACTGAAAAACAGACCATGGGGGAGTGTACAGACAGGTGGCAGATTAAGTTCAATGCAGAGACGGGTGAGGTGATACTTTCTGGTAACATGCACATGAGGAAGCAATATAAAATAATCGGTCGAATTGTTAACAGATTGCAGGATCAGAGGGACTGAACACATATGTGCACCGATCATTGCTGTTAGCAGGACAAGTGTAGGTACCAATTAATAAAGAAAACAGCATCTTGGGCTTCACTGTTATGTAATAATTTATGTTTGTGGGCATTACACAGTAATTCATGAGTTTAAGTTTAATTTGTGTTTCTGTGCTTGTGAGCTCAGAAAGGGCCAAAACTTTAATTTCACTTCATGTTAAACAAAGCTACCCGCCTGCGGGTTTTTGGTTTCAGTTTCAACTGTCCCTACATTTTAATTTAAGGTTTACGACGTTGTAAGAGTTATGAAGGTTTAAAAGAAATGGTTGCTTCTATTCAGAGGCCCACAATGAATGATAGAAGCACTGAGTTTCAGTTACAACCAGTTAATCCAGGAAGCAAGACGGAGTTCACAGAGGCTGCCAGTAGAGGCAGCGCAATGCAGGCATTCAGAAAGCAACCCGAACTGATGATGTCACCAGTGATCACGTGACTGATAAAGGGACATTGTCCCAATATAACACACACCGACTGTAATACATAACAGAGGTAGAGCGCAGTAAAATAATCCTGATCATAATTAAACACAAACTGTAAGCTGTACCGAACAAGAGAAACTAATTTCTGTATAGCATCGTACAGAATCAGATGGTTTCTGTTGGGAGAGGGAAAGATCCTTTTTCACATTTTGGAGGGAGGCCTTTACAGCAATAATTATTTAAAATTCATCCCAATAATGTTTTTCTTCATTCAAGGAACGTGGGCATCGCTGGTTATGCCAACATTTATTATCCACGCCTATTCCACGAGAATCTGCCTTCTTGAAATGATGTAGTTTTATCAGAGAATCATAGATTTATTCCAGGTTCAGAAGGAGGCCAATCGGCCCATCATATCTGCATCTGCTCTCAAATGAGCATTATTACTTTTCACCAGTCTCCCACACTTTGTGACCATTGGACATTGTTTCTCGACTTCCTCAAATGAACATGCCTCTGTTTTATGAGAACAAAGGAAATGGCTTCTCGACAATGAAAATATCCGCTATGAGACCAAACAGTTACCTCAACTCCTGACACTTGTGCAGAACGGATCCCAGCCGCCGGAGCCCTTCACACTGAATGTAGCATTGCCATAGATCGAGGTGTTTTATTGTATCACAGAGTCCAATGACATGAGACAGGACCGCACAGTCAATCGGGGTCAGTCGCAATCTGCTAAATGAAAGTGTTTCCACAGATCCCACTGTGTTCCGAGCCAGTGCTTTATTCTGAGACTCAAACAGGTAGTGGAATGTGTTCAGGAGCTTCCTCTTCCCAGTTTCAGTTTTTGTGTCTCCAATCTGCCCTTCAACCTTCTCCTTCACCCAGTCAATCACTCGGCAGGTTGTTTGATGAAGAAATAGACCCAGAAACTCCTGCAGGGGTCGAGCTGACTGTGGGGAGGAGAGACCAGCAACAAAACGGAGAAATGTCTCAAATCGCCCATCTTCCTCGCTGTGGGCTTCACGGAGGAGTTTCCCGATCTCTCCGGGATCTGGAGTCAGGAATTGTGTGAGTGCAGCTACAAACTCTTGGATGGTGAGGTGTGGGAATGTGTAAACCACACTCTGGGCAGAAACATCTCTCTCCAAAAGTTCCATCAGGAACCCAGACAGGAACTGGGAAGGTTGTAGATTGTACTCAATCAAATCTGCATCTCTAAACACAATCTTCTTCATGGAGATTCCTGTGTAGGCCATCTCACCAAGCTTCAGTAACACATCACGGAGGTTTTCAATCTCTCGGCCATGGTTTTTCAGAATGTTGTAAATATAGTAGGAATATAGTTGGGTGATGGTCTTGGGAACTTGCTGCTGTTTCCTGGCTCTTTGTGTAAAGAAGGGACCCAGTGACAGACCGAGGATCCAGCAGTAGGAAGGGTTGTAGCACATGGTGTACAGGATCTCGTTCTCCTCCACGTGTTTGAAAACAGCTGCTGCCACCGTCTGATCGTCAAAAAACTTGTTGACATATTCCTTCCATTCATCACCAACAAATCCCAGGATTTCAGCCCAGACACTGATCTCAGCCTTTTCCAATAAATGTAATGCAGTGGGGCGGCTGGTCACTAACACTGAACATCCTGGGAGCAGCTTGTGCTGTATTAAACTGTACACAATGTCAGACACTTCACACCAGCATTCGGGATCTGTGCACATGTACTGAGGTTCTGTATTTCTCCGATTGTCGGCAAAATCAATCCTGTCCTTGAATTCATCCAAACCATCGAATATCAACAGCAATCCCTCTGGGTTCTTCCAGAGCTCTCCCAGAATATTTCCAAAGTAGGGATACTGATCCAATATCAGATTCCTCAGGTTTATTCTACAGTTAATAGTGTTCAAATCCCGGAATTTAAAACTGAAAACAAATTGAAAGTGTAGGTATATTTTCCCAGTGGCCCAGTCATAAATAATCTTTTGTACCATTGTTGTTTTTCCAATTCCCGGCACTCCGCTCACTGCTGCTGAATTCCCAGATTTGAATTTTCTCTGGGAAAAGCTGCTCTGAAACAGTTGATCAGTTCGGATTTTTTCCAGTTCTTTCCGGAGATGTTTCTCTCTCCACTCTTCATGGTCTCGGCCTCTTGCGAGCAGTTCATGTTCGACAAGTGTCCGATCTCGAACAGTAGAAATAACCGTTAGCTCAGCGTATCGATCAACCAGCTGGAAAATCTTAATCTTCTCCTTTATGAGGATAGTGTTCACTCTCAGTGTTTCAGTTTGTACCCGGAGTGTCTCCTTGTGTTTCTGTTGGAGATCTTCAATAAAAACGGAGAGAAAGTTAGTTCTATTGGCATTTTACAAACATCCTGGTAAAATTGACCAATCCATTAAATATTGCAGGCATTAGTTCAGTTTCAACATAGATTTTTGTACAATTAGCTTTTACAACTAATGGCCCATGGGCCAAATTCAGCCACTGAACTGTTTGTATTCAGCCTAATAAATATGGCTGGACAGCTCAGCTCTGCAGAAGTCAAATCTGATCCAAACACCGGTCTCCCTTTCTGCCTCTGCAGATCTGCAGAGTTTCTCCGCAATTTTCTCTTTTTAAGTCATTTGTCATGCAACAGAATTAGACCACAAATAAAGAAACTATGGCGAGAAAGGAGGCTGTGATTGGACAAGCAGCAAAGTGTTGAAAACTCCACTTTTCTATTTCAATTTGAATCTTACAGAGCTCGTATCACGACAGCGAATAGCTGGGTTCAGGTCAGGGCAGAGAAAGGGCGAGAATCCTGAGGAACAATTACGGCACGTGAGTGGGGTGTTTGGCGTGTGCATACATATGTGTGAGTGAGTGCACAGAGAGAGAGAGAGAGATGGAGAAAGACAGAAGCAGAGTGTGTGTGAGATTGTGAGAGAGTGACAGAGAAGGAGAACAACTGACAGAGAGTGTGTGGGAGGGAACATGAGAGTGAAAAATTCCCTGAGACTGTGGGTGTTAGAATGCGATAATAACAGAGGAAAGGTTGAGGGATAAAGGTTGTGAGACTGTGTTAGGGAGAATGACAGAGGAAGCGATGAAGAGGGAGATAGTGTGAGTGAGAAAAGGCGAGAGGATAATATTGTGAGACTGAGTAGGTGAGAGTGAGAATGTCGATATATGTAAGATAAAGAGAGAAAATGTGAGAGCAAAACAGTTATCGATGTGTGTTTGAGAAACACACAGCGTGTATGGAAGAGAGGAAGAATGAGGGTGTTGTGGGTGTACATAAGAAAGAGATTATGAGAGTATGTGAGAAATATGTGAGAGGGAGACCATGCGAGAGATTATGTGACAGAGGATCTGTGTGTGACTGAGTGACGATGAGTCTGAGAATGGGTGTATGAGTGCATGTGTGAGAGTCTCTGAGGGATAGAGTGTGAGAGTGTGTGCGCAAGTGAGTGACAGTGAGTATGAGAATGTGTATGTGAGAACATGTGTATAACTGTGTATGTGGGACAGCGTGTGTGTGTGAGAGAGAGTGTATTGTGACAGAAATTGTGCAAGAGAGTTTGTGTGAGAGGATCCATTGGAGAGGTTTTTTTAAATCATTTACTGGATCCGGATGTCACTGGCTAGGGTAGCATATATTGCCTGTCGCCTTTTTCCTTTGCGATTGTGGCGATGAGCTGCCTTCTTGAAGTCAAGGTACCGAACAGCACGTCTTTCGGGCTGTGGGAGAGAAACGGAGCACCCAGAGGAAAACCATGCAGGCGCAGGGAGAACGTGCAAACTCCACATAGACAGTAACCCAAACCAGGAAAAGAACCCGTGTCCCTCGCCTGTGAGGCAGCATAGGGGGAGCAGCTGGAAAATGCAAGGTTAAAACAGAAGTTTAGTGAAGCAAAACTTGAAACTGACATGTGGCCTTAGAAGTTGAACAATATAATGATATGCAAGTGTCACGGGTGAGTCACTTTCATACACACTGTGATAAGGACGATAATGAGATAGAGAGCTGTGATAGAGAGGGATGCAGCTAACAAGAATTTGGGGAGATAGTGCAGAAATATAGTAAATTCGAGGCAACTGTGAAGTGAAACCTAGAACACAATCAAAAATTGTCTAACAACACAACGCGTCAGAAGGAGATAGAGACTGACATAGAGAGTGATAAATTGGCGTCTCTATTCTCAGCTCAAATGGTATGATGTGCAGTTTTAAGAACCATGGGGTGGATGGAATCAGTGATAAATTGAATTTGCTTCTGTCGCCTATGGTGGGTTGTTTTGCACATTTGGGAACATAGATCTGGATGAAGACAGCGACAGGGACGGAGATATGGTGTGCATTTGGTGAAACCATCAGATCCACTTGCACCCATGATCACGATCCTCACATCGACCGCAAAGAAACCCAAGGGACCATTTGCACCAAAACAAATAAGTGAGCAAGTGATTGCGCGATGTTACAGAACTGGGAGGGGAAGGAACTATGTCCCCACACATCACCTGGAAATGTTGTAAACAAATTGGCAAGAGGCAAATGCAAGGGTCGGTTCATACCGATCCACTGCTGTGCTGTAAATTGGTGGGAGGCTCAGGTCATAGATAAAACAGATCACGCCTGTATGGATAAGCTAACTAACAATCTGGAAAAAGGCTTTGAATCACAGCATTCTGAATGCACATTTAAAACACAATATGCTTTGATAAGGAAACTTGTGTTTGAGTAAGTTTCTGTGTTGTGTGACAGGTCCGTGTGATTTTTCTTGCCAGCGAATCTGTGCCTCCTGTCTGTGGCATTGAATTGTGCTGGTTAACTCTCTGTGATTTGGTTCCATTAGCTGGTTTAAAGTTTCTTGGTAAATGCATGCAGTTGTATGTTGAAATAGGTTGAGTCAGGAGAGGATAATTGTGATAAAATGATACAGGTGTTTTTGAAGCACCTGCTTTGTTTTGGCGGGAGAGTGGTGATGATGGGACAAAAACTATAATTATTTACACTTTGGTTTAACTTCGAAGACTATCTATGGCTTAGAGAGATTGACTATTAAACCAGAAAGGCATTGTTTATAATTTCTTCAGAATTTACCTTTAGCTTTGAGGATAATTGCAGTTTTTGTAGAAAGAATAATGATGACTCCTGTCTGAATCTATTCCATTATTTCATAGAAATAGAAACCCTACAGTGCAGAAGGAGGCCATTCGGCCCATCGAGTCTGCACTGACCACAATCCCACCCAGGCCCTACCCCCACATATTTACCCGCTAATCCCTCTAACCTACGCATCTCAGGACTCTAAGGGGCAATTTTTAACCTGGCCAATCAACCTAACCCGCACATCTTTGGACTGTGGGAGGAAACCGGAGCACACGGAGGAAACCCACGCAGACACGAGGAGAATGTGCAAACTCCACACAGACAGTGATCCGAGCCGGGAATTGAACCCGGGACCCTGGAGCTGTGAAGCAGCAGTGCTAACCACTGTGCTACCGTGCCGCCCAATATTTTATTTTAATATTCTATTTTCAGTTATAAATCGTTAACAATGAATGAAAGCAAAGTTTAATGCTGTGTAGAGGATATGTGAATGCAAGGCATCCATGCTCGATGAGTCTGTATGTCCAATAAAACACTGGTATGGACTTTTCTTTGCTGTCTTGGTAGCTTTAATGTTTTGTTTCCCTTAATTACGATTTTGTAATAAGAGTTTCAATAAACAGTTTATAATCAAATGTGGGTCATGAGCAGAATGAAAAATGAAATTTATAACCAGGCAAAACTTTGAAATTCCTTAATCCTGGGCATGGTTGCTGATAACTTATTTGTATTTTTTTTAAAAAACGGGCAGTGATGATGTAACTACTTTTGAAAACTTTTGTTCTGTTTTAATTTCCAACAAGCAAAAACTTAACAATTCTCTGTTTAAATTTATTGCACATCTCATATACGGATTGCGATTTTTTATTTAGAGCAGATTTTAGCTTTCAGTTTTTCTCAAATAGACAGATATATCTGGACTGAATTAACTAACTTGGCTCCAAGCCAAATGCATACTTTGTGTTTTCTTCAAATATATAGCTCATGAAGCACAAGACAATCAGGAAGTCGAGCAGCTTCAAGACTTCAAGATTGTTTATCACAACATAATGATAATTGGGGATGTAAAGGCTTTGTCTTTTTGTAGAAAAGGTGAACACATTTAAACTAATTTGTTACCCTTTGAATTAAAGTATTTGTGATTAAATTCACTTAACTTCCATTTCAATTCGGGCACTGCTGTATCTGATAATTTAACCCTTCTCTTAAAACTGCCATACCTGGATATTTAACTGTTTAAATAAATTGATTGTATGAATATTAGCAACTCGTATTTAAGAAGTTACATACTGTTTAAGAGGCTAATAAGCAATTTTAAAAATTGTTTTTAAGGAACAAAGAGTAATATGATTTAGTCTATATGTTTCTTTTTGAGTTTCAAGACCTTTTAGTTGTTCGAAAAGTGATGAGTTAAACATATTCTCAGCTTCTGGTCAATTTGAATCTTGGCCTCAATTTCTAAAGGTAATATGAAGATTTTTGTGTGTTATGCATGCGGAGTAATGTTAATGTAAACTCAGCTAACGTATACAGAGGCATGAAAAATATGTTGCTGAATTTATACTTAATTAAATGCTAATATATTAGAAATTAATGACTGTAAAGTAATTTTACAATAACACTTTAGGGCTGTTATGTGTTCAGGAACGAGGTGATCTGCAGATAGGAAGATAAAGTTAAATATTGGGAATGACAATGAAGTTGCAACAGATGATAAGATTTTTCCATCATTGAATTGTCTGCAGTTATGGAATGGAATTCAAAACCTTAAAAGAATAAAATACAGAGTTTGCACCAATCACGCTATTCACGAACTAAAGGAAAAACAGTTAAGGACAGTAGAAGGGAAAGCTGGTGGGTACCACATTAGCAGAATTCTATCAAAGAGACAAGATAATTGCCTGCTCCTTCCCCACATGCCAATGTGCCACCCCTATTCAGAAAGGGATGGAGGCAAAAAGCAGGTAACTATCGGCCGAATAGCCTAACATCTATTGTGGAAAAAGATTGGAATCAATTAATTATAATCTAATTAAACAGCGTCACCATGGCTTCATGAAAGGGAAATATGTCTGACTAATTTATTAGACTTTTTCGAGGAACTCTCAACCAGAGTGGAGAGAGGGGAAGCAGTAGATGTGATGTATTAGGACTTCCAGAAGGCGTTTTACAAGGTACGTCAAAAAAGTTCAAGATATTAGATATGAGCCCATGATGTTTGAGGCAGTGTATTGGCATGAATCGAGGACTGGCTAATGGGCCGGAAACCGCGAGTGGCATAAAGGGTTCCTTTTCAGGTTGGTGACCTATAAACAGTGGGTTTACACAGGGATCAGTGCGGGACTGCAAATGTTTACAATATATAATAATGACTTGGATGAAGGAAATTAATGTTTTGTAGCCAGATTTACAGACAACACAAAAATAGGTGGAAAGGCAAGTTGCAAGATGGATTCAAACAGCCTATAAATATTTTATTGGAAGCTAAGTAAGTGGGCAAAAAGTTGGCAAATGGAGCATAATTTGAGAAAATGTGAAGTCGGAACATCGAACATAGAACATGGAACAGTACAGCACAGAACAGGCCCTTCGGCCCACGATGTTGTACCGAGCTTTATCTGAAATCAAGATCAAGCTATCCAACTCCCTATCATCCTGGTGTGCTCCATGTGCCTATCCAATAACCGCTTGAATGTTCCTAATGTGCCTGACTCCACTATCACTGCAGGCAGTCCATTCCACACCACAACCACTCTCTGCGTAAAGAACCTACCTCGGACATCCTTCCTATATCTCCCACCATTAACACTATAGTTATGCCCCCTTGTAATAGCTCCATCCACCCGAGGAAATAGTCTTTGAACATTCACTCTATCTATCCCCTTCATCATTTTATAAACCTCTATTAAGTCTCCCCTCAACCTCCTCCGCTCCAGAAAGAACAGCCCGAGCTCTGTCAACCTTTCCTCATGAGACCTACCCTCCAGACCAGGCAGCATCCTGGTAAATCTCCTTTGCACTCTTTCCAGCGCTTCCACATCCTTCTTATAGTGAGGTGACCAGAACTGCACACAATATTCCAAATCTGGTCTCACCAAGGTCCTCTACAGTTGCAGCAAAACCCCATGGCTCTTAAACTCCAACCCCTTGTTAATAAAAGCTAACACACGATAGGCCTTCTTCACAGCTCTATCCACCTGAGTGGCAACCTTTAGAGATCTGTGGATATGAACCCCAAGATCTCTCTGTTCCTCCACAGTCTTCAGAACCCTACCTTTGACCCTCTAATCCACATTTAAATTTGTCCTCCCAAAATGAATCACCTCACATTTATCAGGGTTGAACTCCATTTGCCATTTTTCAGCCCAGCTTTGCATCCTGTGTCTCTTTGCAGTCTACAACAGCCCTCCACCTCATCCAATACTCCACCAATCTTGGTGTCATCAGCAAATTTACTGATCCACCCTTCAGCCCCCTCCTCTAAGTCATTAATAAAAATCACAAAGAGCAGAGGACCAAGCACTGATCCCTGTGGCACTCCGCTAGCAACCTGCCTCCAGTCCGAAAATTTTCCATCCACCACCACCCTCTGTCTTCGATCAGATAGCCAGTTACCTATCCAATCGGCCAACTATCCCACACAAGTCGTTCATTTTGGAAGGGAGAACAAAAGAAAAGCGTATTATTTAAATGGAGAAAAACTGCAGTAAGTCACAAGACAAAGTACCTTGGTGGTACTTGAGCACGAAGCACAGACATCTGGCACATAGGTGCAGCAGGTAATCAGGAAATCTACTGGAATGTTGGCCCTTACTTCAATGGTGTTGGAGTACGAGTAGGGAAGTCGTGTTGCAAGTGTTGGTGAGACCACATCTGTAGTACTGTGAACATTTTTGGTCCCCTTATTTAAGGAAGATATGATTTCATTCACAGCATTTCACAGAACTCATGGAGGAATTGTCTTATGAAGAAACGTTAAGCAGGCTGGGACTCTACTCATTGGAATTTAGAAGAATGAGAACTCATTTCATTGAGACAGACAGGATTGTTAAGGGGCTTGTCAGGCTAAATGCTGAGGGAATGTTTCCGGTCATGGGAGACTCGAGGACAAGAATGCATAGACTTTGAATAAAGGGACGCCAATTAAAGACTCTTCTCCCACAGGGTTGTGAGTCTTTGGAACTCTTTTCCACAGAGAGCTGCGGCGGAAGAATTATTGCGTATTTTTAAGGCTGAGAAACATATTTTTGATCAGCAAGGGAATCAAGGGTTATGGCAAATGGCGGGGAAGTAGACATGAGGAATGTCAGATCAGATGATTCTATTGAATGGCTGAGCAGGCCCAAGGAGCTGAACAACCGACGTCTGTTTTTCTTATGGTCTTATGTTCTCATTACCTTATGGTCTTATGAGGGGCAGCACGGTGGCACAGTAGTTAGCACTGCTGCCTCACAGCACTAGGGATCCGGGATCGATTCCCGGCTTGGGTCACTGTGTGCGTGCAGTTTGCACATTCCCCCTGTGTCTGCGTGAGTTTCCTCTGGGTGCTCCAGTTTCCTTTCACAGTCCAAATATGCGGGTGAAGTGGCCTTGCTAAATTGCCAATTAGTGTCAGGGTGCGTAACTAGTGTAAGTGCATGGGGAAATGGGGAGAGGACCTGGGTGGGATTGAGGTCGGTGCAGACTCGATGGGCCGAATGCCCTCCTTCTGCACTGTAGGATTCTATGATCTATGATGTATGATCTTGTATATCCCAGCGTAAAAGCCTTGTGTGGATTTAAAACAGACAAACATCTGAATAGTACAATGGAAATCCGAACCCTCGATATTGACAGTGTCCAAGTTCCTGATAAGGGAAACGGGGAATATTGTATTACCACCTAATTGAAAGAATAGGAATATGGCTGTGAGAGTTTTTCCCATTGCTAACACCATCCTTTGCTTTAAAGCCCAGATCCCATCATGCTGAGGCCACCTCAAGCTGGTCGACAGAGATAAACTGGAAGAAAACATTGATAATGTCACTGAAGAATCAAACAGTACTTTGGGCAATTACGATGATAAGTGAGAAACTAACATTGTAATTTTACATAAAGTCTGGCAATGGATCAAGAAACAAATACAATTCACCAAACGATTGCCCAAATCATTCAACAAAGAGGGGAAACCAGGCAACTGATTGCAGCAACAAACGGAACCAACTGTTGAGTTGAATTTTGGAATTGGGGTGCAAAAGTATAAATACAACTCTGGATAAGAATTACTTTGCATGTTGCAATTATTGTTGTAGTTTCGACGCTAAAGTAACAAATGCATACTTTGATCATTTGAATTCCGGAGAGATGAAATGGAAAATAAGTTAGAAACATAATTGTACATAAGAAAGCCCGAACTACTGATCGATATACTTCGAATTTAACATGACATGGATTTGAGTATCTGCTTAAACAGGGTGTGGACGGAGAAAGAACGGCTACAACAATGACTTAACAAGAATAATGGCAACAGTGACTGGAAAAAGGGTATTCTCGCTGGGAGAGAAGCATGCTGGGATTTTTATTCAACATATAGATTAAAACCAGGTTTCGGTCGGAAAGAGACTGTGGTCTGGGAGCTGTGTTCTGAAATTCCTGTATTGGCCCAGATAAGGGAAGTTGTTTACATTAACAGAAACACTGCGTCTCTGATTTATATAGCTGCTATGTATGGGATATATAAAATGAACTAAGCATAAAGGTGTTGTTCAAAAGTAATTTCAGTGGATGTTCGAGCCATGTGATCGGTTTCTGGTTACACAATTGGCTGGATGACAGATAATCTTCCGGAGGCGAGTGAAGAATTGTGGATAAACGCCATGTGGGTCCTTTGTTTGGCAGCGATAACTCAAAGAGACCGACCATCGCAAGTAGACTTGTACCCTGAAGGATGCTTCAGAGAAGGGGAAAATAGATTCTACATCGAGGATATTCCTTGGCCAATGTTTTCCTCAACTGGGTAGTATCTATTTTCAGTTAAATAGTTAAAGTTGACGTTCAGTTAAAGTTGATGTTCAGTTAAAGTTGATGTTCAGTTAAAGTTAAAGTGCAGTTTAAGAGTTAAAGTTCAGTTGAAAGTTGATGTTCAGTTAGTAAAAGTAGAGTGAAGATTTAATGATTTGCAACTGTTTATGTTTGAATTGGTACGAGAAGTGTAAAATAAAGCAATAATTGAATTGCTGTCCTTGTTTGTCTCATTAAATGAAATGCTTGGAATGTGTTTCTATTAAAGCTGCATGACAAGAGTGAGGTTTGATGAGGCTCAATTGTGCTCCAATTCGCTAATGCTCAATTGATCAAAAGGGGGACTAACAGCGAAATGTCTGCAGAGCATGATGGGAAAAAGGTCAACTTTGCGCAAACCAGAGAACTGCTGCAGTTAAGGAACAGGAGCAATAAACAGAGGCCGTCAGAATCTATAATTGGGTAATAGCGGTAAGACAAGAGCATTTTACGGGACAAGTGGATCCTTAATACCTTAATGAGAGAGAGTGTGCGAGCGAGAGTGAGTGAGCAGAATGTGTGGGTGTGAATTAGAAGTGGTGAGAAACATAGTATGAAAAATGGTGTGAGAGAATGAACATGAGAAAGTAAGTTTGAGAGAGAGAGAGATAATCTGTGAGAGGTGATGAAGGTGTGAGGGAAAGTGTGAAAGAGTGAGTGAGAGAGTTTGAAAGTGTGTGAATGTGTGAGAGATGGAGGATGTGATAGAGAGAGTGACTGAATGAGTTAAGGAGTGAGAGTGTGTGAGAGAAAGTGATGGAGATTGTGAAGGAATCAACAGAAGAATGTATGTGTGCCGGAGGGAGGGAGGGCCCGCGCGCCGGAGGGAGGGAGGGCCCGCGCGCCAGAGGGAAGCGCTGGAGGGGAAGTGCGCGCGTGCCAGAGGGGATGTGTGTACCAGGGAGGGTGTGTTTGCCAGAAAGTGTGTGTGCGCGCAGAGAGGATGTGCGTGTTGGAGAGGATATGTGCGCCAGTGGGGGTGTGTGTGCCAGTGGGGGTGTGTGGGCCACTGGGGGTGTGTGGGCCAGTGGGGGTGTGTGGGCCAGTGGGGGTGTGTGGGCCAGTGGGGGCGTGTGGGCCAGTGGGGGCGTGTGCGCCAGTGGGGGCGTGTGCGCCAGTGGGGGCGTGTGCGCCAGTGGGGGCGTGTGGGCCAGTGGGGGCGTGTGGGCCAGTGGGGGCGTGTGGGCCAGTGGGGGCGTGTGGGCCAGTGGGGGCGTGTGGGCCAGTGGGGGCGTGTGGGCCAGTGGGGGCGTGTGGGCCAGTGGGGGCGTGTGGGCCAGTGGGGGCGTGTGGGCCAGTGGGGGCGTGTGGGCCAGTGGGGGCGTGTGGGCCAGTGGGGGCGTGTGCGCCAGTGGGGGCGTGTGCGCCAGTGGGGGCGTGTGCGCCAGTGGGGGCGTGTGTGCCAGGAGAGGATGTGTGCGGGAGACGATTTGTGCGAGAAAGTCGATGTGAGATATAATGCAGGACATGAAGCATTTTTTTTGGGAGTGGAGTTTCGAAACTCGCAAATGACAAGCATCTGAGCGGATTCTGAGGAGAAATAGCAAACAGTATGTTGTGTGCTGATAGTTTCCTGCAATTTTACATTGTCATTCGTGTTATTCTTAGAACGTGTGTATATTGGGTGGCCAAAAGGAGGAGTAAAGGTGTCTTTTATTGTAATCCATTTTTCATTGTTTCATAAATGTTCCTTTCTTGTTGCTAAAACTAAGTAGTGGTTCTGTGACTCTGTCAGTCTATGTTTATTTTTTTTTCTTTTTAAAAGTTGCGATCCTTTGAGCCAGAGTTTAATTCTGGGATCATCCCATCCCGTTATAACATCGACTGGAATTGTTACAGAAGTGGGGACCTGCCTGGAATTTCAAAACGTCGAGAAAGGGTAATTGGATTCGGAGTAAAAATTCAGTGGAAATTTTCACACATGGAAGGCCAGTTACTGGATGCTGAACGGTAAAATTATTTTGGTGTTTATTGTACCACAGTTGGAATGCAAAATGCCGTTGGAAACTGCTCAGACGTTCCTGAAAATGGAAGGTGTAACACTGATGGGTTTATAGAAAGTAACTAAGACTTAGTTAACTGAATTGGCAGATAATTTGGAAGGAGAGTGACTTGTCGGGGAAAGGAAAGGTGGAATTATTGAAAGTCTCGCGAAACATTTAAAATTGCAAGGGTTGTCTGACAGACCAAGTTCTTCGAAAAGTGGGGAAATTGGACACAAGACGGAGCTGGAGAAATTAATGGCTACCGACTGTGTATTGCTCTGTTCAAGCCGAACAAAAATCCATCGCCAACCAGTTATTAAATAACCTCCAAACAATTACCACTTATAGATATAGACACAAGAGCCAAACTATGAGACAGAAGAGAGAAGAATGCAAAGTGTTTAAGGAAGATTGAAACAAAGTGAGAATTCGCCACCCCTCTCCACATGGCAGCATCAGGGCTGCCCGAGCACCACATCCGGTATTGAGAAGTCTGAGCTGAACCCCATGCTGATCGATCTGAGAAAAGTCAGGTATGGAAAGGTCTGGTCTGAGCACTTTCCTGAACTGAGAACATTTAGAAATTCCGTAAATGAGGTCCTTGAGAAAAGCCTTAATTCAATCTCAGAACTGGAACAAACTGTCAGCGGGTTTTCAAAGCAGTTACTGGAGTCTGAGAACAGAATTAGAAAGTTTGAGGATAACAACATCAACAACGACAAGCTACTCTTTCATTTACTCTGTCGAAATAGGCAGTTAGAGGACAGATACGAGTACCTCGAAAAATTCAGGAGACAGAATCCCCTGTGAATTTATGGGGTGCCAGAAAACTCAGAAGGCGGGGACATTATCCATTTGGTCAAAAACTCTTTCAATGACCTAGATAAACTGCCAGTCGATATTCTACTACAACTAGAGCGGGTTCATAGATCGCTGCAGCAAAAGCCGTTGAATACTAATACACCCTGAGATAATCGGTGGTAAAATCGCTCAGATTCCGGACACAAGAATATATTCTCACCAAGGCTTGAGGTGAGAAAAATCTCCAATTGAACGGAAGGCGATTCATGCTCGATAACGACGACTCACCACATCTGGAGTGGTAAACATGTGAATATACAGCTATTAAAAAGCAGCTTAGGGAGAAAAGCATAAGGTTTCAAAACATTACCCGGTGAGGCTGAGAGTCCACCTCAAGGATGCAAGCAAATCCTTTTCATCTGCATTGGAGGCTGCAGAGGGTTTGCAACATCTGGGCATCAGTGCGAGCTGATTGGAGGGTAAGCAGCTGGAGCGGACCTTGCACCACATCGCATGTTATTTGCTGATATTATTTTCCAAGAGGCAGAGATTTATTTTTTATACGCACTTTGCTTTATTCAGTGATGTTCAGAAAGTTTTAGCCAGTTCACATAACGGGTGGGGATATGAACACTTTGATGGGCGGGGTGGAGCAGTCTCAGCTGACCGTATCCATGGACACAGCTGCGCTTGTTTAGACGGGAGAGTTAACTCATGTGGCTTATCACCAATGGAGCTGTAGGCTTCAGAGTCGGAACATCTGCTCTGGAGAATTATAGTTATGAGACTCAAGTAGACATTTGATGGGTTGAATAGCGAGCCACTTTTGTTGGTTTGAGCACATTTGGTTTTCAGCACTTGGAAATGGATCAAATTTGCAGTTAAACTTTTTATGTATATAGTTTTTATCACAGTACTCCCAAGTAAACCATGTAAAAGCCATTGCATTGGCAGTACATTTTTCTTTCTTTTTCTCCTTTCCCCTCTCTCAATGCTTTCTTCTCTGATATCAGGCTACTTGCCGAGCTGGATACTCCGGTCAGATCAATTAAATGCAGATTATTATGGATGTGTTCAAGGTAATTAGCTAGAATGTAAAACCTCAAGGGAAAAATGCTCTCTGAGCTGAAAGATCAAAGCTGCAAAATTGCATTTTTAAAGGAAACACATTTGTCAGATAAAGAACATAGTAGCTGGGCAGATCTTGGGCAAACCAGGTCTTCTTTTCCTCTCACCCATCAGGGGGAATAAGGGGTTTAACAATCTTATTTCACAGACTGGTGAAATTTTGTGTCCACTCACAACATACGGACAATGAAGGCAAATTCGTATTGCATAACGGAACAGCAGAATGCACGGAACTGTCATTCATGTGCCCCAAATGAGAATGACCCACAATTCATGAAGCTAATCTTCAATCTTATCTCAGCTAAAAGTACAGGATTGTCCTTATTGGGTGAGATTCGAATTGTGTTCTGTCCCAAATGGGAGACTGGCTCTCAGCATCATCAAATCCCTGCTCCAATATAAGCAAATCACTGAGCAATCATGTTACTGAAGCTGGGCTGCTGGACATATGGAAGCTTCTGCACCCGAGTAACAGAGACTTTATATTTTACTCCGAAACTCACTGCTGTCACTCTCGCATTGACTATTTATTTACAATTGAGTCAGAGTCTCATAGAATCATTGACAGTGACATTCTCGCTATAACTCTCTCTGATCATAAGTCCATAGGCTTGTGACCTGGGTCAAAAATCTACTGCAAAGAGATGGCATTTGAATGCATCTTTCTTAAATGATGATGAGAAAATAATTACAACGTTGTCTATAACTTAATACTGTCCTTGACCCTATGAAACAGCGTGAAGGAACATTTAAGGGGCCGCATCATATCATTTACTTGTTCCAAAAGGAAGAAGAATAAATTAAAGTGATCAAATGCAAAAAGGTAATTCATAATTTAGAACAGCAACACAATAAGCAGCACGCATTAGCTTTGATGGTCACCCTCACAAAGGCACGCCGAGCTCTCGATACTTGGCTTTCAGAACAAGTTGAAGGGTGTTTATGAATTGCAAAACAGAGACATTACGAGCATGTTAACAAGGCGAGCCTTGATAGTGGGAAAGGAAGCCACCAGGTCCATCGAGTCTGTACCGACTCTCCGACAGAACATCCCACCCAAGCACTTTCCCGCAACTCCACATATTTACCCCCGCTAATCCCCCTAAATGGATTAGTTAACTGAGGATTTGAACTATTTAAAGAATAAACTTGAAAAAACAAACTTGGCGACGGTTCAGTGAAGTTCAGGCATTCAAAGTATTTATGGACGATGGTGGAAAATACACAGAACAAGAAAATGAGGTTCTGGTAATTCAGAGTTGGTTAAGTGAAAAAATATAAAGCACAACAGACGAAAGATGATTGGGAAAAACAGGAATGCAGTGTGAAGGTTGTGATGCGATCAGCCATGGACTTGTTCAATGGTGGAGCAGTTTAGAGGGACCGAGAGGTCAACATTTGCTCCTAATGTGTATGGTCGTATGAATTGCAAACTTGAACCTGTGCAGAACAGATGAGGATGGACGACAAATTCAAACAATATTTAACCCTGATTCCGAGACGTCGATTTTCTGATTTCCAAATTCTGACAACTAACTATTCAGACTCTGAGAAGTGAAATAATTAGTTTGCAATCTTCACTGTCATCACTTACCTTTTAGGTTACTGGGTACTTCCGATAAACCTTGTGGGATGTTCATGTAAACAAATACATCAGGACCTGATTAAAGGAATTACAATCATGAAATCAGCTATGTGCAAGATCAGAAAAATCTGCAATGTTTAATTCACTGTGCGATTTTACTGTACCAAGTGTCGGTAATTCCCTCAGTATTTTCTCCAACTTTGGTAACCCACGGTGCATTTCCACAAAGGACTCCCACATCACCCTGAGAGCCCGAGAGCCTTTCTGTATCACCAGATTTAGGAGAAGTTTGGAACAGTCCGCGAGGTTCCCACTGTCTGCGATTTCATTTACTTTCTGTAAAGAATAATAAGGAGCGTATTGAAAAAACCAGAGTGAAAGGCAAGCACTGGGAATGAGAAGGAAAGGATCTGTTCAGGGATTTCCCAGGTGTTTTAAGGACAGGAGGCAGTCCCTGGACTGGGTCCTGATCCATTCTGAACACTGAATAAAGATCACATTTTGATTCCGTCCTTAATTCAAACGACATATGAATAAACCAAATTTTTAATTTAAAATAATTTTCAAAGAGAGTGACAAATCCCAGAGAACCAGCAATAATTTCAATGAGATTAATTCCATCTGAACTTCCGTGCCCAACATGACATCAGATTACTGTGAGACTATAGGATTCACTTTTTTATTATGTTGTGGCAGTGTATCATGTAAATGGCAAACACCGCTGCCATGTGTGTCGATAGTGGAGGGTATGAATGCTGATGTTGGTGAGATGGGGTGTCAATCAGGTGGCTGTTTTGTCCGGGATGCTGTCGAGCGTCTTGAAAGTTGTTGGAACTGCGCACATCCAGGCAACTGGAGACGATTCCATCACACTCTGACTGTGCCTTTTAGACGATGAATAGGCCTTGGGGAGTGAGGAAGTGAGTCACTCTCCACAGAATCTCTAGAATCTGACCTGCTCTCGTCACCAGTATTTTGTGCTTGGTACAATTCAGGTTCAGGTCAGCTGCACACACACACCACCCCCCCACCCCCAGCATCGTGATAGTGGGGGATTCCATGATTGTAATGAAATTCAATCGCCAAGGAGGGAGGGGTGGAATCTCTTTTGATGGCATTTGTAATTGCCTGGCATTTTTGTAGCGCGAACGTTACTTGGCATATCGCAGCCCAGGCCTGACTGGTGTCCAGGTTTTCTTGCATATGTGCACCAATTGCTTCGGCATCTGTGGAGTTGCAAATTGTGCTGAAAATAGTGCAATCGTCAGCAAACACCCCACATCTGAGATTAAGTTATAACTACGATCACTGATACGTCTTTCTCTTGCCAGAATATTGCCATGGCCCAAAGCATTTACAGTTTACATTTATTTCGGTTATTTCATGATATCATTTGGAGTGAACTGAATGAGCTAAGGACTGACATCTGTGATGACAGGGACCTCAATAGACAGTCACAATAGATCATGTACTGGCTACTAAAACAGAAAAGGCTGGAAAATCTCAGCAGGTCTGACAGCATCTGTGGGGAGACAATAGAGCCAAAATTTCGTGCCCAGATAATCCTTCGTCAGAGCTCTGATGAAGGGTCATCTAGACTCGAAACGTTGGCTCTATTCTCTCCTCACAGGTGCTGTCAGACCTGCTGAGATTTTCCGGGGTTTTCTGTTTTGGTTTCACATTGCAGCATCCGCACTATTTTGCTTTAATTCTTTCTTTCAGCTCCTGCGTTCTTCTGGCTAATAATATTTGCCAATGTTTCAGCTTTATCTTTTGTACTGGAATGCTCAGACATACTGAAACATATTTCATTAAGGACGTGGATATTTGGGGCGCCTAATACTCCAGATGGTTAGTTAATAAATCACACCAGCCATGGTCGAATCCGGCAGGGATGCAGAGCTTTGGATCCGATTCACTAGTTTTCGGGTCACTTCCCTCATGCTTGTTCTGCTGTTTGCTATAAAAGCATTCCCACGTTGAACCTTCACCAGTTTGACACCTGTTGTTGAGGTACCCCCGGCGCTATCAATGGCATCCCCTCCTTCACTGTTCATTCACTAGGACTGATACACTGGCAATAGCAGAGCAGATGATATGCTGGGCTGTGAAGGTCGAATACAATTCTGCTGCTCCTACTGATTGATCACAGTGCCTAATGGCTGCGCAGTTTTGACTCAACTGATCTGTACAAAACCTATCACATTTAACTCGTTGGTAAATCCACACAACACCTGAAGGTAAGTCAGGAATTTGCCTCCTAATGGAAAGTTTGTTGGTCACTCCGACAACTTTGATCATGTGTATCTGGAACAGACAGCCTGATCAGGAGGAGGTCAAATAAGTTAAACCTTTTGTTGATTCACTCACCGCCTGCCGCAGACCCAGTGCAGCAGCTATGCCCTTTAGGACGTTGCTAGCTCATTCAATGGTGGCGCTACTGAGCATGACTTGTTGATGGATATTTCAGTCCCCACCCAGAGTATATTTCCTGCCCTTGCCATCCTCAGTGCTTCCTCCAAACAGTGTGTTACATGGAGGAGCACTTGTTCATCAGATAGTGGGCATGGGAGGATGAAACCAGCAGGCAATTTCATTGCCACGCTTCCAACCGGATTAATGAGACTTCAGGGAGTTCAGACTCAATGTTGAGGACATCCAGGGCAATCCGTTCCCCACTGGATGTCTTGTTGGTCTTTCCTGTCAGCGGGACAGGTCATACCCAACAATGATGATGGTTGTATTTGGGACATTGTCTGCAAGTATGATGTTGAGAGGTTCATTGTTTCAGGGAACTGGTTGACTAGTCAGTGGGATAGCTTTCCGAATCTTAGCACTGGCCCCACATGATGAAATTTGTAGGGTCGACAGGGTTGGGAATGTAATTGTAATTTCCGGGTGAATCATTCGGTTTCAATACTTTTAGACTTTGCAGCCATTTAATAAAGCTGAGTTGCCTGTTAGACTCTTCAAGACGTAAGAAGTTTGAAGCCATTGAAAGGGTGCAGAGAAGATTTACAAGGATTTTTCCCTGGATTGGGGGGCATGCCTTATGAGGATAGGTTGAGGGAGCTTGGTCTCTTCTCCCTGGAGAGACGAAGGATGAGAGGTGACCTGATAGAGGTTTACAAGATGTTGAGAGGTCTGGATAGGGTAGACTCTCAGAGGCTATTTCCAAGGGCTGAAATGGTTGCTACGAGAGGACACAGGTTTAAGGTGCTGGGGGGTAGGTACAGAGGCGATGTCAGGGGTAGGTTTTTCACTCAGAGGGTGGTGGGTGAGTGGAATCGGCTGACGTCGGTGGTGGTGGAGGCAAACTCGTTGGGGTCTTTTAAGAGACTTCTGGATGAGTACATGGGATTTAATGGGATTGAGGGCTATAGATAGGCCTAGAGGTAGGGATATGATCAGCGCAACTTGTGGGCCGAAGGGCCTGTTTGTGCTGTGGCTTTCTATGTTCTCTGTTCTATGTAATCACACTGTTTTAGAGCTGGGGTCACATGTAGTCCAGACAAGGACAGCAGATCTCAGTCTACAAACGACATTATTGATTGGGATGGGTTTTTACATCAATGGATAATGTTTTCATGGTCAGCATTACCGAAACGAGATTTCAATTCAAGATGTATTAGTTGATTTTCATTTCCAAAATCTTCCAGACTGGTTATTTGAAAGCATGTGCCCACAGTATTGGCCCGGATCTATGCATTATTAGTCAACGCCGTTATCATAGAAATCATAGAAATCATAGAAACCCTACAGTGCAGAAGGAGGCCATTCGGCCCATCGAGTCTGCACCGACCACAATCCCACCCAGGCCCTACCCCCCATATTTTACCCACTAATCCCTCTAACCTACGCATCTCAGGACTCTAAGGGGCAATTTTTAACCTGGCCAATCAACCTAACCCGCACATGTTTGGACTGTGGGAGGAAACCGGAGCACCCGGAGGAAACCCACGCAGACACGAGGAGAATGTGCAAACTCCACCCAGACAGTGACCCGAGCCGGGAATCGAACCCGGGACCCTGGAGCTGTGAAGCAGCAGTGCTACCCACTGTGCTACCGTGCTACCGTGCCGTGTTATCTACATTGAGGAAGGGATGTGGTGGTAATTTGGCAACAAGTGCAGGTTAGAGGCTGCGAATTCTGCAAGGGTGACCTGTGCATATGTAGAAACGTGGAAACCAGGAGCAGAAGAAGAACATTTATCCTCCGATCATGCTCCGCCATTCATTGAGATCATAGCTGACCATCTATCACAATGATGTGGAGATGCTGGCGTTGGACTGGGGTAAACACAGTCAGAAGTCTCAACACCAGGTTAAATTCCAACAGGTTTATTTGGTAGCAAATGGCTTTCGTAGCTAGTGGTTTTTGCTACCAAATAAACCTGTTGGACTTTAACCTGGTGTTGTGAGACTTCTTACTGCATCTATCTCAATGCCATATTCTCGCCTTCTATCCGTATCTTTTAAAAATGCATCTCTTTCTTGAATATATTCAGTGACTTGGCCTCCAGAACCTTCAATGGCAGATAATTCCACAGGTCCACTACCCTTTAAGTAAAAAAAAATCTCCTCCTCTCCTAAATAGTCTCCCGTATCCTGAGACTGTGCCCCCTGGTTCTAGATTCCCCAACCATGGAAAACTGTAGTCTGTCCAGTGCTGTTAGACTTGTATACATTTCAATCAGATCTCCTCTCATCCTTCTGAACTGTAGTGAAACTGGCAAACTTGAACAAATCCCCCCTCTTCGGACAGTGCGGCCAACTCTTGTGTCAGCCTCCGCTATATTTTCTCTATGGCAAATATATCCTTTCAAACCTGCACGCAATACGACAGCTGTGGTCTTGCCAAGGCGCTGTACAGCTGCAGATGGACATGTCTAATTATGATCAGAAGTCCTTTTGCAATGAAGGCAACATTCCATTTACCTTCCCAGTTGCTTGAGGCATCTGCCTGTGCACTTTCACTGATTGGTGTACAAGGACACCCAGATCCCTCTGGATGTTTACCCTTCCGATTATTTCACCATTTGAATAATACTCTCCTGTTTTTCCACACCACAGTGTATAATCTTACATTTAGTGGCATTCTACTGCATCTGCCACTCAATCATCTGCTCACCCACTCACCTTGTCCAAACCACTTTGACAACTCCTTGTATCCTCCATTCCCTTAATCCCACCCAGTATTGTTTCATCAGTAAATTTGAAACTGTTACATTTGGTTTCCTCATCCTGATCATTTATATGTTTTGAGAAAGGCTGGGTGTGAAGCCCTGATACCGGTGGTACCGGACAAGTCACTGCTGCCATTTATTCTCACGCTCTTTTTCTTGTGTCTAAATCAATTTGGATCCACACTAACAAATTATCCCCTAACCCAGCTGCTTTAATTTTGCCCACTGACTTATGAGGAATCATATCAAAAGCCTTCTGAAAGCACAAAAGCGATTCTTCTACTGGTTCTCTCTTAACTATTCTACTAATTACATCCTCAGAAAAGTCCTGTCGATTTTTAAAGCATTATTTGCCTTTTATAAACCCATGCTGGCTTTTTTCGTTCCCGTTAATGTTTTCGAACCAGTTTTTAAAATTTTTCTGGCAACTTCCCCACGACTGATGTCCGGCTAATTGGTGTGTAACGCTCTTTTTTCTCTTCCTACATTATTAAATAGTGGGATTACATTTACAACCCTCAATTCTGTAGGAACCGCTTCAGGGGCTCATATCATTTTGGACAATGACCACCAGTGCATCCAATATTTTCAGAGCCACTTCCTTTAATACTCAGATGTCGAGTATCAGGTGCTGGTGATTTGCCGCTCTTTAAACCCATTAATATTCCCATCACATTTTTCTTACAAATACAGATTTCGTTCAATTCCGTATATTCATTTGGTTCCCTAACATATTTGGAAGTTGCTTTTTTCTTTTCTGTGCCCTCTTTTGTGACGACAGAATGAAAGTTTATGTTCAATTCTTCTGCCATTTCTTTATTTTCCATTGCAAATGTCCTTGCTTCTGATAAGAAGGGACCTCCATTGTCTTTATTTATTTTTTTCTCTTCGCATATTTACTGAGGCTTTTACTGTTCGTTTCTACTTGTCTGCAATTTTAATCTCATAATCTAATTCCTGCGCTGGATCATTTTTTAATCTTCTTTTGCTGAATTCAAAACATTTCCCATCATCAGCCTTGCTGCCTTTCTATGCCAATTTTATATGGCTCCACGTTGGTTTTAATATTATCCCTAATTTATTGAATAAGCCACGTTTGAGCCACATTTCATCAGGTTTTTTGCGCCAGACAGGAAGTCAGCATTATTGTAATTCATGAAAATGTTGTTTAAAAATAAACCATTTCTTATCCACCATCAACCACGTTAGTAAGGTTCCACCATCTATCCTTGATAATTCGCTTCACATACACTCTTAATTTCATTTGTTTAGATTCAGAGCCCTAGTTTCAGATTCAAATATTTAACTCTCGAACTTAATGAAACATTCTGTCATTTAATAGGTGCTCTTCTCCAAGGGAACGGCACAGGATTGTGAATTAATCCTTCATTACTCGTTGCACAGTATCTGGTTTAGAATAGCCTGTTCGCTGGTTGGCTCCTCAATGCATTTGTCTAAAAAGAACACTCCAGGAATGCCTCCTCTACTATACCATTGCTAATTTGGTTTGTCCAATCTACGTGTAAATTTAAGTCATCCATGATTTCAGTTGGACCCTTATTGCATGAATTCTGGATTTCGTGTTTAACACCTTAACTTCTACACCCCACATAGGCTGCAGCATTGCATGATGTCAGATCATCAACACCGTCAATTAGGAATAAATAAATAAATCCTGGCCTGGATGGTGACACGCACATCCAGGAAAGTATAAATTAAAGAAAGAGAAGCTCAACTTGTTGATGCTGGGGATTGAGGAGAAAGGGGTAAGGAACTTTACCTGGTTGTATGCAGTTTTAACATTTCAATGTTAAGTTGTCATGCAGTCAAAACAAGGATGTTACCAGAGTTGAGCAATTATTGTTAATGTGAGAATTTGTGAATGTTGGAATAATTCCACTCGGGCGGAGCAGAATATGGGATGCGTTGGTGCAAGTTTTCAAGATGCTGAAAGCAAGAAATGAAATCAATGTACAGCAACAATGGGGAGCAGTTGGGTTTTTCGTTCCCAAAATTTTCATTTGTGTCCCTTTTCCAGTTTTTGTTTGACACATTTCCATCATTCCAACTCTTTTGTGTTTTAAGCTGCTTTTCTCCCACCTGCCTTTGTTACCTCTCACTCTACTTTTTTCACTGCCACTAACACCATTTTCTTTTTTTTTCAGAATTATACCCAAACCGTTTCCTTTTCACAGATGCTGACAGATCCTTTGGCTATTTTCACCTCTGCAGATCGATTTGAGATCACAATACTTGCTATGTGTCTCCTTTTCTTTCCTATTTTCCAGTTTCCTTCCTGTCAAATTCTACAAAGATCTTGTTGCATTCATTATCATTAGTAGCGTGGGAATAAAATTATGTGGTATTGTGTATTTAACAACGAAATACTGATTTGAATCAGTGAGATAATCCTTCCTCCTCCTGCAATCAGATCTTTTCTTTTTTGGGACGCAGAAGTTAGGATTACACTCAACCACAAGAGTGAGGAGGATTACATTTTTGGAAGTGCTGTCTTTCAGATGAGACGTTTACACAAGGTACAATCTGCCCATTGCAGTGGATGAAAAATGTCGCACAGCACCATTTTAGAAAAGAGTCAGAGTTATGCCCCAATCAACATCGTAAGAAGATACATTATATGTTCATTATCACATTGTTACCCATGGGAATTTGATGTCTGAAAATTGCCTGACATGTTTCCTATAATACAACGACAGCAACTCAAAACTACTTCATTGAAAACAAGGAGTTTGGAGATGCTTGGTCGACATGAAAAACAATTTTTAAACACAAAATATTTTTATACGATTGTGTGATTGAAGATGCCTCAGTACAAAATAATTATTGAAGGAGGCAGTTGGATGAAGGGGCTAGATGAGTAGCTATTGGGTACACCGGACCTATCTTTCACCCATTGTACTTCAAGGTGGGAGAGGCATAGGCTTTGGACGTTCTGTTAAGGGAGTGTTAGTGATTTGGTATAGTGCATCTTTTACGAGGTGCACATGCTGACATTGTGACGTGGGAGGAAATATTTTTAAGAACAAATTCCATGCAAATCAAGTGGGCAGCTTTATTCTAGATAGTGTTTAGCTGCTTAGATAATGTTGGACACAATGATCCATGATTGTGAAGTGTATTCCGTCACGTTGCCCATTTTTGTCTTCTGGATTATTTGCAGACTTTGGGAATTTAGGAAGTGAGCCTTGCAGCAAATTCCCAGCCTCTGACTCTTCTCGTTGAGTTTGTTTTCAATTGTAACTCATGGTTGTTGAAGGGGGTTTCCGCAATGGTCATGTGACTTAGTGTCAAACAGGGATGGAGTTGTGTGGCAGGAATATCACTGACCATTTACTAGACTGGATATTGTCCAGCTCTGATATCTGAGGAGTTACAGATTAAGTTGTACATTTTAAAATCAATACTAAAACACCTCCACTTCTGACCAATTGATAGCAGATAGGTCATAAGAACATAAGAAATAGGAGCAGGAGTAGGCCATCTAGCCTCTCGAGCCTGCCCCGCCATTCAATAAGATCATGGCTGATCTGACGTGGATCAGTACCACTTACCCGCCTGATCCCCATAACACTTAATTCCCTTACCGATCAGGAATTCATCCATCCGCGCTTTAAACATATTCAGCGAGGTAGCCTCCACCACCTCAGTGGGCAGAGAATTCCAGAGATTCACCACCCTCTGGGAGAAGAAGTTCCTCCTCAACTCTGTCTTAAACCGACCCCCCTTTATTTTGAGGCTGTGTCCTCTAGTTTTAACTTCCTTACTAAGTGGAAAGAATCTCTCCGCCTCCACCCTATCCAGCCCCCGCATTATCTTATAAGTCTCCATAAGATCCCCCCTCATCCTTCTAAACTCCAATGAGTACAAACCCAATCTCCTCAGCCTCTCCTCATAATCCAAACCCCTCATCTCCGGTATCAACCTGGTGAACCTTCTCTGCACTCCCTCCAATGCCAATATATCCTTCCTCATATAAGGGGACCAATACTGCACACAGTATTCCAGCTGCGGCCTCACCAATGCCCTGTACAGGTGCATCAAGACATCCCTGCTTTTATATTCTATCCCCCTCGCAATATAGGCCAACATCCCATTTGCCTTCTTGATCACCTGTTGTACCTGCAGACTGGGCTTTTGCGTCTCATGCACAAGGACCCCCAGGTCCCTTTGCACGGTAGCATGTTTTAATTTGTTTCCATTGAGATCGTAATCCCATTTGTTATTATTTCCTCCAAAGTGTATAACCTCGCATTTCTCAACGTTATACTCCATTTGCCATATCCTCGCCCACTCACTCAGCCTGTCCAAATCTCTCTGCAGATCTTCTCCGTCCTCCACACGATTCACTTTTCCACTTATCTTTGTGTCGTCTGCAAACTTCGTTACCCTACACTCCGTCCCCTCCTCCAGATCATCTATATAAATGGTAAACAGTTGCGGCCCGAGTACCGATCCCTGCGGCACGCCACTAGTTACCTTCCTCCAACCAGAAAAACACCCATTTATTCCGACTCTTTGCTTCCTGTCGGATAGCCAGTCCCCAATCCACTTTAACACACTACCCCCAACTCCGTGTGCCCTAATCTTCTTCAGCAGCCTTTTATGGGGCACCTTATCAAACGCCTTTTGGAAATCCAAAAACACCGCATCCACCGGTTCTCCTCCATCAACCGCCCTCGTCACATCTTCATAAAAATCCAACATGTTCGTCAAGCACGACTTTCCCCTCATGAATCCATGCTGCGTCTGATTGATCGAACCATTTCTATCCAGATGCCCTGCTATCTCCTCTTTAATAATGGATTCCAGCATTTTCCCTACTACAGACGTTAAGCTGACCGGCCTATAGTTACCCGCCTTTTGTCTCCTTCCTTTTTTAAACAGCGGCGTAACATTAGCCGTTTTCCAATCAACCGGCACTACCCCAGAATGCAACGAGTTTTGATAAATAATCACTAACGCATCCACTATTACCTCTGACATTTCTTTCAATACCCTGGGATGCATTCCATCCGGACCCGGGGACTTGTCCACCTTCAGTCCCATTAGTCTACCCAGCACTGCCTCTCTGGTAACATTAATCGTATTAAGTATTTCTCCTGCTGCCAACCCTCTATCGTTAATATTTGGCAAACTATTTGTGTCCTCCACCGTGAAGACCGACACAAAAAACTTATTTAAAGTCTCAGCCATATCCTCATTTCCCACTATTAACTCCCCCCTCTCGTCTTCCAAGGGTCCAACATTCACTCTAGCCACTCTATTCCTTTTTATATATTTATAAAAACTTTTACTATCATTTTTTATATTAATTGCGAGCCTAGCTTCATAGTCTATCCTTCCTTTCTTTATCGCTTTCTTAGTCTCTCTTTGTTGTTTCTTAAATTTTTCCCAATCACTTGTTTCTCCACTATTTTTGGCCACTCTGTACGCAGCTGTTTTTATTTTAATACTCTCCTTTATTTCCTTCGTTATCCACGGCTGGTTCTCCCTTTTCTTACAATCCTTGTTTTTTGCTGGAATATATTTTTGCTGAGAACTGAAAAGGATCTCCTTAAAAATCCTCCACTGTTCCTCAGCTATCCTACCTGCCAGCCTGCTCTCCCAGTCGACCTTAGCCAATTCATCCCTCATCCTATCATATTTCCCTCATGAAACAGCTGGAGATATTTTCAGAGAACACAGGACGTTGAGGAACTCTAGTATCAGGGCCATGGGTCTGCCATGATTGACCTCGAACAATCATGACTATCATTGTGCTAGGTATGACTGCAGCCATTGCAGAGATTTAGCGCAGTTCCCATTCATTTCTATCGCCTTAGCGTTCCATGACAGAGTTCAATCAAATAATGTTGTGACGTCAGAGGCAGACACTCGTGTTGGTCCATGAATGGACCAAGGGTTTAATGAGATCAGGAGGCAAGTGATACTGGCAGTACCTAAAAGGAACTTCAATTATCATGTTATTAAATGCTTAAAGTGTATTTATTCATGTTACATAGAGGCTTGCATTAAGAATGCAATGTTGTGACCGAGGAAATCCCGTCGTTGTCACGCTCCAGCACCTGTTCAGGTACATTAAGGGAGAATTTCACATGGTCAATGCACCTAACCATCACGTCTTTCAGACTGTCGGAGGAAAGCTGAACACCCGACGGAAACGCACACAAAAACTCGGCAGCACGGTTCCAAAGTAGTTAGCAGTGCTGCCTCATAGCGCCACGGACCTGGGTTCAATTCCCGGCTTGGGTCACTGTGTGGAATCTGCACAGTCTCCCAGTGTCTGCGTGGGTTTCTTCCGGGTGCTCTGGTTAGGTGCATTGGCCATGCTAAATTCACCCTCAGTGTTCCCGAAAAGGCGCTGGAGTATGGCAACTGGGGGATATTCACAGTCACATCTTTGCAGAGTTAATGCAAGCCTACTTTTCACAATAATAAATAAACTTTAAAATGTGGAGAACATGCAGACACCACGTAGAAAATGACTCAAACCAGGAATCGAACCCGGGTTCCCAGCGCTATGAGGCAGTAATGCTAACCACTGTGCCACTTTGCCGTCCCATACTGCAAAGTATCTGCAACTTTAAGTCACTGGTAATTACTCATTTTATCTCTGCCACTTAGTGGGAGGAGGCTTGTGGGGTGCAAATTTTCCATATGGATTTGTCCTGTTTTGGGCAAATGGGATAGACATTTTTTTACACGTTGTTGGGTGTATTCCATGTTGCCAGCATTGTAGCTGTATTGGAACAGTTGTCTTTTTAGGAGAGCAGCAAGAGAGACCATGGCTTCTTATTGTTCAGCAAATTATTCTTCCTCTAATTTCATCAGGTCTGCGATGTGAAAATGGACAAAATCACTAAACCCACTATATCCTGGACTTACATGACTTTCTTTCACACCAATATGATCGCATGCTGTAAACATCAGATAGAGTCTCGCCACTCCTTCAATCGCCTGTTCTAGTCTGTCCCGGTAGAATTTGGTCAACAGCAACAGTTGGTCATCTTCACAGTTTGTCAAGAACTCAGTGATTTTAGAGTTTGGATCTGTGAACAGAAATTGGAAAAAAAATGAAACACAATGAGTTCCTATATAGGCTGTTTTAATTTCCCGTAAACTTAAAACAACCCACTGAAATGTCATGTGAGCCATGTTATCAACTATCTTTCAGAAAACATTCGTGATATTTATCTCATTTGTGAATAAAACCCATATATCCAGCTGACCTCCAAATCACTTCATACCCCTGGTTAGTAAGAAGCAATTCACGTTAAATTACCAATATCAATTACCTTTTTTGCAGGAAATGTTTTTGCGTTTAGAAGCATTTTCCAATTTCATTCCGGAAAGGTTTTGCCTTTATTTTAACTGCAATCGCCACAGCCGGGACTGGTCGATTCAGGAGCTTGTCTCGCTTGTAACATAACTTCTATCCCTACATGCTCTTGTTCTCTGGACATAAAATCCAACATTAAATTGTTTGTTTTACTTTTTGCTCCCTTTTCACGATATTTTAACAATCTATATTCAGGGATTCTCAAGGTTCTGTAGAGCTTCCAAGTTTCTAGGTTTTCCACATTTGGAAAGGGCCCTGTTCTATCCCTTATTGAAAGTGAAGGACCTGATATTGGCCTGCATTTTAATCTATTTGCCACAAATGTGCCAGTTCACTTAATTTACTGATATTTCTTTGCATATTGCCAGCTGTACTGACTACGATGTTTCAATAACTTTGTGTCATAATCAGTTTTATATATCCAATTTTTTATTCCATCATCGAGGCTGTCAATAAATTTGGTTAGTAATTGTGAGCCTAACACAGATGCTTCTGGAACACAGCAAGTTGCATCCTGACAGTCAGCCTAAATGTCCATTTACCTCATCTCTATCCCTTGCTTTTCCACCAATTTTACAATGAGGTCAAAAATGTGCCTTCAATTGCATGACAGACATTTTAAGAAACTCTGTCCAAATGCCTGCTGGATGTCTATGTAAGCAATGCCTATCGACATGCACTAGACATTGCTTTCAGCACAACTTCATTTTATCAGCTTTACTGGTTTATAATTTGCTGCTGCTATATTCTTCTCTGTTCCTTGTGTGAACTGCAGGTTCATGAATGAGGTCTGGATTCATTAACAGGACGTTGAAAACTTGGGAGTGTTTTCTGAACCTACCATTGTCCAATGTCAATCTTTTTGAAGATATTGGATGTACTCCGCTGTTGAAACCTTCAGCCATTTTTGTGACAGGTGTTTTCGATTCTGGTGCTCTGAAATAAACAAATCCACAGCAGGGTTAATTGGAAACTGTGAAGTGAAAATGCCTTGTTTGTATCTTTAAGCAGCAACGTGATTTCCAAATTTTATATGGGGACGATCTTTTGATATTTACAATCTCACAAACACCATGTAGATATATATAACTGGTAGATCTGACGGTGACCCCACCACCTTGGTACTGTTGGTACTGCCTCTTCAAAAAATCATCTTGATCTCATTTGCCCTTGAAAATCCCTGGCCCATGTCCAGCCTCCCTTTTCTCCAAAACACATGACCATAATTTTACCTGCTAAATGTAGACACAACTTTCTTGGAGCTTGTTTGAATACATCTAACTAGGTTTCCACCTATGCCACAATACTGAAACAGCTCTTATCAAAGTCAAACATTACATTCTAGCAGAAATAAAATGGTCAGTGAAGTATCTTCAGCCGACTCTACGTCTCTGAAGCCTTTGGCACAGTTGATCACATGATCATCCTCTTCACTGCCTTCCAGCTGGGTGGAAATTATCCCTGTCTTTTTGCTTATCCAGTAAATCGCAGAGCACATATCACTGGCATTGGTTTATCTTCCCTATCCCATTCTCTGGAGTCCCACCAGTGGGCTATCTGTTTCTCATAAATATATTGCTTGTCAGCAAATTTAAAAAAGTGTTACACATGCAAGATGATCTTACTAACTGCCCTGAAACTTGCTTCTTGTATCCTAACTTGCACCATGTCTCATTAACCCTAGATCCTTGTACACCATCTGGAACCTCAATCGAGCTTTTCAAATATATCCACTGACTCACACGTCCCAGCCAGATATTATAGTCCAGCCTTAGATGTTGGCAATATTTCCGCACTCCTGAAAGTTTGACCAGCCCTTATTTGGATTCTTCGACACATGGGCCCCTTGCCTTCAGCTGCCAAGAGACTACACTCTGGAATACTCATCCCAAACATCTTCCAGCCTGTGGAACCCTTTCTTTAATTAAGAGCTATGGATCTGAACAAACTGGTTTAGCATTGGGAGATATAGTGGCAGAGTGGCTAGCACTACTGTCTCACATCTCCAAGGACCTGCCTTCGATTCCCGGCTTGGTCACTGTCTGTGTGGAGTTTGCACATTCTCCCCGTATCATTGTGGGTTTCCTCAGGCTGCTCCGGTTTCCTCCCACAGTCCAAAGATGTGTGGCTTAGGTTGATTAGTCATGCAAGATTGTCCCTTAGTGTGGCGGGATGTGTTAGTTAGAGTGATTAATGGGGTAACTGCGTGGGGTTGTGGGGATAAGTCCAAGATGCGATTGTTGTCGGTGCAAACTCGATGAGCTGAGTGGCCTCTTTCTGCACTATGGGGTTTCTATTATTTCTGTGAGGTTTCTGGGTGTCCTTCCTTGTACTACTTACCTTGGGATATGGCATCAAGTAGGTAGACTATCAGGAGAAAATTGAAACTTCAAAACACAATCTCTGTAAAGAGATTCAATCTCTATCCCAGACCTTGCAATGCCCTCCAGGGAAGGAATTTCACGCTCGTGCCGGTGGACATGGCACGCTCCCCTTCCAGGGAAACCAGCAGTAAACCTGGCCACAGAAAATGAGTAAATTATCTGAAGGAGAACCCTATCGAATCTGGTCTTCCTGGAGCCAGTAATAGCCTACAAGGCCAAAGCAGGAACGGGAGGGGCTTCCCTCCTGTTACCGCACATCCTCCCCATCTTCACTTCCACCACTCCCCCCTTCGCTTCATCTACTGTGGGTGCACCGAGATCGGAAACAGGGGGCAGAACTGCAAAAATTAAGTTCCATGCTTTTCAGAAAATGTGTGTAGTCAAGGAGAACTTCCCGTAAAAGTGTTCCATGGAATCCTAAATGCCTCAAATGAAGCAAGAACTGCGAATGTGTGTGAACAGAAGCAACTGACAGCTCTAAGTGATTGCTCCTTGCAACATCCCTCCAACGCAAGTCCACATGGTGAGGAAGATTCCGATATTTTGAACCCTCAACCTGGGATTGTGTCTGTCTGAATGATAACGATGAGCTCTACCCTCCTCGGTTTGGGCACTGTCTGAGCTCAATCACTACATCTTGCCTAGTTAACAAACTTTCTGATCTCACTGGCTCCATCTACCCAGGGTCACATAATGTCTGATCTCACTGACTCCATCCTCCCCGGGTTAAACACTATCTGGTCTCACTGATTCCATCCTCCCCGGGTTACACACTGTCTGATCTCACTGACTCCATCCTCCCCGGGTTACACACTGTCTGATCTCACTGACTCCATCCTCCCCGGGTTACACACTGTCTGATGTCACTGACTCCATCCTCCCCGGGTTACACACCGTCTGATATTTCACTACTTTCCCCATGTTTCTGTCCCGGGTCTGTTCACATTTTGGGTGAAAAGTGGAAATTGGCTATTTGCTCTCCGAGCTGAGGATAGATGTACAGAAACAGCGTGTGTTTGAAAAATGTAACAGTAACAGGATGTATACTCAGTGTTATAATGCTGTGCCTATTCAGACTAGAATCACCCAGAAACACTCAGTTTTGATGCTGTCTGTATTCAGACTAGAATCACCCTGATATACTCTGTAATAATGCTGTCCGTATTCAGACCAGAATCTGCACGGTGCAACAGTGGTTAGCACCGCTGCCTCACAGTGCCAGGGACCAGAGTTCAATTCCCAGCTTGGGTCACCGTCTGGGTGGAATTTGCACATTCTTCCCATGTCCACGTGGGTTTACTCCAGGCGCTCCGGTTTCCTCCCACAATCCAAAGATGTGCGGGTGAGGTGCATTGGCCATGCTAAATTGCCCCTTAGTGTCAGAGGGACTGGCTGGGATACATGCATGGGGTTGTGGGGATAGGGCCCGGGTGGGATAGTGGTCAGTGCAGACTCGATGGGCCAAATAGCCTCCTTCTGCACTGTAGGATTCTATGATTCTATAATCACCCAAACATACTCTGTTATAATGCTCTCTGTATTCAGAGCACAATCGCCCAGATATATTCAGTGTTGATGCTGCGTCAGAAGCTTTTTCCCCAGGGTGGAAGAATCAGTTACTAGGGGCTATGGGTTTTCGGTGCGAGGGGCTGGGTTTAAAAGAAATGTACGAGGCAAGTTTTTTTGCACAGGTGGTGGGTGCCTGGAACTCGCTACCAGGGGATGTAGTTGAAGTGGATACGACAGTGACTTTCAAGGTTTATTCACCAAAGAGAAGGACTTGGTGGATGATGAGTCTGGGAAAGGATGTGTAGATAGTTTGAGTCATGTTGAGATCAAAGAGGAGGTGGTATTGGGGTTCTTGAGAAACATTAAGGTAGACAAGTCCCCAGGGCCTGATGGGATATACCCCAGAATACTGAGAGAAGCAAGAGAGGAAATTGCTGGGGCCTTGAGAGAAATCTTTGTATCCTCAATGGCTACAGGGGAGGTCCCAGAGGATTGGAGAATAGCCAATGTTTCTCCTTTGTTTAAGAAGGGTAGCAAGAATAATCCAGGTAATTACAGGCCAGTGAGCCTTACATGAGTGGTAGGGAAATTATTGGAGAGGATTCTTCGAGACAGGATTTATTCCACTTGGAAATAAGTGGACATATTAGTGAGAGGCAACATGGTTTTGTGAAGGGGAGGTCGTGTCTCACGAACTTGATCGAGTTTTTCGAGGAAGTGATGAAGATGATTGATGAGGGGAGGGCAGTGGATGTTGTCGACATAGACTTCAGTAAGGCCTTGGACAAGGTCCCTCATGGCAGATTGGTGCAGAAGGTGAAGTTGCATGTGATCAGAGGTGAGCTGGCAAGGTGGATACAAAACTGGCTTGGTCAAAGAAGACAGAGGGTAGCAGTGGAAAGGTGCGTTTCTGAATGGAGGGCTGTGACAAGTGGTGTTCCTCAGGGATCAGTGCTGGGACCTTTGCTGTTTGTAATTTATAAATGATTTGGAGGAAATTGTAACTGGAGTGATGAGTAAGTTTGCGGATGACACAAAGGTAGGTGGATTTGCGGATAGGGATGAGGACCATCAGAGGATACAGCAGGATATAGATCAGTTGGAGACTTGGGCAGAGAGATGGCAGATGGAGGTTAATCCGGACAAATGTGAGGTAATGCATTTTGGAAGGTCTAACACAGATAGGAAATATACAATAAATGGCAGAACCATGAGGAGTATTGATAGGCAAAGGGATCTGCGTGTACAGGTACACAGGTCACAAAGTGGCAATGCAAGTGGAGAAGGTAGTCCTGAAGGCATATGGCATGCTTGCCTTCATCAGCCAGGGTATTGAGTTTAAAAATTGGCAAGTCATGTTGACGCTTTACAGAACCCGAGTGAGGCTGCACTCGGAATATCGTGTTCAATTCTGGTCGCCACACTACCAGAGGATGTGGAGGCTTTGGAGAGGGAACAGAAAAGATATACCAGCATGTTGCCTGGTATGGAGGGCATTAGCTATGAAGAGAGGTTGGAGAAACTTGATTTGTTCTCACTGGAGTGATGGACGTTGAGGGGAGACCTGATAGAAGTCTACAAGATTATAAGAGGCATGGACAGAGTGGATAGTCAGAAGCTTTTTCCATGTGTGGAAGAGTCAATTACGAGGGGGCATAGGTTTAAGGTGCGAGGGGCAAGGTTTGAGAGAGATGTACGAGGCAGATGTTTTACACAGAGTGGTGGTTGCGTGGAACTCGTTGCTGGGGGAGGTAGTGGAAGCGGATACGGTAGTGACTTTTAAGGGGCGTCTTGATAAATCCATGAATGAGATGGGAATAGAGGGATATAGTCCCCGGAAGCGTAGGGGGTTTTAGTTAAGTCGGGCAGCATGGCCGGTGCAGTCTTGGAGGGTCGAAGGGCCTGTTCCTGCGCTGTAATTTTTTGTTCTTTGTGCGTCTTGACAAATACATGAATAGGATGGGGATAGAGGTATATGGCCCCCAGAAGAGCAGTTTTTTTTTTAGTTCAGACAGCATGGTCGGTGCAAGCTTGTAGGGCACTCTGGTCATGCGCATGCATAGTGCTGGACATGATGGTCCGTGCACATCCGTTAACACCAAGGCCGGGGCTTCGATGCTTCCCCTTCTCTGATTGATGGATCTCGGTGTCAATCACCCTCCCTTAAACAGCGAGGAAGCTCAGTCTCATTCTGGTCACTGACTGACACAAAACAAAATCCAGAAAATATGAGACAAAAACAGAACAGAAAAATAAGAGAAAGAAACAGGTAACAGTTCAGGCGGAGAGAGAGAGAGAACAGTTCAAAGAGGAAAGTTTTAAACGGAAATTGATAAAGCCTCATCTTTTCATTGTCCTTGTGCCAAGATCCATTGGTGTCCATGGCACCAAGGAGTTCCTCCCTCCTTTCCTTCCAAACACCTTGTGACTGACTCCCTCCCTCTCTCTTCAATCTTCCCCATTCACTTTTCCCATTCTCCACTGCTCTGACCAATTGTGTGGGACAATATTACTTTTCATTGATCAGACTCTGTTCCAACATCAGCAGGAGTTAATTGAGGAACCTCACCCCATCAAGGAACCACACCAGGGATTTACAAACTTACAGGAAGAGGAGTAAGTGAACATTCATTTTCATTCAATGAGATGATTGTTCACCCGTTCCTGAACACAATCTACCAGGTTGATAATTCACCGAACATCCACTGCTCAGTTTGCTGAAAATTATCAATTTCAGAAACCATAAATTTGCACAATTTGTTTTTTCTAACCACTCAAAACCACAATTGGTTCCCACCTCCACCTCTCACTCCCTCTCTCCCTTTCCCTTCTTCTCTCACCTTTTCCCTCTCCCTATTCTCCCTCCAAGGGGTGCAGCAGCTGCTGACACAGGAAAACCTTCTGTTCTTTGCTAAAATGAGGAGGGACATTTCTGCAAGGTGACTGAGACTGTGGAGCGCTGGCATGCGAGGGAAAAGCTCAGAGATTGAAATGCCAGTGAAATTCTGCATCTTGCAACATGCATCTTAACAAAATAGACCAGATCAACAAAGGGATAACTTCAAATGTGGCTTCTTAAAAATGAGCAGAATCTCAAAGAAAACTTAAACAAAGCAAAATACGATGAAATGAGTTCAAACACACTCTGGTCCTCTCCACCAGGTAAGGAAAGCTTTTATGTTTCAGGGAGATATCGCATTCTCCCATTCTAGGCACACCTGGCAGGGAACATAGCTGCCAGATCACTGATGACAAGGCGACTATGGCAGGGATGACCTAGAAACTACAATTATCACAAAAGAGGTATGTTGGGCAAACTAATGGGTTAAAGGCAGACAAGTATCCTGGCCCTGATGGAATGCATCGCAGGGTACTAAAACAGATGGTGGGGAAAATAGCAAATGCATTATGTGGTCGGGAAAATGCTTGAATCTATCAAGGAAGAAATAGCGAGACATCTGGATAGAAATTGTCCCATTGGAAAAATGCAGCATGGGTTCATGAAAGACAGGTCATGTTTGACTAAGATGGTGGTATTTTTTGAGAACATTACATGCTCAGTGGACAGTGTGGAACCTGTGGATGTGATGTATTTGGATTTCCAGAAAACATTTGACAAGGTGCCGCACCAAAGGCTGCTGCATGAGATAAAGGTGTGCGGTGTTCCGGGTAATGTAATGGATAGAGGATTGGTTAACTAACAGAAAGAAAAGAGTGTGGGTAAATGGGTGTTTTTCTGGTTGGCGATCAGTGACTAGTGATGTGCCTCAGGGATCAGTGTTGGGACTGCAATTGTTTACGATTTACATTGATGATTTGGAGTTGGGGACCGTGCAGTGTGTCAAAATTCACAGCTGACACCATGATGAGTGGCAGAGCAAAGTGCACAGAGGACGCTGAAAGTCTGCAAAGGAATATAGATAGCCTAAGTGAGTGGACGAGTGTCTGGCAGATGGAGTACAATGTTGGTAAATGTGAGGTCATCCATTTGGATAGGAATAACTGCAAAATGGACTATTGTTTAAATGGTAAAAAATTGGAGCATGCTGCTGTGCAGAGGGACCTGGGTGTCCTTATGCAAGGATCACTAGCAGTTGGTTTGCAGGTGCAGCAGGTAATTAAGGCAAATAAAATTTTGTCTTTCATTGCTGGAGGGATGGAGTTTAAAAACAATGAGATTACGTTGCAGCTGTATAAGGTGCTGGTGAGGCCACACCTAGAACACTGTACAGTTTTGGTCTCCTTACTTGAGAAAAGACATATTGACAGGACGCAGAGGAGATTCACTAGGTTGATTCCAGAGTTGAGAGGGTTGGCTTATGAGGATAGACTGAGTAGACTGGGGCTGTATTCACTGGAATTCTGAAGAATGATCTTATAGAAACATATAAGATTATGAAGAGAACAGATAAGATAGAAGCTGGTTCCACTGGCAGGTGAAACTAGAACTACGGGGCATGGCCTGAAAATAAGGGCAGCAGATTTAGGACTGAGTTGAGGAGAAAGTCCTTCACACAAAGCGTTGTGAATCTGTGGAATTCCCTGCCCGGTGAAGCAGTTGAGGCCAACTCATTGAGTGTTTTTAAGGCAGGGATAGATACATTTCTGAATAAAAGGAATTAAGGGCTATGGTGAGTGGGTGAGTAAATTCAGCTGAGACCACAAAAAGATCAGCCATGATCTTATTGAATGGTGGAACAGGCTCGAGGGGCCAGATGGCCTATTCCTGATCCTAGTTTTCATGTTCTTATAGCTGCAGTCGATGGGTAACTGGACGACCCACTCAAACACCCGTTGCCTGGACCTAGATTAGCCCACCTACCTGACATCAAAAGAAGATTCAACAGGAGTGTTAGAAATGTTTCAATTACTGTATTTTCATCAACACATTCATGAAGTTCACAAACTATCTGATCTCAGAGGCTCCATCCTCCCTGGGTTACACACTGTCTGATTGCACTGACTCCACACTCTCCAGGTTAGACACGATCATCTCACTGGCTCCATCCTCCCTGGGATATGCACTGTCTGATCTCACTGCCTCCATCCTCCCCAGGTAATACACCGTCTGATCTCAATGGCTCCATCCTCCCCGGATGACACACTGTCTGATCTCGCTGACTCCATCCTCCCTGGGATATGCACTGTCTGATCTCACTGCCTCCATCCTCCCCAGGTAATACACCGTCTGATCTCAATGGCTCCATCCTCCCCGGATGACACACTGTCTGATCTCGCTGACTCCATCCTCCCTGGGATATGCACTGTCTGATCTCACTGCCTCCATCCTCCCCAGGTAATACACCGTCTGATCTCACTGCCTCCATCCTCCCCGGATGACACACTCTCTGATCTCGCTGACTCCATCTTAGGCAGAAAGAAAGTGGAAATTCCCTATTTTTAAACAAGCTCTTTACAATACAGGCAAAAATGCCATTTTCCTTCTTAACACCTCATAGAATCCCTACTGTGCAGAAGGAGGCCATTCAGTCTACCCAGTCTGCACCAATCACAATCCCACCCATCCTTGTCACCCCACATATTTGCCCTGCTGATCCCTTTGACACGAAGGGGTAATTTAGCATGACCAATCAACAGAACCTGCACATCTTTGGAGTGTGGGAAGGAACTGGAGGACTTGGAGGAAACCCATGCAGACCCGAGGAGAATGTACAAATTCCGCACAGACAGTCACACAAGCCGGGAATCGAACCTGGTTCCTCGGTGCTATGAGACAGCAGTGTTATAACCATTGTACCAGCTGTATCTGAGGTCATCATTGCAGATTAGAGAGCAGCTTCCTCGATGGTCAACTGATGGAATGCGACTGGGCCGGATGGGGTACGGGAACAAGCACTCAGATCATGCTCAGATCAGCTGGTGGGGGTATTCGCAGACATTTTCAACATGTCCTTACAACAATCTAAGGTCCCTATCTGCTTAAAGAAAACGACCATTATCCCAATACCAAAGAAAAGCTTTGCAGCATGCTTAATGACTATTATTCAGTGGCTCTGACATCCATCATTATGAAGTATTTCGAAAGGCGAGTCATGGCATTCATCAATTCCAGCCTCCCAACTGCGTGGATCACAACAGTTCGCCTCCCACCACAACTGGTCCACAGCAAACCCCATCACCCTGGCCCTGCACTCAACGCTGGAACACTAGATAACAAATACACCTATATCAGACTCTTATTTATTGACTACAGCTCAGCCTCCAACAACATTATTCCGACAAAACTCATCTCCAAACTCAGTTGCCTGGGCCTCGGCTCCTCCCCCTGCGACTGGATCCTGAACTTCTTAACCAAGAGACCACAATCAGTAAGGATAGGCAACAACACCTTCTCCACGATCTTCATCAACACCAGTGCCCCAGAAGGCTGTGTTCTCGGCCCCGACTATATTCCTTATACACTTATGACTGTGTGGCCAAATTCGCCTCCAACTCGATTTTTAAGTTTGCCAATGACACCACCGCAGTGGGTTGGATCTCAATGACAAGACTGAGTACAGGAATGAGATAGAAAATCTGGTGAACTGGTGCGGCAACAATAATCTCTCCCTCAATGTCAACAAAATGAAGGAGATTGTCATTGACTTCAGGAAGCGTAGAGGAGAACGTGCCGCTGTCTACAGCAACCTGGGCAAGTAGAAAGGATCCTGAGGTTCAATTTTTCATGTGTCCAGAGCAGCAACAACCTGTCCTGGTTCCCTCTGCCGACACTATAGTTAAGAAAGCCCCACCAATGCCTCATCAGAAGACGAAGGAAATTTGGCATGTCAGTTACAATTCTCACCAACTTTTACAATTGCACCACAGAAAGCATTCTTTCTGGTTGTATCAAAGTTTGGTTTGACTCCTGCTCTGCCTAAGACCACAAGAAACTTCAAAAGGTCGTGAATAAAGCCGAATCCATCACGCAAACCAGCCTCCTATCCATTGACTCTGCCTACACTTCCTGCTGCCTCGGCAAAGCAGCCAGCACAATTAAGGACCCCACTGCACCCCAGACATTCTCTCTTCCACCTTCTTCCCTCGGGAAAAAGATACAAAAGACTGAGGTAATGCACCAACCGACTCAAGAACAGCTTCATCCCTGCTGCCATGACTTTTGAATGGACATTGCTTTAAATTGATCTTTCTCTGCACCCAAGCTATGCCTTTAACACGGCATTCTGCACCCTTTCATTTCCTTCTCTATGAACGGTATGCTTTGTCTGTATGGTGCACAAGAAACAATACTTTTCACTGTATGTTAATACATGTGACAATAATAAATCAAATCAAAACCTTGTTGCCCCTTCATGGACATGCCAGCTAACGTTTCGTGATTCATGTAATGAAATACCTGGATCTCTCTGTACTTTACTCACCTGCAGTCTGTCTCCTTTTAGACAACAATCTGCCTTTTGATTCCACCTACTTGAAGTGCATGACCTCACACTTGCCCACATTAAATTCCACTTGCCAAGTTTTCACCTAGTCACCCAGTCTATCTGTATCCGTTTGCAGCATCACAATATCCTCATCACAACATGCCCTTCCAACTAACTTGGTATCATCGGCAAATTTGGAAACCTTACATTCTGTTCCTTCTGCCAGGTCACAAAACAATTGTCAGCCAAGAACTGATCCCTTCGGTGCTGCACTAGTTATACCTTTCCAGTCTGAAAAGGAGCCATTTATTCCAACTCTGTTTTCTGCGTGTCAGCTTTCAATCCACGCTAACGCACTTCCTCCAATTCCATGAGCTTTACCGTGATGCGCCATCCTGTTATGGATCACCTTGTCAAATGCTCATACAGGGCCCAGACTGAATTAACTGAGAGAGATCCGTTGCTGTGTTTACTCATACAATTTAAATGGTATTTACACGGACAAGGCCGAGATTGTAATAACAAATCTTTCTATGAAATATAGAATCATCCAATTCCTGCAGTGCAGGAGGAGGCCATTTGGTCCATCCAGTCTGCACCAACCACAATCCCACCCAGACCCTATCCCCGTGTTTACCCTGCTAATCCACCTGACACTGAGGAGCAACTTAGCATGGACAGTGCCCCTATGCAGCTGATGTTTGGAGAGTGTGAGGAAAGCCCCGCAAACACGGGGAGAATGTGCAGACTCCACACAGACAGTGAGCCAAGGCCGACAAAGTCAGTGAGGTGAAAGTTGCGCAGTAGAAGCCCAGACAGGGCAAAAGAGCGGGGAGGGGATTTCCATGAGGCACAAACATTGTGGGTACCAGTTCTTTTCTCTCTCTTTAGAGATAGAGTTTGGGATTTGGGGCTGCTGTGGCAATACACGTGTTGCACTTTGAATGTGCACATATCCTCGTTTTCAATCAAGCTCTCAGTCAATTTCCGTGCATTTGCTGAATGTGCGGCTGTAAAAGCAATTTAGTTTCATGATCTCATACAGGGCCCAGACTGAATTAACTAAAAGAGATCTGTTGCTGCGTTTACTCATACAAGCACTAGATTGTAAGAACATAAGAACATAAGAAATAGGAGCAGGAGTAGGCCATCTAGCCCCTCGAGCCTGCCCCGCCATTCAACAAGATCATGGCTGATCTGAAGTGGATCAGTTCCACTTACCCGCCTGATCCCTATAACCCCTAATTCTCTTACCGATCAGGCATCCATCTATCCGTGATTTAAACATATTCAACGAGGTAGCCTCCACCACTTCAGTGAGCAGAGAATTCCAGAGATTCACCACCCTCAGAGAAGAAGTTCCTCCTCAACTCTGTCCTAAACTGACCCCCCTTTATTTTGAGGCTGTGCCCTCTAGTTCTAGTTTCCTTTCTAAGTGGAAAGAATCTTTCCATCTCTACCCTATCCAGCCCCTTCATTATCTTATAGGTCTCTATAACATTCCCCCCTCAGCCTTCTAAATTCCAACGAATACAAACCCAATCTGCTCAGTCTCTCCTCATAATCAACACCCCTCATCTCTGGTATCAACCTGGTGAACCTTCTCTGCACTCCCTCCAAGGCCAATATATCCTTCCGCAAATAAGGGGACCAATGCTGCACACAGTATTCCAGCTGCGGCCTCACCAATGCCCTGTACAGATGCAGCAAGACATCTCTGCTTTTATATTCTATCTCCCTTGCGATATAGGCCAACATCCCATTTGCCTTCTTGATCACCTGTTGCACCTGCAGACTGGGTTTTTGCGTCGCATGCACAAGGACCCCCAGGTCACTCTGCACAGCAGCATGTTGTAATTTCTTTCCATTTAGATAATAATCCAATTTGCTATTATTTCTTCCAAAGTGAATAACGTCGCATTTGTTAACGTTATACTCCATCTGCCAGATCCTCGCCCACTCACTCAGCCTGTCCAAATCTCTCTGCAGACCTTCTACGCCGTCCACACGATTCACTTTTCCACTTATCTTTGTGTCGTCTGCAAACTTCGTTACCCTACACTCAGCCCCCTCCTCCAGATCGTCTATATAAATGGTAAATAGTTGAGGCCCCAGTACCAATCCCTGCGGCACACCACTAGTTACCAACTGCCAACCAGAAAAGCACCCATTTATTCCGACTCTCTGCTTCCTGTCGGATAGTCAATCCCCAATCCACGCTAACATCCTACCCCCAACTCCATGTGACCCAATCTTCTTCAGCAAACTTTTGTGAGGCACCTTATCAAACGCCTTTTGGAAATCCAAAAACACGGCATCCACCGGTTCCCCTCCGTCAACCGCACTATTCACATCTTCATAAAAATCCAACAAGTTCGTCAAGCAGAATCCATGCTGCGTCTGCTTAATCGAACTGTAATAATTTAGATGGTGCTGTACAGTGTTTACACAGACAAGGCCTCAATTGTAATAACAGATCTTTCTATGAAAGATTGAATCATCCAATTGCTGCAGTGCAGGAGGAGGCCATTTGGTCCATCCAGTCTGTACCGCCCACAATCCCACCCAGACCCTATCCCCGTGTTTACCCTGCTCATCCCCCTGACACTGAGCAGCAACTGAGCCTGGCCAGTGCCCCTGTGCTGCTGATGTTTGGAGAGTGTGAGGAAAGGGCCGCAGACACGGGGAGAATGTGCAGACTCCACACAGACAGTGAGCCAAGGCCGGGAATTGAAGCCGGCTCCCTGGCGCTGTGAGACCGCAGCACCAACCACTGAGCCACCGCGCCGCCCACAATGTAACTGACCGTCCCCGCTCTGTTAATATGATACAAAGACAGGCTGTATTTACACAGGAAACCGACATTTTAATCCTCAAGCTGAATGTTGTTGGAGTTGAAACTTTTTCTGGGCCGTTAATTCCTCCCCGTGATTCGCAAACCCGGAAATACCCGGATACGCAGTGAAAAAACCGCAGTGCGCCTGCGCGCAGTAGGAAGCGGACCGCACCCTCCCGGAGTGAAGTTCGCGCAGGCTCACTCCGGTCGGCGGCCGCTGCTTTTCGGCTCGCCGATTGGTCAGATCCCGGTCACGTGCTGTGAGCGGCAGTGACTTCAGACCCCCCTCTCCAGCCGCGCGCAGAAACCGTTAACGGCCGTTCCCACGTGACCACGAGCCGCTCTCACTGAGTGGGCGGGACCTCATTGCGTCATCATTCAGATTTACATACAGCATGGAAACAGGCCCTTCAGCCCAACTTTTGGCCCATATTTGGCCCATATCCCTCTAGACCCATCTAACTAAATGCTTTTTAAAAGACAATTGTCCCCACCTCTACTACTCCCTCTGGCAGCTCGTTCCAGACACTCACCACCCTCTGTGTGAAATAATTGCCCCTCTCACCTTCAACCTCTGCCCTCTAAGGTTTAGACTCCCCGACCTTTGGGAAAATACATGAACTATCCAGCTGATCTGTGCCCTCATTATTTTATAGACCTCTATAAGATCACCCCTCAGCCTCCTACGCTCCAAAGAAAAAAGTCCCAGTCTATCCAACTCCTCCTTCAAACACAATCCATCAAGTCCCGGTAGCATCCCAGTAAATATTTTCTGCAATCTTTCTAGTTTAATAATATCCTTTCTATAATAGGGTGACCAGAACTGTACACAGTATTCCAAGTGGGGCCTTACCAATGTCTTGTATAACTTCAACAAGACGTCCCAACTCCTGTATTCAATGTTCTGACCAATGAAACCAGGCATGCCAAATGCCTTCCTCACCACTCTGTCCACCTGTGACTCCACTTTCAAGGAGCCATGAACCCGTACCCGAGATCTCTTTGTTCTGTAACTCTCCCCAACACCCTACCATTAACTGAGTAAGTCCTGCCCTGGATCAATCTACCAAAATGCATCACCTCGCATTTGTCCAAATTAAACTCCATCTGCCATTCGTCAGCCCACTGGCCCAATTGATCAAGATCCCATTGCAATCCGAGATAACCTTCTTCACTGTCCACTGTGCGACCAATCTTGGTGTCATCTGCAAACTTACCAACCATGCCTCCTATATTCTCATCCAAATCATTAATATAAATGACAAATAACAGTGGACCCAGCACTGATCCCAGGGGACACCGCTGGTCACAGGCCTCCAGTTTGAAAAACAACACTGGACAACCATTCACTGGCTTCTGTCATCAAGCCAATTTTGTATCCATTTAACTACCTCACCCTGGGGCCCATGATGTAGGTTGTGCAACAACCTGCCATGTGGTACCTTGTCAAAAGTCTCATTGATTCATTGCACAATCCATCACTGCACCCTCATTCTCCATTGGTCCATTCTGCTGTCCATCAGCTGAACACAGCCAATAGAAAGCCGCTCCAGCAGAATGATTGACAGCCAGTGTGGGTGGAGTCGGGCAGATTGTGATGAAGCAGCGACTCGCTGTGGATTCGCTGCCATTCCAGCCAGCAAGAGGCAGCAAGGGCGGCACCTTCCGTCCCCAAGCGCAGCATTCGCACCATCCCACTTTCAGCCCCAGCACCACATACAGCTTCTTGTTGTTTCTTCCATTGGCAGCACCCCCGGGTGCTCTTGGTGCTCCCGTTCCAGCACCTTTCCTCTTAATGATGGGGGATTGAGGCTCTCATAGCCCAGAATAAACATCCAGCAACACCGACAACTCCCAGCTTCCGCACATTTACCGCTGTAACTCCAGGTGCTTTCTACTCGTCGTCCCTCTCTGGACAAGTTGCACACCCTGCCTCATAACCGGATCATTCCGGGTAACTGGTTAGCGGTTACCGGAACTTTATCTTCTTGTGTGAAATGCATTGTCTGCACATTCCAGCGGGAACATCTTTATCTCCAGGCAAAGGCAGCCTTGACAGAGCATCCGCATTGCCGTGTTTCTCTGACTGACAGCACCAACACCCACCTCTGCAATCAAACTGCTACCATGGACGGTATCCCAGTGAATGGTCCAAGGATGGAAGATAAAATATAGGAATTATGAATGGGAGTCAGTAATTCAGCCCTTCGAGCTCCGTCACAACATCATCATGGCAGAGCTTTTAATTTCTTGATGCAAAGACGATGCCTAAGCCTTCTTTTTCCACCCGAGCAAACTTTTCCTCAGCTTTCGTCAATGATCTAGAAGCGAATACTATGGATCTTCCTCTCCGTTTGACATAACGTGAGACAGGACAACCCCAATCCCATTGGGCGAGGCGTCGCATTTAAGGTGCAGGGGTAACTTTGGGTTAAATTGAACTCGCATTTCCAATCTCTTCAAAGCCTGCTTTAGCACCAGAGAAGCCTCCTATTTTTAATTCACTTCCACGGATCTCCTTTCACCAGCAACTGGAGCATCAGTTTCAATGTTGTCGCCAGATCCGGAATGAGCTTGTCATAGTAATTGATTATGTGGTGATATAAACAGGGCCTAGTTTTAAGGCTGATAAAATTGGATATCCTAAATTAAAGAATTGAGCACATTGAAATCAAACACAGTCAAACCGCAGGCAGGCCAATTGTACAATACACAAATGTGTCTGGGCCTGACCCATCAACCACCCATCAAAGATGGGGTATCCTCTTGTTTTATGTGGGTAATTTAAGGGTTAATAGTGTTATTTAATTAACTTGTTGAATCTTTACTTGTGTTTGTCCTTGTCCACCTTGCAAATAAGGGCACCGGGGTAAAACCTTGGAGTAAGTAAACTGGTTGAAAGTATCTGAGATTAACAGGTACAACAATTAGACCCAAAAATCACCTGAATTGGGACACATTGTCTGGTCTTGGGGCTTTCATGATGACCTCCATCTTGGGCCTTGTGCAATCCATTTCATGACCCAGGCATTCAATGGAGTCGTTGAAGAACTCATATTTCTCTCTTGATTTGCAGGCCGTGCTCCTGCAACCTCTAAGGTATTCTCCAAGTACTGGGAAAATAGTCGAATCCATGAGCAAGATCTCATCCAGGTAAGTCTGGATTCTTGTCATTCCACCCAGGATTTGGCCTTCTAATCGAGATAAGGGCGCATGTAATCAAGATGGGGGCATTCCAAACTGAAATTAGGGGCACTTGTGATTCACCTGGGCACTCCTCATTGACAGGAGCACTGCGAGCTGATATGCGGGCACTCAGAATTGAAACTGTCACTGCTCTAAATCTAAATGGGAGCACACCTAATCGGGATAGAAGTCTCTCTTATTCGAGATACGGCGTGCTCCCAATCGAGATGGGGGGGGGGGGGGGCACTGCTAACAGCGATGGGGGGAGCGGTCACTGCTAACGGTGACGGGGGCGGGGGGGGCACTGCTAACGGTGACGGGGGGAGGGGGGCACTGCTAACGGTGGCGGGGGGGGCACTGCTGACGGGGGGAGGGGGGCACTGCTAACGGTGACGGCGGGGCACTGCTAACGGCGACGGGGAGGGGGGCACTGACAATGGCGATGGGGGGGGGACTGCTAATTGAATTAGTCGCTGCTCCAAATCTAAATAGGAGGCTCCCCGAACTGATATAGAAGGCTCCATCATTCGAGATACGGGGCACTCCTAATCGAGGGAGGGACAGACCTAATCGAGGTAGGCAGCGTTCCTAATTGACCGGGGACACTCAGAAATGACGGGGGGCACTCCTCCCTGAAATAGTCACTGGTCCAAATCTAAACAGGGGGCCATTCCTAATCGAGATAGAAGGCTCCCTTATTGCAGATCGGGACACTCCAAATCAAGATGGGACACTCCTAATCGTTAGAGGGTCACTCGCAATCGAGATAGGGGGCACTCCAAATTGAGATAGTTGGGACTTCAAATCGAGCTAGAGGGAACTACTAATTGACACGGGCACTCCTGTGAACCTGGCACTGAACCCAGCCAGGCCTGTGACACTGAATCCTAAAGAACAGAGTGAATCCAGCCAGCCCTGTGGGACTGTATCTCAAGCGACAGACAGAACCCAGCAATGCCTGTGACACTGAATCTCGAAGGATAGAGTGATCCCAGCCAGGCTTGTGACACTGAATCTCAAAGGACACAGTGAACACAGCCAGGCCTGTGAGACTGAATCTGAAAGGACAGAGTGAATCCAGCGAGGCCACTGTTCGACCACCCCTAAGCCTCCTATGCTCCAGGAGAAAATGTCCCAGTCTTTGCAGCCTCTGCTTATAACTCAAACCATCAAGACCCTGCAGTATCCCAGTCGTTCCTTTCTGCACACTTCCTAGTTTAATAATATCCTTTGTATTATAGGGTGACCAGAACAGTACACAGTATTCCAAGTGTGGCCTTACCCAATGTCTTGTACAACTTCAACATGATGTCCCAAATCCCATTCAGTATTCTGACCAATGAAACCAAGCATGTGGAATGCCTTCTTCACCACTCTATCCACTGTGACTCCACTTTCAAGGAGCTATGAATCTGTACCCCTAGATCTCTGTTCTATAACTCTCACCAATGCCCTACCACTAACTAAGTAGTGCGCTGGTTCGATCTACCAAAGTGCATTGCCTTGCGTTTATCTAAATTAAACTCCATCCACCATTCATCAGCCCACTCGATCAAATGATCAAGATCCCGTTGCAATCCGAGATAACTTTCTTCACTGTCCACTATGCCACAAATCCTGGTGTCATCTGCAAAATTACTAACCATGCCTCCTAAATTCTCATCTAAATTATTAATATAAATTACAAATAGCAGGGGACCCAGCACCGATCCCTGAGGCTGGTCACAGGCCTCCAGTTTGAAAATAGAACAACCCTCGACAACCACCTTCTGTCTTCTGTCATCAACCAATTTTGTATCCATTTGGCCACCTCATCCTGGATCCCATGAGATTTAACCAAATCCGGTCTAGTTTTGCTTTTAAATGTTTACATTTTTAAACACTGAAACCTCTTGCCCTTGTTGGGAATATCAGTGCGGTTTGAGAAAAGCAAACACTGATCCGACACTCAACACCCCCCAACACAGGACTGAGCAGAGAGTGTGAAATGTGAGTGGTGTGAGTGTGGATTATCTTTTATAAGTGGATAAGAAACACTCCTCCATTTTCAAATCTTTACCTTGCTTATGGAGTGTCTCGGACTCCCCTGACACTCACTATCCATCCGAATTAATCTCTATTCCTCACTGTGTAACTGTTACTCTCTGCATTGCTCCCTCTCCCTATCTCTCTGTTACTCTGCATCGCTCCATCTCTCTCTCTTCCTCTCCCTCTCTATCCCTCTCATCCACCATGTTGTTTACCGTTAAGGAGTCTAAACACGGAGAATTCAAAGACTCTTTCTGTTTCTGTCTTGGCAGAATTAGCAACATGAGTGCAAATTTCAAGATTGGATTCACACAAAACAGACAGAATGGTATTTATATAATGGCTTCTGCAAATGCTGGTGAGCTCAGTACATGTGGTAGCTTAATGTTACAATAAGATAGAATCTGTATTCAGACAACTGTTACTCTCTGCATTGCTCTCTCTCATTCTCCCGACCTCTCTGTTACTCTGTATCTCTTCCTCTCTCTCTCTATCCCTCTCATCCACCATGTTGTTTATCATTAAGGGGACTAATCACGGAGAATTCAAACACTCTTTCTGTTTCTGTTTTGGCAGAATTAGCAATATTAGTGGATATTTCAAGACTGGATTCACACAATACAGACAGAACGCTGGTGAGCTCAGTACACGTGGTACCTGAATGTTACAATAAGATAGAATCTGTATTCAGACAACTGTCACCCCACAGGCTCCAAACTTCACCGTGTTAATTGGATTTGATTTGATTGATTTGTATTGGGATGCAGTGAAAAGTATTGTTTCTTGTGCGCTATACAGACAAAACATACCGTTCATAGAGTACACAGGGGAGAAGGAGAGGAAAGGGTGCAGAATATAGTGTTGCAGTTACCGATAGTGTGTAGTGAAAGATCAGCTTAATATATGGTAGGTCCATTCAGAAGTTGACATTCTCCCCAAGCACTAAAGCTTTCCACAAAGCAAGGCTCACAAATTCAACACCAGTTTCCTTTGTCCGCTCTCCCATCATGCTGTGTTCGGAGTCTCTGATCGATGCTGAGGGCCTAGTATTTGAGGCTCTGAGCTGAACCCACAATCTGTCTGATTCTGAGAGAAGATTACTGCCCACTCATATATATACCCTTGAAATATATCTGTTGTGTACAGAGTCACTTCTTTTTTCCCTGTGTCTGCTACCCTTAAAGAACTACTGAATAATCTTTAAACATCTGTATTATCACAGAACAGGGCCAACATGGGGGAATCTAGTATAGGGAGGGCACAGTTTAAAATTCATACAGCTCCCATTAAAGATGGAGATGAGGAGGAATAATTTGTTCTCTCAGGGGGTGGTTAGTGTTTAGAAGTCAAAGTTAAAATTCATTTGTTGGTCACAAGTCAGTCTTACATCAACACTGCAATGAAGTTACTGTGAAATTCCTCTAGTTGGCGCCTGTTCGGATCAATGCACCGAACCAGCACGTCTTTCAGAATATGGGAGGAAACCGGAGCACCCGGAGGAAACCCACGCAGACACGGGGAGAACATGCAAACTCCGCACAGACAGTGACCCAAGCCGGGTATCAAATCCAGGTCCTCGGCGCTGTGAAGCAGCAGTGCTAACCACTTTCCCCAGAGAGTGAGTTGAGCATTATGGGGAGACAGGCAGCAAAGTAGAGTTCAGGCCACAGTCAGATCAGCCATGATCTTATCAATGGGAGGAGCAGAAAGGCCCACTTCTGCTCCTATTTGTTGTGTTCTGCGTGGTACTTTAAAAGGCCATTGTACTCAGCATTGCAGGAACTCTGCCGAACACACTCTATCTCAATCACTTCCTCTCCCTCTCTGTGACTCTCACTCCATTCCTTTCCTTCTCTCTCTCTGTTACTCTCTCTCTATCTTGTTGTAGGGAAAAGTCCCTTGTACCAGTGCATTCAAGGAAGTTGAGTCGCAAGGCAAGGTTCAAAGCGTTTTTCTTTCATGTACAATTACTGGGAACCCAGGGAGACCCCTGTAGCCAGCTTAGAATCAGTGCTTGGCCACGTTGATCTCAATAGTTATACATTTGCTCTGGATATTTATAGGAATCCAAATTCGAGCGGGAACATTTGCTCATACATTTTTACAATATTTATAAAATGGCCTGTCTGGTCAGGAGGTTCCCGGAGAGACTTGTCAATTTGCATCTGTATGGTGTGTGTCCGTGTTAATGGGACTGCCTGTTCTTGCCCCGGTGTTTTAATGTGTTTCCCATTATCCTCTCGATGTGTCCCCTTATCTAAATTGACCTCTACTGTTTTGTGTCTGCATTCTATGCTTGCGAGATTAGGTGTTAATGTCATTTTGTCCTGCTGTGTGTAGGGGGATTTAATCTAATCTCTTATTCTTTTTATCCTGGTTTATTAAGTTTCTCTGCCTGCCTTGGCCATTTTATTCCTGTAATATTTTATTGACAGTCCGGTTATGCCATATAACCCACTCCAGGCCTTGACTCGCAGATATCCCGATCTTCTGGCCAAGGGCCGGTTTAAAATGCAGCTTCGTGCTGTTACTGGGCAGAATAAGGATCTTTTGTCAGCTTTGAAATTAAAGGTTTCTCAGCTGTGCAGAGGGGGATTTAAACGAATGTCCATTCGGGTGTTCCCCTCTGCATTGTGGGCACGTTATGAATGGTGCCAATCAGTCCAATAAATGAATATGTTTAATGAGGTGAGTATTGATGAGATAATAAAAATATGGCTTTTGGAAAATGGCCTACTTCAGCCCATCCTCTCGTCCAGGGGGTCCCATTCATGGCTGGCCGCCCCATGGACGATCTTCAGAGGTACAGTGACTTGTACAGATGTTGTCCTTGCCGTTGTTCCTCTTCCTCTGTGGTGTGGTTAAATTCTTGCACCTGGATACTGGCAGTGGGTAGCATTCTTGATGCAATATTTGCACATATCACTTTAATACAGGTTAGGCCCAGGCAGAGTGTGAACAGGATGGCTACTACTAAAATTAATCCCTTCATAATGTATGCTCCCCAAACTGTGTTAAACAGCCACCCTAACCACCCATCAGTCCCTGTAAATCCCTGTTTAAAGCTATCCAATTGCTTTTGTATCCCGGACATGGCTGCTGTTATGTTTAATGTCTCGTCGTGTACATATGTGATGCATTTTCCTTTATGATGGTGCATACCCCTCCTTGTCTGGCTAGCTGATAGTCTACTGCATATCTCGCTTGCTGTGTGTATAGTCTGAGTTCTGCGAGTTCTTGGTCAATTGCACCCAGTGCTTGGAGGGTGTTGTTTCCTAAGATGGTAAGTCCACATATGAAGAAATTCCTATTACTGGCACTGATCACCCCTGCGGTGCCCCCTAGGGATAGTGTCCCCAGAAATCCATACCCCAAAGAAGATCCTAATGTGACAGGGGCCTGCCAGTCTTGACCCACACTTGACCCTGACTGCACAGAGCTGTGCTGAGGTGCTTCATGGGAGTGGGGCAATTCTGTCTGAACTTAGCTCCTGTAACTAAATGCACTGGAACTACTGAATTAGAACGCAGCTAACTGTGCACTGGAACATCAGAATGCAGTTAGCTGTTACTAGAACATCAGAACTGAAGTGGATGGCCTCACACTGACTATTCATAGATTTGCAGGTTTTTTTTGTGCTGTAGCTTTACCAACTCACTGAGTCTCTCTGTGTTCCTGATTTCTAAGAATTAAATACAGTCAAATTCTAATTCAATTACAGCTAGTAGGTCAGGAAACTTAAACAGAGAAACATAGAAAACTACAGCACAAAACAGGCCCTTCGGCCCCACAAGTTGTGCCGAACATATCCCTACCTTTTAGGCCTACCTATAATCCTCCATCCTATTAAGTCCCATGTACTCATCCAGGAGTTTCTTAAAAGACCCTATTGAGTTTGCCTCCACCACCACTGACGGCAGCCGATTCCACTCGCCCACCACCCTCTGTGTGAAAAACTTCCCCCTAACATTTCCCCTGTACCTACCCCCCAGCACCGTGAACCTGTGTCCTCTCGTAGCAGACATTTCCACCCTGGGAAAAAGCCTCTGAGAGTTCACCCGATCTATGCCTCTCAACATCTTACATACCTCTATTAGGTCTCCTCTCATCCTACGTCTCTCCAAGGAGAAAAGACCGAGCTCCCTCAGCCTATCCTCATAAGGCATGCCACTCAATCCAGGCAACATCCTTGTAAATCTCCTCTGCACCCTTTCAATCTTTTCCACATCCTTCCCATAGTGAGGCGACCAGAATTGAGCACAGTACTCCAAGTGGGGTCTGACGAGGGTCTTATATAGCTGCATCATTATCCCCGGACTCCTAAACTCAATCCCTCGATTGATAAAGGCCAGCACACCATACGCCTTCTTAACCACCTCCTCCACCTGCGGGGCCAATTTTAGAGTCCTATGGACCCGGACCCCAAGGTCCTTCTGATCCTCCACAGTACTAAGAGTCTTTCCCTTAATATTGTACTCCTTCATCCAATTTGACCTGCCAAAATGGATCACGATGCATTTATCTGTGTTGAAGTCCATCTGCCACTTCTCCGCCCAGTCTTGCATCCTATCTATGTCCCTCTGTAACTTCTGACATCCCTCCAGACTATCCACAAGCCCACCAACCTTCGTGTCGTCGGTAAACTTACCAACCCATCCCTCCGCTTCCTCATCCAGGTCATTTATGAAAATGACAAACAGCAAGGGTCCCAGAACAGATCCCTGGGGCACACCACTGGTGACCGACCTCCATTTAGAAAAAGACCCATCCATACACACTCTCTGCCTCCTTTGGGCAAGCCAGTTCTGGATCCACAGGGCAGCAGCCCCTTGGATCCCATGCCCTCTCACTTTTTCTAGAAGCCTTGCATGGGGGACCTTATCGAACGCCTTGCTAAAATCCATATAAACCACATCTACCGCTTTCCCTTTGTCAATGTGTTTAGTCACATTTTCGAAGAACTCCACCAGGCTCGTAAGGCACGATCTGCCTTTGACAAAGCCATGCTGAGTATTCTTGAGCATACTAAACCTCTCCAAATGCTCATAAATCTTGTCCCTCAGGATCTTCTCCATCAGCTTACCAACCACTGAGGTTAGACTCACCGGTCGGTAATTTCCTGGGCTATCCCTATTCCCGTTCTTGAAAATAGGAACCACATCCGCAATCCTCCAATCCTCCGGCACCTCTCCCGTCTCCATCGACAATGCAAAGATCATCGCCAGAGGCTCTGCAATCTCTTCCCTCGCCTCCCACAGTAACCTGGAGTACATTCCATCCGGACCCGGCGACTTATCTATCTTGATGCCATTCAAAGATTCCAGCACAACCTCTGTGTTAAAGTCCACATACTCAATCTTTTCAGTCCACCGCAAGCCCACAGTACATCCACCCATGTCCTTCTCCTCTGTGAAAACCGAGACAAAATTCTCATTAAGCACCTCTGCCATTTCTACTGGTTCCGTACTGATTTTCCCGCCTTCACGTTTTATAGGCCCTATACCTTCATGTCTCATCCTTTTACTCTTCACATATTTATAGAATGCCTTAGGGTGTTAAAGTATGAGCTAAAATAAAAGTTCTGATGAAGGGTCATCCTGACTCAAAACTTTGGCTCGATTCTCTCTTTTCATTTGGAGGCCCACACTGTCTGTAATTTACACACAGTAAAACAACAACCTGAGTTGTTGTCTTGTCCTGCCAGGTGGGTGCAGGAGAACCAGTGGGACTCGCCCAACAGAGATGGAGAGCTGGAAGCAGTGTTAGAGAGCACACTGCTCTCACCTGTCTTACTGTTATCAATTTGACATTACAATTGATATTTAATCTCGTGGATCCGATCAAGAATCCTCAGCATATTGGATCAGGTTATAAATCAGTAATTTCCAAATATGTACATATAAAACCACTCGATAGCAAATCTCTTGTTCAGAGATTTTGGTTGAACCCAGAATAAAACTATCAGTAAGTTTAGAGGCTTGATTCTATAAATGGCACAGGATGGACCATTGCAAGTGTTTTTGCCAAACTATGGTTTCTAAAGTTTGCCCTTTGAAACCGATTATCTGATCACTCTCTGAATAAAAATGTTGCACCATCTGAAATAAACAATCCAAGTTCAACTGATTAAAAGGGAGGTGCAAATCCTCCAGAAGTTTCACACTTCATTATTCAACCAACATTTAAATACAGTAACAGGAGGCAATTATTCTGCCCCTTGAGCCTATTCCTCTAATTAATTATATTTTGCCTCATCTGCATCTTAACTCCATTTACCCTGAGTAGATGTCATCCTCGATAAGGACAGTTGACGATGACCTGCCATTGATTCACTTCACTTGTCATCCTGAGTTAATGAAATTCTGAGCATCTTCTTGAATAACTCCATTGGGCCAGAATCTGGTGTCTCAGTTGCTGGTTTACAATAATAAATGTAACTGGAGTGTTCGTGCTCATTGCCCAACAGCTGCAGCCGTTGTTGCTCATAGATCATTCAGTTTGGAAGTTAAATGGTTAATCTCCATGTATAGAAACAGTCCTTCTCTCAGCTCATTGACAAGGAACTGGCTCCTGGGCTCTGGGGTGAAACCACAAATATCAGGAAATCAATGTTTGCTCAAAATTCCGAAGTCCCAGTTGGAATTTGTTTCTTATCATTTGACTGATTTACTGAACATCGCTGGAACAAGAAGAGTTAAAGTAAAATTTCAAATGAAACTTGTTGACAGTTGAATTAGCCGCAGGTTGTCAAACTGGTTGAATTTGATGCCTGGAATGGGGCCGCTCCCTTCTCTGCAGTAAGTGGGGAATGTTTAAATTGAATTCCATGCTGAGGATGGGCAGCAGCTTTCACACAGAGGGTAAAGCTGTGAGCCTCACTGAAAAGGGAGACAATCACATTTCCAATTTGTTTCATTTCAGCAAGTTGCAAGAAATTTCTATCTCATTGATGCAGAGGATCAGGGATAGAAATTACACAGACTACACAGAAATGAAGAGACAGGGATTTTTTGCAGACAGAAGATAAGATGAATGTAACTTCTTACATTTAATGCCTTGACCAATATTCTGTATATGCAGCTTGTCCTGGATTCCAACATATCTCTGTTTCTTTGGCCTCTCTTTCCCCAATCCATCCATTTATTGTGTATTTCATCGGCTTATTTGCCTTTTCTAAATGCGTGACCTCACACTACTCTGAGGTCCCAGGAGGGGATTCCAATACCCAGTGGGTTTCTTGATGTCTGCCTGACAGGACACCAGGGTCCGCACCCCAGGTGTCCATCTCCATGTTGTTAAACGTGTTATCAGGTAAGCTTTCTACAGGATCTCTTGGTGACAGAAAGTCTGGCCCGATCTGGGCTTCTAACAATAGACCGATGCATTTCAATGAGGTGCCATGATCTCCTGCAAAGTCTCAAGTAGAGTGTAACGACCTTTGATGGGTGGTTGATGGGTCAGGCCCAGACACATTTGTGTATTGTACAATTGGCCTGCCTGCGGTGTGACTGTGTTTGATTTCAATGTGCCCAATTCTTTAATTTAGGATATCCAATTTAATCAGCCTTAAAACTAGGCCCTGTTTATATCGCCACATTCCCTCCACTTCTACCATATCCAGCCCTTTCATTATCTTATAGGCCTCTATAAGATCATCCCTCAGCCTTCTGAACTCCAACGAGTACAAACCCAATTTGCTCAATCTCTCCTCATAACACCGTGTGTTACTGACGGTATCTCTACTAATGTTTATTCAGCACCCTCGCACAGTCTCTGAGTAACCCCTCTCCCGCAGCACCCAGTGTTACTGACTGTATCTGTACTGATGTTAATCCAGCTCCCTCACACTGTCACTCAGTAACCCCTTTCCCCCAGCACCCTGTGTTACTGACTGTATCTCCACTGATGTCAATTCAACTCTCTCACACTGTCACGCTGTAACACCTTTCCCCCAGCATCCTGTGCTGTGGACTGTATCTCGACTGATGTTAATCCAGATCCCTCACACTGTCACTCAGTAACACCTCACCCCCAGCACCCTGTGTTACTGACTGCATCTGTACTGATGTTAATCCAGCTCCCTCACACTGTCACTCAGTATCCCCTCTCCCCCAGCACCCTGTATTACTGACTGAATCTGCACTGATGGTAATTCAGCTCCCTCACACTGTCACTCAGTCAACCCTCTCCCCCCAGCACCTGTGTTACTGACTGTGTCTCTATTGATGTTAATCCAGCTCCCACACATTGTCACTCAGGAACCCCTCTCCCCCCAGCACCCTGTGTTACTGACTGTATCTGCACTGATGTTAAACCAGCTCCCTCACACTGTCACTCTGTAACCCCTCTCCCCCCAGCACCCTGTGTTACTGACTGTATCTGCACTGATGTTAAACCAGCTCCCTCACACTGTCACTCAGTATCCCCTGTCCCCCCAGCACCCTGTGTTACTGACTGTGTCTGTACTGATGTTAATGCAGCTCCCTCACACTGTCACTCAGTATCCCCTCTCCCCCAGCACCCTGTGTTGCTGACTGTGTCTGTACTGATGTTAATCCAGCTCCCTCACACTGTCACTCAGTAACCCCTCACCCCAGCACCCTGTGTTACTGACTATCTGTACTGATGTTAATCCAGCTCCCTCACACTGTGACAGAGTAAACCCTCTCCCCCAGCACACTGTGTTACTGACTGTATCTGCACTGATGTTAATCCAGCTCCCTCACACTGTCACTCAGTAATCTCTCTCCCCCAGCACCCTGTGTTACTGACTGTGTCTGTACTGATGTTAATCCAGCTCCCTCACACTGTCACTCAGTAACCGCTCTCCCCCAGCACCCTGGGTTACTGACTGTGTCTGTACTGATGTTAATCCAGCTCCCTCACACTGTCACTCTGTAACCCCTCTCCCCCAGCACCCTGTGTTACTGACTGTGTCTGTACTGATGTTCATCCAGCTCCCTCACACCGTCACTCAGTAACCCCTCTCCCCCCAGCACCCTGTGTTACTGACTGTATCTGCACTGATGTTAAACCAGCTCCCTCACACTGTCACTCAGTATCCCCTCTCCCCCAGCACCCTGTGTTACTGACTGAATCTGTACTGATGTTAATCCAGCTCGCTCACACTGTGACTGAGTAATCCCTCTCCCCCAGCACGCTGTGTTCCTGACTGTATCTCGACTGATGTTAATCCAGCTCCCTCACACTGTCACTCAGTAACCCTCTTCCCCAGCACCCTGTGTTACTGACTGTATCTGTACTGATGTTAATCCAGCTCCCTCACACTGTCACTCAGTAATCCCTCTCCCCCCAGCACCCTGTGTTACTGACTGTATCTGTACTGATGTGAATCCAGCTCCCTCACACTGTCACTCAGTAACGCCTCTCCCCCAGCACCCTGTGTTCCTGACTGTATCTGTACTGATGTTAATCCAGCTCCCTCACACTGTCACTCTGTAACCCATCTCCCCCAGCACCCTCTGTTACTGACTGTATCTGTACTAATGTTAATCCAGCTCCCTCACACTGTCACTCAGTAACCCCTCTCCCCCAGCAGCCTGTATTACTGACTGTGTCTGTACTGATGTTAATCCAGCTCCCTCACACTGTCACTCAGGAGCCCCTCTCCCCCAGCACCCTGTGTTACTGACTGTATCTCTACTGATGTTAGTACAGCTCCCTCACACTGACACCCTGTCGCCCCCCTACTCCAGCCCCTGTTTTATTGACTGTATCTGTACTGATGTTAATCCACCTCCCTCACACTGTGACTGAGTAAACCCTCTCCCCCAGCATCCTGTGTTACTGACTGTATCTGCAATGATGTTAATCCAGCTCCCTCACACTGTCACTCAGTAATCCCTCTCCCCCAGCACCCTGTGTTACTGACTGTGTCTGTACTGATGTTAATCCAGCTCCCTCACACTGTCACTCAGTAACCGCTCTCCCCCAGCACCCTGTGTTACTGACAGTGTCTGTACTGATGTTAATCCAGCTCCCACACATTGTCACTCAGTAACCCCTCTCCCCCCAGCACCCTGTGTTACTGACTGTATCTGCACTGATGTTAAACCAGCTCCCTCACACTGTCACTCAGTATCCCCTCTCCCCCAGCACCCTGTGTTACTGACTGAATCTGTACTGATGTTAATCCAGCTCCCTCACACTGTGACTGAGTAATCCCTCTCCCCCACCACCCTGTGTTCCTGACTGTATCTCGACTGATGTTAATCCAGCTCCCTCACACTGTCACTCAGTAACCCTGTTCCCCAGCACCCTGTGTTACTGACTGTGTCTGTACTGATGTTAATCCAGCTCCCTCACACTGTCACTCAGTAACCCCTCTCCCCCAGCACCCTGTGTTACTGACTATCTGTACTGATGTTAATCCAGCTCCCTCACACTGTGACTGAGTAAACCTTCTCCCCCAGCACCCTGTGTTACTGACTGTATCTGCACTGATGTTAATCCAGCTCCCTCACACTGTCACTCAGTAACCCCTCTCCCCCAGCACCCTGTGTTACTGACTGTATCTGCACTGATGTTAATCCAGCTCCCTCACACCGTCACTCAGTAACCCCTCTCCCCCAGCACCTTGTGTTACTGACTGTGTCTGTACTGATGTTAATCCAGCTCCCTCACACTGTCACTCAGTAACCCCTCTCCCCCAGCACCCTGTGTTCCTGACTGTGTCTGTACTGATGTTAATCCAGCTCCCTCACACTGTCACTCAATAACCCCTCTCCCCCAGCAACCTGTGTTACTGACTGTGTCTGTACTGATGTTCATCCAGCTCCCTCACACTGTCACTCAGTAACCCCTCTCCCCCCAGCACCCTGTGTTACTGACTGTATCTGCACTGATGTTAAACCAGCTCCCTCACACTGTCACTCAGTATCCCCTCTCCCCCAGCACCCTGTGTTACTGACTGAATCTGTACTGATATTAATTCAGCTCGCTCACACTGTGACTGAGTAATCCATCTCCCCCAGCACCCTGTGTTGCTGACTGTATCTCGACTGATGTTAATCCAGCTCCCTCACACTGTCACTCAGTAACCCTCTTCCCCAGCACCCTGTGTTACTGACTGTATCTGTACTGATGTTAATCCAGCTCCCTCACACTGTCACTCAGTAATCCCTCTCCCCCCAGCACCCTGTGTTACTGACTGTATCTGTACTGATGTTAATCCAGCTCCCTCACACTGTCACTCAGTAACACCTCTCCCCCAGCACCCTGTGTTACTGACTGTGTCTGTACTGATGTTAATCCAGCTCCCTCACACTGTCACTCTGTAACCCCTCTCCCCCAGCACCCTTTGTTACTGACTATCTGTACTGATGTTAATCCAGCTCCCTCACACTGTGACTGAGTAAACCCTCTCCCCCAGCACCCTGTGTTACTGACTGTGTCTGTACTGATGTTAATCCAGCTCCCTCACACTGTCACTCAGTAACCCCTCTCCCCCAGCACCCTGTGTTACTGACTGTATCTGTACTGATGTTAATCCAGCTCCCTCACACTGTCACTCTGGAACCCCTCTCCCCCAGCACCCTGTGTTCCTGACTGTATCTGTACTGATGTTAATCCAGCTCCCTCACACTGTCACTCTGTAACCCATCTCCCCCAGCACCCTGTGTTACTGACTGTATCTGTACTAATGTTAATCCAGCTCCCTCACACTGTCACTCAGTAACCCCTCTCCCCCAGCAGCCTGTATTACTGACTGTGTCTGTACTGATGTTAATACAGCTCCCTCACACTGTCACTCAGGAGCCCCTCTCCCCCAGCACCCTGTGTTACTGACTGTATCTCTACTGATGTTAATCCAGCTCCCTCACACTGTCACTCAGTAATCCCTCTCCCCCAGCACCCTGTGTTACTGACTGTGTCTGTACTGATGTTAATCCAGCTCCCTCACACTGTCACTCAGTAACCGCTCTCCCCCAGCACGCTGTGTTACTGACAGTGTCTGTACTGATGTTAATCCAGCTCCCACACATTGTCACTCAGTAACCCCTCTCCCCCCAGCACCCTGTGTTACTGACTGTATCTGCACTGATGTTAAACCAGCTCCCTCACACTGTCACTCAGTATCCCCTCTCCCCCAGCACCCTGTGTTACTGACTGAATCTGTATTGATGTTTATCCAGCTCCCTCACACTGTGACTGAGTAATCCCTCTCCCCCACCACCCTGTGTTCCTGACTGTATCTCGATTGATGTTAATCCAGCTCCCTCACACTGTCAATCAGTAACCCTCTTCCCCACCACCCTGTGTTACTGACTGTGTCTGTACTGATGTTAATCCAGCTCCCTCACACTGTCACTCTCTAACCCCTCTCTCCCAGCACCCTGTGTTACTGACTATCTGTACTGATGTTAATCCAGCTCCCTCACACTGTGACTGAGTAAACCTTCTCCCCCAGCACCCTGTGTTACTGACTGTATCTGCACTGATGTTAATCCAGCTCCCTCACACTGTCACTCAGTAACCCCTCTCCCCCAGCACCCTGTGTTACTGACTGTATCTGCACTGATGTTAATCCAGCTCCCTCACACTGTCACTCAGTAACCCCTCTCCCCCAGCACCTTGTGTTACTGACTGTGTCTGTACTGATGTTAATCCAGCTCCCTCACACTGTCACTCAGTAACCCCTCTCCCCCAGTACCCTGTGTTCCTGACTGTATCTGTACTGATGTTAATTCAGCTCCCTCACAATGTCACTCTGTAACCCATCTCCCCCAGCACCCTGTGTTACTGACTGTATCTGTACGAATGTTAATCCAGCTCCCTCACACTGTCACTCAGTAACCCCTCTCCCCCAGCACCCTGTGTTACTGACTGTGTCTGTACTGATGTTAATCCAGCTCCCTCACACTGTCACTCAGTAGCCCCTCTCCCCCAGCACCCTGTGTTACTGACTGTATCTCTACTGATGTTAGTACAGCTCCCTCACACTGTCACTCTGTAACCCCTCTCCCCCAGCAACCTGTGTTACTGACTGTATCTGTACGAATGTTAATCCAGCTCCCTCACACTGTCACTCTGTAACCCCTCTCCCCCAGCAACCTGTGTTACTGACTGTATCTGTACGAATGTTAAACCAGCTCCCTCACACTGTCACTCAGTCACCCCTCTCCCCCCAGCACCTGTGTTACTGACTGTGTCTCTATTGATGTTAATCCAGCTCCCACACATTGTCACTCAGTAACCCCTCTCCCCCCAGCACCCTGTGTTACTGACTGTAACTGCACTGATGTTAAACCAGCTCCCTCACACTGTCACTCAGTAGCCCCTCTCCCCCCAGCACCCTGTGTTACTGACTGTATCTGCACTGATGTTAAACCAGCTCCCTCACACTGTCACTCAGTATCCCCTCTCCCCCAGCACCCTGTGTTACTGACTGTGTCTGTACTGATGTTAATGCAGCCCCCTCACACTGTCATTCAGTATCCCCTGTCCCCCCAGCACCCTGTGTTACTGACTGTGTCTGTAGTGATATTAATGCAGCTCCCTCACACTGTCACTCAGTATCCCCACTCCCCCAGCACCCTGTGTTGCTGACTGTGTCTGTACTGATGTTAATCCAGCTCCCTCACACTGTCACTCAGTAACCCCTCACCCCAGCACCCTGTGTTACTGACTGAATCTGTACTGATGTTAATCCAGCTCCCTCACACTGTGATTGAGTAATCCCTCTCCCCCAGCACCCTGTGTTCCTGACTGTATCTGGACTGATGTTAATCCAGCTCCCTCACACTGTCACCCAGTAATCCCTCTCCCCCGAGCACCCTGTGTTACTGACTGTATCTGTACTGATGTTAATCCAGCTCCCTCACACTGTCACTCAGTAACGCCTCTCCCCCAGCACCATGTGTTACTGACTGTGTCTGTCCTGATGTTAATCCAGCTCCCTCACACTGTCACTCTGTAACCCCTCTCCCCCAGCACCCTGTGTTCCTGACTGTATCTGTACTGATGTTAATCCAGCTCCCTCACACTGTCACTCTGTAACCCCTCTCCCCCAGCACCCTGTGTTACTGACTGTATATGGCACTAATGTTAAACCAGCTCCCTCACACTGTCACTCAGTCACCCCTCTCCCCCCAGCACCTGTGTTACTGACTGTGTCTGTACTGATGTTAATCCAGCTCCCTCACACTGTCACTCAGTATCCCCTCTCCCCCAGCACCCTGTGTTACTGACTGAATCTGTACTGATGTTAATCCAGATCCCTCACACTGTGACTGAGTAATCCCTCTCCCCCAGCACCCTGTGTTCCTGACTGTATCTGTACTGATGTTAATTCAGCTCCCTCACAATGTCACTCTGTAACCCATCTCCCCCAGCACCCTGTGTTACTGACTGTATCTGTACTAATGTTAATCCAGCTCCCTCACACTGTCACTCAGTAACCCCTCTCCCCCGGCACCCTGTGTTACTGACTGTGTCTGTACTGATGTTAATCCAGCTCCCTCACACTGTCACTCAGTAGCCCCTCTCCCCCAGCACCCTGTGTTACTGACTGTGTCTGTACTGATGTTAATGCAGCCCCCTCACACTGTCATTCAGCATCCCCTGTACCCCCAGCACCCTGTGTTACTGACTGTGTCTGTACTGATGTTAATGCAGCTCCCTCACACTGTCACTCAGTATCCCCACTCCCCCAGCACCCTGTGTTGCTGACTGTGTCTGTACTGATGTTAATCCAGCTCCCTCACACTGTCACTCACTAACCCCTCACCCCAGCACCCTGTGTTACTGACTGAATCTGTACTGATGTTAATCCAGCTCCCTCACACTGTGACTGAGTAATCCCTCTCCTCCAGCAACCTGTGTTCCTGACTGTATCTGGACTGATGTTAATCCAGCTCCCTCACACTGTCACCCAGTAATCCCTCTCCCCCCAGCACCCTGTGTTACTGACTGTATCTGTACTGATGTTAATCCAGCTCCCTCACACTGTCACTCAGTAACGCCTCTCCCCCAGCACCAATTGTTACTGACTGTGTCTGTACTGATGTTAATCCAGCTCCCTCACACTGTCACTCTGTAACCCCTCTCCTCCAGCACCCTGTGTTCCTGACTGTATCTGTACTGATGTTAATCCCGCTCCCTCACACTGTCACTCTGTAACCCATCTCCCCCAGCACCCTGTGTTACTGACTGTATCAGTACTAATGTTAATCCAGCTCCCTCACACTGTCACTCAGTAACCCCTCTCCCCCAGCACCCTGTGTTACTGACTGTGTCTGTACTGATGTTAATCCAGCACCCTCACACTGTCACTCAGTAGCCCCTCTCCCCCAGCACCCTGTGTTACTGACTGTATCTGTACTGATGTTAATCCAGCTCCCTCACACTGTCACTCTGTAACCCCTCTCCCCCAGCACCCTGTGTTACTGACTGTATATGGCACTAATGTTAAACCAGCTCCCTCACACTGTCACTCAGTCACCCCTCTCCCCCCAGCACCTGTGTTACTGACTGTGTCTGTACTGATGTTAATCCAGCTCCCTCACACTGTTACTCAGTATCCCCTCTCCCCCAGCACCCTGTGTTACTGACTGAATCTGTACTGATGTTAATCCAGATCCCTCACACTGTGACTGAGTCATCCCTCTCCCCCAGCACCCTGTGTTCCTGACTGTATCTCGACTGATGTTAATGCAGCTCCCTCACACTGTCACTGAGTAACCCTCTCCCCCAGCACCCTGTGTTACTGACTGTATCTCTACTGATGTCAATCCAGCTCCCTCACACTGTCACTCAGTAACCCTCTTCCCCAGCACCCTGTGTTACTGACTGTATCTGTACTGATGTTAATCCAGATCCCTCACACTGTGACTGAGTAATCCCTCTCCCCCAGCACCCTGTGTTCCTGACTGTATCTCGACTGATGTTAATCCAGCTCCCTCACACTGTCACTGAGTAACCCTCTCCCCCAGCAACCTGTGTTACTGACTGTATCTCTACTGATGTCAATCCAGCTCCCTCACACTGTCACTCAGTAACCCTCTTCCCCAGCACCCTGTGTCACTGACTGTATCTGTACTGATGTCAATCCAGCTCCCTCACACCGTGACTGAGTAAACCCTCTCCCCCAGCACCCTGTGTTACTGACTGTATCTGGACTGATGTTAATCCAGCTCCCTCACACTGTCACTCAGGAACCCCTCTCCCCCAGCACTCTGTGTTACTGACTGTATCTGCACTGATGTTAATCCAGCTCCCTCACACTGTCACTCAGTAACCCCTCTCCCCCAGCACCCTGTGTTACTGACTGTGTCTGTACTGATGTTAATCCAGCTCCCTCACACTGTCACTCAGTAACCCCTCTCCCCCAGCACCCTGTGTTACTGACTGTGTCTGTACTGATGTTAAACCAGCTCCCGCACACTGTCACTCAGGAACCCCTCTCCCCCAGCACCCTGTGTTCCTGACTGTATCTGTACTGATGTTAATTCAGCTCCCTCACAATGTCACTCTGTAACCCATCTCCCCCAGCACCCTGTGTTACTGACTGTATCTGTACTAATGTTAATCCAGCTCCCTCACACTGTCACTCAGTAACCCCTCTCCCCCGGCACCCTGTGTTACTGACTGTGTCTGTACTGATGTTAATCCAGCTCCCTCACACTGTCACTCAGTAGCCCCTCTCCCCCAGCACCCTGTGTTACTGACTGTATCTCTACTGATGTTAGTACAGCTCCCTCACACTGTCACTCTGTAACCCCTCTCCCCCAGCAACCTGTGTTACTGACTGTATCTGTACGAATGTTAATCCAGCTCCCTCACACTGTCACTCTGTAACCCCTCTCCCCCAGCAACCTGTGTTACTGACTGTATCTGTACGAATGTTAGACCAGCTCCCTCACACTGTCACCCAGTCACCCCTCTCCCCCCAGCAACTGTGTTACTGACTGTGTCTCTATTGATGTTAATCCAGCTCCCACACATTGTCACTCAGTATGCCCTCTCCCCCCAGCACCCTGTGTTACTGACTGTATCTGCACTGATGTTAAACCAGCTCCCTCACACTGTCACTCAGTAGCCCCTCTCCCCCCAGCACCCTGTGTTACTGACTGTATCTGCACTGATGTTAAACCAGCTCCCTCACACTGTCACTCAGTATCCCCTCTCCCCCAGCACCCTGTGTTACTGACTGTGTCTGTACTGATGTTAATGCAGCCCCCTCACACTGTCATTCAGCATCCCCTGTACCCCCAGCACCCTGTGTTACTGACTGTGTCTGTACTGATGTTAATGCAGCTCCCTCACACTGTCACTCAGTATCCCCACTCCCCCAGCACCCTGTGTTGCTGACTGTGTCTGTACTGATGTTAATCCAGCTCCCTCACACTGTCACTCACTAACCCCTCACCCCAGCACCCTGTGTTACTGACTGAATCTGTACTGATGTTAATCCAGCTCCCTCACACTGTGACTGAGTAATCCCTCTCCTCCAGCAACCTGTGTTCCTGACTGTATCTGGACTGATGTTAATCCAGCTCCCTCACACTGTCACCCAGTAATCCCTCTCCCCCCAGCACCCTGTGTTACTGACTGTATCTGTACTGATGTTAATCCAGCTCCCTCACACTGTCACTCAGTAACGCCTCTCCCCCAGCACCAATTGTTACTGACTGTGTCTGTACTGATGTTAATCCAGCTCCCTCACACTGTCACTCTGTAACCCCTCTCCCCCAGCACCCTGTGTTCCTGACTGTATCTGTACTGATGTTAATCCCGCTCCCTCACACTGTCACTCTGTAACCCATCTCCCCCAGCACCCTGTGTTACTGACTGTATCAGTACTAATGTTAATCCAGCTCCCTCACACTGTCACTCAGTAACCCCTCTCCCCCAGCACCCTGTGTTACTGACTGTGTCTGTACTGATGTTAATCCAGCACCCTCACACTGTCACTCAGTAGCCCCTCTCCCCCAGCACCCTGTGTTACTGACTGTATCTGTACTGATGTTAATCCAGCTCCCTCACACTGTCACTCTGTAACCCCTCTCCCCCAGCACCCTGTGTTACTGACTGTATATGGCACTAATGTTAAACCAGCTCCCTCACACTGTCACTCAGTCACCCCTCTCCCCCCAGCACCTGTGTTACTGACTGTGTCTGTACTGATGTTAATCCAGCTCCCTCACACTGTTACTCAGTATCCCCTCTCCCCCAGCACCCTGTGTTACTGACTGAATCTGTACTGATGTTAATCCAGATCCCTCACACTGTGACTGAGTCATCCCTCTCCCCCAGCACCCTGTGTTCCTGACTGTATCTCGACTGATGTTAATGCAGCTCCCTCACACTGTCACTGAGTAACCCTCTCCCCCAGCACCCTGTGTTACTGACTGTATCTCTACTGATGTCAATCCAGCTCCCTCACACTGTCACTCAGTAAACCTCTTCCCCAGCACCCTGTGTTACTGACTGTATCTGTACTGATGTTAATCCAGATCCCTCACACTGTGACTGAGTAATCCCTCTCCCCCAGCACCCTGTGTTCCTGACTGTATCTCGACTGATGTTAATCCAGCTCCCTCACACTGTCACTGAGTAACCCTCTCCCCCAGCAACCTGTGTTACTGACTGTATCTCTACTGATGTCAATCCAGCTCCCTCACACTGTCACTCAGTAACCCTCTTCCCCAGCACCCTGTGTCACTGACTGTATCTGTACTGATGTTAATCCAGCTCCCTCACACCGTGACTGAGTAAACCCTCTCCCCCAGCACCCTGTGTTACTGACTGTATCTGGACTGATGTTAATCCAGCTCCCTCACACTGTCACTCAGGAACCCCTCTCCCCCAGCACTCTGTGTTACTGACTGTATCTGCACTGATGTTAATCCAGCTCCCTCACACTGTCACTCAGTAACCCCTCTCCCCCAGCACCCTGTGTTACTGACTGTGTCTGTACTGATGTTAATCCAGCTCCCTCACACTGTCACTCAGTAACCCCTCTCCCCCAGCACCCTGTGTTACTGACTGTGTCTGTACTGATGTTAAACCAGCTCCCGCACACTGTCACTCAGGAACCCCTCTCCCCCAGCACCCTGTGTTCCTGACTGTATCTGTACTGATGTTAATTCAGCTCCCTCACAATGTCACTCTGTAACCCATCTCCCCCAGCACCCTGTGTTACTGACTGTATCTGTACTAATGTTAATCCAGCTCCCTCACACTGTCACTCAGTAACCCCTCTCCCCCGGCACCCTGTGTTACTGACTGTGTCTGTACTGATGTTAATCCAGCTCCCTCACACTGTCACTCAGTAGCCCCTCTCCCCCAGCACCCTGTGTTACTGACTGTATCTCTACTGATGTTAGTACAGCTCCCTCACACTGTCACTCTGTAACCCCTCTCCCCCAGCAACCTGTGTTACTGACTGTATCTGTACGAATGTTAATCCAGCTCCCTCACACTGTCACTCTGTAACCCCTCTCCCCCAGCAACCTGTGTTACTGACTGTATCTGTACGAATGTTAGACCAGCTCCCTCACACTGTCACCCAGTCACCCCTCTCCCCCCAGCAACTGTGTTACTGACTGTGTCTCTATTGATGTTAATCCAGCTCCCACACATTGTCACTCAGTATGCCCTCTCCCCCCAGCACCCTGTGTTACTGACTGTATCTGCACTGATGTTAAACCAGCTCCCTCACACTGTCACTCAGTAGCCCCTCTCCCCCCAGCACCCTGTGTTACTGACTGTATCTGCACTGATGTTAAACCAGCTCCCTCACACTGTCACTCAGTATCCCCTCTCCCCCAGCACCCTGTGTTACTGACTGTGTCTGTACTGATGTTAATGCAGCCCCCTCACACTGTCATTCAGCATCCCCTGTACCCCCAGCACCCTGTGTTACTGACTGTGTCTGTACTGATGTTACTGCAGCTCCCTCACACTGTCACTCAGTATCCCCACTCCCCCAGCACCTGTGTTGCTGACTGTGTCTGTACTGATGTTAATCCAGCTCCCTCACACTGTCACTCAGTAACCCCTCACCCCAGCACCCTGTGTTACTGACTGAATCTGTACTGATGTTAATCCAGCTCCCTCACACTGTGACTGAGTAATCCCTCTCCCCCAGCACCCTGTGTTCCTGACTGTATCTGGACTGATGTTAATCCAGCTCCCTCACACTGTCACCCAGTAATCCCTCTCCCCCCAGCACCCTGTGTTACTGACTGTATCTGTACTGATGTTAATCCAGCTCCCTCACACTGTCACTCAGTAACGCCTCTCCCCCAGCACCAATTGTTACTGACTGTGTCTGTACTGATGTTAATCCAGCTCCCTCACACTGTCACTCTGTAACCCCTCTCCCCCAGCACCCTGTGTTCCTGACTGTATCTGTACTGATGTTAATCCAGCTCCCTCACACTGTCACTCTGTAACCCATCTCCCCCAGCACCCTGTGTTACTGACTGTATCAGTACTAATGTTAATCCAGCTCCCTCACACTGTCACTCAGTAACCCCTCTCCCCCAGCACCCTGTGTTACTGACTGTGTCTGTACTGATGTTAATCCAGCACCCTCACACTGTCACTCAGTAGCCCCTCTCCCCCAGCACCCTGTGTTACTGACTGTATCTGTACTGATGTTAATCCAGGTCCCTCACACTGTCACTCTGTAACCCCTCTTCCCCAGCACCCTGTGTTACTGACTGTATATGGCACTAATGTTAAACCAGCTCCCTCACACTGTCACTCAGTCACCCCTCTCCCCCCAGCACCTGTGTTACTGACTGTGTCTGTACTGATGTTAATCCAGCTCCCTCACACTGTCACTCAGTATCCCCTCTCCCCCAGCACCCTGTGTTACTGACTGAATCTGTACTGATGTTAATCCAGATCCCTCACACTGTGACTGAGTAATCCCTCTCCCCCAGCACCCTGTGTTCCTGACTGTATCTCGACTGATGGTAATGCAGCTCCCTCACACTGTCACTGAGTAACCCTCTCCCCCAGCACCCTGTGTTACTGACTGTATCTCTACTGATGTCAATCCAGCTCCCTCACACTGTCACTCAGTAACCCTCTTCCCCAGCACCCTGTGTTACTGACTGTATCTGTACTGATGTTAATCCAGATCCCTCACACTGTGACTGAGTAATCCCTCTCCCCCAGCACCCTGTGTTCCTGACTGTATCTCGACTGATGTTAATCCAGCTCCCTCACACTGTCACTGAGTAACCCTCTCCCCCAGCACCCTGTGTTACTGACTGTATCTCTACTGATGTCAATCCAGCTCCCTCACACTGTCACTCAGTAACCCTCTTCCCCAGCACCCTGTGTCACTGACTGTATCTGTACTGATGTTAATCCAGCTCCCTCACACCGTGACTGAGTAAACCCTCTCCCCCAGCACCCTGTGTTACTGACTGTATCTGGACTGATGTTAATCCAGCTCCCTCACACTGTCACTCAGGAACCCCTCTCCCCCAGCACTCTGTGTTACTGACTGTATCTGCACTGATGTTAATCCAGCTCCCTCACACTGTCACTCAGTAACCCCTCTCCCCCAGCACCCTGTGTTTCTGACTGTGTCTGTACTGATGTTAATCCAGCTCCCTCACACTGTCACTAAGTAACCCCTCTCCCCCAGCACACTGTGTTACTGACTGTATCTGTACTGATGTCAATCCAGCTCCCTCACACTGTCACTCAGGAACCCCTCTCCCCCAGCACCCTGTGTTACTGACTGTGTCTGTACTGATGTTAATCCAGCTCCCTCACACTGTCACTCTGTAACCACTCTCCCCCAGCACCCTGTGTTACTGACTATCTGTACTGATGTTAATCCAGCTCCCTCACACTGTGACTGAGTAAACCCTCTCCCCCAGCAACCTGTGTTACTGACTGTATCTGCACTGATGTTAATCCAGCTCCCTCACACTGTCACTCAGTAACCCCTCTCCCCCAGCACCCTGTGTTACTGACTGTATCTGTACTGATGTTAATCCAGCTCCCTCACACTGTCACTCAGTAACCCCTCTCCCCCAGCACCCTGCGTTACTGACTGTGTCTGTACTGATGTTAATCCAGCTCCCTCACACTGTGACTGAGTAATCCCTCTCCCCCAGCACCCTGTGTTCCTGACTGTATCTCGACTGATGTTAATCCAGCTTCCTCACACTGTCACTCAGTAACCCTCTTCCCCAGCACCCTGTGTTACTGACTGTATCTGCACTGATGTTAATCCAGCTCCCTCACACTGTCACTCAGTAACCCCTCTCCCCCAGCACCCTGTGTTACTGACTGTGTCTGTACTGATGTTAAACCAGCTCCCGCACACTGTCACTCAGGAACCCCTCTCCCCCAGCACCCTGTGTTCCTGACTGTATCTGTACTGATGTTAATTCAGCTCCCTCACAATGTCACTCTGTAACCCATCTCCCCCAGCACCCTGTGTTACTGACTGTATCTGTACTAATGTTAATCCAGCTCCCTCACACTGTCACTCAGTAACCCCTCTCCCCCGGCACCCTGTGTTACTGACTGTGTCTGTACTGATGTTAATCCAGCTCCCTCACACTGTCACTCAGTAGCCCCTCTCCCCCAGCACCCTGTGTTACTGACTGTATCTCTACTGATGTTAGTACAGCTCCCTCACACTGTCACTCTGTAACCCCTCTCCCCCAGCAACCTGTGTTACTGACTGTATCTGTACGAATGTTAATCCAGCTCCCTCACACTGTCACTCTGTAACCCCTCTCCCCCAGCAACCTGTGTTACTGACTGTATCTGTACGAATGTTAAACCAGCTCCCTCACACTGTCACCCAGTCACCCCTCTCCCCCCAGCAACTGTGTTACTGACTGTGTCTCTATTGATGTTAATCCAGCTCCCACACATTGTCACTCAGTAACCCCTCTCCCCCCAGCACCCTGTGTTACTGACTGTATCTGCACTGATGTTAAACCAGCTCCCTCACACTGTCACTCAGTATCCCCTCTCCCCCAGCACCCTGTGTTACTGACTGTATCTGTACTGATGTTAATCCAGCTCCCTCACACTGTCACTCAGTAACCCCTCTCCCCCAGCACCCTGTGTTACTGACTGTGTCTGTACTGATGTTAATCCAGCTCCCTCACACTGTGACTGAGTAATCCCTCTCCCCCAGCACCCTGTGTTCCTGACTGTATCTCGACTGATGTTAATCCAGCTTCCTCACACTGTCACTCAGTAACCCTCTTCCCCAGCACCCTGTGTTACTGACTGTATCTGCACTGATGTTAATCCAGCTCCCTCACACTGTCACTCAGTAACCCCTCTCCCCCAGCACCCTGTGTTACTGACTGTGTCTGTACTGATGTTAAACCAGCTCCAGCACACTGTCACTCAGGAACCCCTCTCCCCCAGCACCCTGTGTTCCTGACTGTATCTGTACTGATGTTAATTCAGCTCCCTCACAATGTCACTCTGTAACCCATCTCCCCCAGCACCCTGTGTTACTGACTGTATCTGTACTAATGTTAATCCAGCTCCCTCACACTGTCACTCAGTAACCCCTCTCCCCCGGCACCCTGTGTTACTGACTGTGTCTGTACTGATGTTAATCCAGCTCCCTCACACTGTGACTCAGTAGCCCCTCTCCCCCAGCACCCTGTGTTACTGACTGTATCTCTACTGATGTTAGTACAGCTCCCTCACACTGTCACTCTGTAACCCCTCTCCCCCAGCAACCTGTGTTACTGACTGTATCTGTACGAATGTTAATCCAGCTCCCTCACACTGTCACTCTGTAACCCCTCTCCCCCAGCAACCTGTGTTACTGACTGTATCTGTACGAATGTTAAACCAGCTCCCTCACACTGTCACCCAGTCACCCCTCTCCCCCCAGCACCTGTGTTACTGACTGTGTCTCTATTGATGTTAATCCAGCTCCCACACATTGTCACTCAGTAACCCCTCTCCCCCCAGCACCCTGTGTTACTGACTGTATCTGCACTGATGTTAAACCAGCTCCCTCACACTGTCACTCAGTATCCCCTCTCCCCCAGCACCCTGTGTTACTGACTGTGTCTGTACTGATGTTAATGCAGCCCCCTCACACTGTCATTCAGTATCCCCTGTACCCCCAGCACCCTGTGTTACTGACTGTGTCTGTACTGATGTTAATGCAGCTCCCTCACACTGTCACTCAGTATCCCCACTCCCCCAGCACCCTGTGTTGCTGACTGTGTCTGTACTGATGTTAATCCAGCTCCCTCACACTGTCACTCAGTAACCCCTCACCCCAGCACCCTGTGTTACTGACTGAATCTGTACTGATGTTAATCCAGCTCCCTCACACTGTGACTGAGTAATCCCTCTCCCCCAGCACCCTGTGTTCCTGACTGTATCTGGACTGATGTTAATCCAGCTCCCTCACACTGTCACCCAGTAATCCCTCTCCCCCCACCACCCTGTGTTACTGACTGTATCTGTACTGATGTTAATCCAGCTCCCTCACACTGTCACTCAGTAACGCCTCTCCCCCAGCACCATGTGTTACTGACTGTGTCTGTACTGATGTTAATCCAGCTCCCTCACACTGTCAATCTGTAACCCCTCTCCCCCAGCACCCTGTGTTCCTGACTGTATCTGTACTGATGTTAATCCAGCTCCCTCACACTGTCACTCTGTAACCCATCTCCCCCAGCACCCTGTGTTACTGACTGTATCAGTACTAATGTTAATCCAGCTCCCTCACACTGTCACTCAGTAACCCCTCTCCCCCAGCACCCTGTGTTACTGACTGTGTCTGTACTGATGTTAATCCAGCACCCTCACACTGTCACTCAGTAGCCCCTCTCCCCCAGCACCCTGTGTTACTGACTGTATCTGTACTGATGTTAATCCAGCTCCCTCACACTGTCACTCTGTAACCCCTCTCCCCCAGCACCCTGTGTTACTGACTGTATATGGCACTAATGTTAAACCAGCTCCCTCACACTGTCACTCAGTCACCCCTCTCCCTCCAGCACCTGTGTTACTGACTGTGTCTGTACTGATGTTAATCCAGCTCCCTCACACTGTCACTCAGTATCCCCTCTCCCCCAGCACCCTGTGTTACTGACTGAATCTGTACTGATGTTAATCCAGATCCCTCACACTGTGACTGAGTAATCCCTCTCCCCCAGCACCCTGTGTTCCTGACTGTATCTCGACTGATGTTAATGCAGCTCCCTCACACTGTCACTGAGTAACCCTCTCCCCCAGCACCCTGTGTTACTGACTGTATCTCTACTGATGTCAATCCAGCTCCCTCACACTGTCACTCAGTAACCCTCTTCCCCAGCACCCTGTGTTACTGACTGTATCTGTACTGATGTTAATCCAGATCCCTCACACTGTGACTGAGTAATCCCTCTCCCCCAGCACCCTGTGTTCCTGACTGTATCTCGACTGATGTTAATCCAGCTCCCTCATACTGTCACTGAGTAACCCTCTCCCCCAGCACCCTGTGTTACTGACTGTACCTCTACTGATGTCAATCCAGCTCCCTCACACTGTCACTCAGGAACCCTCTTCCCCAGCACCCTGTGTCACTGACTGTATCTGTACTGATGTTAATCCAGCTCCCTCACACCGTGACTGAGTAAACCCTCTCCCCCAGCACCCTGTGTTACTGACTGTATCTGGACTGATGTTAATCCAGCTCCCTCACACTGTCACTCAGGAACCCCTCTCCCCCAGCACTCTGTGTTACTGACTGTATCTGCACTGATGTTAATCCAGCTCCCTCACACTGTCACTCAGTAACCCCTCTCCCCCAGCACCCTCTGTTCCTGACTGTATCTGTACTGATGTTAATTCAGCTCCCTCACAATGTCACTCTGTAACCCATCTCCCCCAGCACCCTGTGTTACTGACTGTATCTGTACTAATGTTAATCCAGCTCCCTCACACTGTCACTCAGTAACCCCTCTCCCCCGGCACCCTGTGTTACTGACTGTGTCTGTACTGATGTTAATCCAGCTCCCTCACACTGTCACTCAGTAGCCCCTCTCCCCCAGCACCCTGTGTTACTGACTGTATCTCTACTGATGTTAGTACAGCTCCCTCACACTGTCACTCTGTAACCCCTCTCACCCAGCAACCTGTGTTACTGACTGTATCTGTACGAATGTTAATCCAGCTCCCTCACACTGTCACTCTGTAAGCCCTCTCCCCCAGCAACCTGTGTTACTGACTGTATCTGTACGAATGTTAAACCAGCTCCCTCACACTGTCACCCAGTCACCCCTCTCCCCCCAGCACCTGTGTTACTGACTGTGTCTCTATTGATGTTAATCCAGCTCCCACACATTGTCACTCAGTAACCCCTCTCCCCCCAGCACCCTGTGTTACTGACTGTATCTGCACTGATGTTAAACCAGCTCCCTCACACTGTCACTCAGTAGCCCCTCTCCCCCCAGCACCCTGTGTTACTGACTGTATCTGCACTGATGTTAAACCAGCTCCCTCACACTGTCACTCAGTATCCCCTCTCCCCCAGCACCCTGTGTTACTGACTGTGTCTGTACTGATGTTAATGCAGCCCCCTCACACTGTCATTCAGTATCCCCTGTACCTCCAGCACCCTGTGTTACTGACTGTGTCTGTACTGATGTTAATGCAGCTCCCTCACACTGTCACTCAGTATCCCCACTCCCCCAGCAACCTGTGTTGCTGACTGTGTCTGTACTGATGTTAATCCAGCTCCCTCACACTGTCACTCAGTAACCCCTCACCCCAGCACCCTGTGTTACTGACTGAAACTGTACTGATGTTAATCCAGCTCCCTCACACTGTGACTGAGTAATCCCTCTCCCCCAGCACCCTGTGTTCCTGACTGTATCTGGACTGATGTTAATCCAGCTCCCTCACACTGTCACCCAGTAATCCCTCTCCCCCAGCACCCTGTGTTACAGACTGTATCTGTACTGATGTTAATCCAGCTCCCTCACACTGTCACTCAGTAACGCCTCTCCCCCAGCACCATGTGTTACTGACTGTGTCTGTACTGATGTTAATCCAGCTCCCTCACACTGTCAATCTGTAACCCCTCTCCCCCAGCACCCTGTGTTCCTGACTGTATCTGTACTGATGTTAATCCAGCTCCCTCACACTGTCACTCTGTAACCCATCTCCCCCAGCACCCTGTGTTACTGACTGTATCAGTACTAATGTTAATCCAGCTCCCTCACACTGTCACTCAGTAACCCCTCTCCCCCAGCACCCTGTGTTACTGACTGTGTCTGTACTGATGTTAATCCAGCACCCTCACACTGTCACTCAGTAGCCCCTCTCCCCCAGCACCCTGTGTTACTGACTGTATCTGTACTGATGTTAATCCAGCTCCCTCACACTGTCACTCTGTAACCCCTCTCCCCCAGCACCCTGTGTTACTGACTGTATATGGCACTAATGTTAAACCAGCTCCCTCACACTGTCACTCAGTCACCCCTCTCCCCCCAGCAACTGTGTTACTGACTGTGTCTGTACTGATGTTAATCCAGCTCCCTCACACTGTCACTCAGTATCCCCTCTCCCCCAGCACCCTGTGTTACTGACTGAATCTGTACTGATGTTAATCCAGATCCCTCACACTGTGACTGAGTAATCCCTCTCCCCCAGCACCCTGTGTTCCTGACTGTATCTCGACTGATGTTAATGCAGCTCCCTCACACTGTCACTGAGTAACCCTCTCCCCCAGCACCCTGTGTTACTGACTGTATCTCTACTGATGTCAATCCAGCTCCCTCACACTGTCACTCAGTAACCCTCTTCCCCAGCACCCCGTGTTACTGACTGTATCTGTACTGATGTTAATCCAGATCCCTCACACTGTGACTGAGTAATCCCTCTCCCCCAGCACCCTGTGTTCCTGACTGTATCTCGACTGATGTTAATCCAGCTCCCTCACACTGTCACTGAGTAACCCTCTCCCCCAGCACCCTGTGTTACTGACTGTACCTCTACTGATGTCAATCCAGCTCCCTCACACTGTCACTCAGTAACCCTCTTCCCCAGCACCCTGTGTCACTGACTGTATCTGTACTGATGTTAATCCAGCTCCCTCACACCGTGACTGAGTAAACCCTCTCCCCCAGCACCCTGTGTTACTGACTGTATCTGGACTGATGTTAATCCAGCTCCCTCACACTGTCAGTCAGGAACCACTCTCCCCCAGCACTCTGTGTTACTGACTGTGTCTGCACTGATGTTAATCCAGCTCCCTCACACTGCCACTCTGTAACCCCTCTCCCCCAGCACCCTGTGTTACTGACTATCTGTACTGATGTTAATCCAGCTCCCTCACACTGTGACTGAGTAAACCCTCTCCCCCAGCAACCTGTGTGACTGACTGTATCTGCACTGATGTTAATCCAGCTCCCTCACACTGTCACTCAGTAACCCCTCTCCCCCAGCACCCTGTGTTACTGACTGTATCTGTACTGATGTTAATCCAGCTCCCTCACACTGTCACTCAGTAACCCCTCTCCCCCAGCACCCTGTGTTACTGACTGTGTCTGTACTGATGTTAATCCAGCTCCCTCACTCTGTCACTCTGTAACCCCTCTCCCCCAGCACCCTGTGTTACTGACTGTATCTGCACTGATGTTAAACCAGCTCCCTCACACTGTCACTCAGTATCCCCTCTCCCCCAACACCCTGTGTTACTGACTGAATCTGTACTGATGTTAATCCAGCTCCCTCACACTGTCACTCTGTAACCCCTCTCCCCCAGCACCCTGTGTTACTGACTGTATATGGCACTAATGTTAAACCAGCTCCCTCACACTGTCACTCAGTCACCCCTCTCCCCCCAGCCACTGTGTTACTGACTGTGTCTGTACTGATGTTAATCCAGCTCCCTCACACTGTCACTCAGTATCCCCTCTCCCCCAGCACCCTGTGTTACTGACTGAATCTGTACTGATGTTAATCCAGATCCCTCACACTGTGACTGAGTAATCCCTCTCCCCCAGCACCCTGTGTTCCTGACTGTATCTCGACTGATGTTAATGCAGCTCCCTCACACTGTCACTGAGTAACCCTCTCCCCCAGCACCCTGTGTTACTGACTGTATCTCTACTGATGTCAATCCAGCTCCCTCACACTGTCACTCAGTAACCCTCTTCCCCAGCACCCCGTGTTACTGACTGTATCTGTACTGATGTTAATCCAGATCCCTCACACTGTGACTGAGTAATCCCTCTCCCCCAGCACCCTGTGTTCCTGACTGTATCTCGACTGATGTTAATCCAGCTCCCTCACACTGTCACTGAGTAACCCTCTCCCCCAGCACCCTGTGTTACTGACTGTACCTCTACTGATGTCAATCCAGCTCCCTCACACTGTCACTCAGTAACCCTCTTCCCCAGCACCCTGTGTCACTGACTGTATCTGTACTGATGTTAATCCAGCTCCCTCACACCGTGACTGAGTAAACCCTCTCCCCCAGCACCCTGTGTTACTGACTGTATCTGGACTGATGTTAATCCAGCTCCCTCACACTGTCACTCAGGAACCCCTCTCCCCCAGCACTCTGTGTTACTGACTGTGTCTGCACTGATGTTAATCCAGCTCCCTCACACTGCCACTCTGTAACCCCTCTCCCCCAGCACCCTGTGTTACTGACTGTATCTGTACTGATGTTAATCCAGCTCCCTCACACTGTCACTCAGTAACCCCTCTCCCCCAGCACCCTGTGTTACTGACTGTGTCTGTACTGATGTTAATCCAGCTCCCTCACTCTGTCACTCTGTAACCCCTCTCCCCCAGCACCCTGTGTTACTGACTGTATCTGCACTGATGTTAAACCAGCTCCCTCACACTGTCACTCAGTATCCCCTCTCCCCCAGCACCCTGTGTTACTGACTGAATCTGTACTGATGTTAATCCAGCTCCCTCACACTGTGATTGAGTAATCCCTCTCCCCCAGCACCCTGTGTTCCTGACTGTATCTCGACTGATGTTAATCCAGCTTCCTCACAGTGTCACTCAGTAACCCTCTTCCTCAGCACCCTGTGTTACTGACTGTATCTGCACTGATGTTAATCCAGCTCCCTCACACTGTCACTCAGTAACCCCTCTCCCCCAGCACCCTGTGTTACTGACTGTGCTGTACTGATGTTAAACCAGCTCCCGCACACAGTCACTCAGGAACACCTCTCCCCCAGCACCCTGTGTTCCTGACTGTATCTGTACTGATGTTAATTCAGCTCCCTCACAATGTCACTCTGTAACCCATCTCCCCCAGCACCCTGTGTTACTGACTGTATCTGTACTAATGTTAATCCAGCTTCCTCACACTGTCACTCAGTAACCCTCTCCCCCAGCACCCTGTGTTACTGACTGTGTCTGTACTGATGTTAATCCAGCTCCCTCACACTGTCACTCAGTAGCCCCTCTCCCCCAGCACCCTGTGTTACTGACTGTATCTCTACTGATGTTAGTACAGCTCCCTCACACTGACACTCAGTCGCCCCCCTACTCCAGCCCCTGTGTTATTGACTGTATCTGTACTGATGTTAATCCAGCTCCCTCACACTGTCACTCAGTAAACCCTCTCCCCCAGCACATTGTGTTACTGACTGTATCTGTACTCATGTTAATCCAGCTCCCTCACACTGTCACTCTGTAACCCCTCTCCCCCAGCAACCTGTGTCACTGACTGTATCTGTACTAATGTTAAACCAGCTCCCTCACACTGTCACTCAGTCACCCCTCTCCCCCCAGCACCTGTGTTACTGACTGTGTCTCTATTGATGTTAATCCAGCTCCCACACATTGTCACTCAGTAACCCCTCTCCCCCCAGCACCCTGTGTTACTGACTGTATCTGCACTGATGTTAAACCAGCTCCCTCACACTATCACTCAGTAACCCTTCTCCCCCCAGCACCCTGTGTTACTGCCTGTATCTGCACTGATGTTAAACCAGCTCCCTCACACTGTCACTCAGTATCCCCTCTCCCCCAGCACCCTGTGTTACTGACTGTGTCTGTACTGATGTTAATGCAGCCCCCTCACACTGTCATTCAGTATCCCCTGTCCCCCCAGCACCCTGTGTTACTGACTGTGTCTGTACTGATGTTAATGCAGCTCCCTCACACTGTCACTCAGTATCCCCTCTCCCCAGCACCCTGTGTTACTGACTGAATCTGTACTGATGTTAATCCAGCTCCCTCACACTGTCACTCAGTAACCCCTCACCCCAGCACCCTGTGTTACTGACTGAATCTGTACTGATGTTAATCCAGCTCCCTCACACTGTGATTGAGTAATACCTCTCCCCCAGCACCCTGTGTTCCTGACTGTATCTGGACTGATGTTAATCCAGCTCCCTCACACTGTCACCCAGTAATCCCTCTCCCCCAGCACCCTGTGTTACTGACTGTATCTGTACTGATGTTAATCCAGCTCCCTCACACTGTCACTCAGTAACGCCTCTCTCCCAGCACAATGTGTTACTGACTGTGTCTGTACTGATGTTAATCCAGCTCCCTCACACTGTCACTCTGTAACCCCTCTCCCCCAGCACCCTGTGTTCCTGACTGTCTCTGTACTGATGTTAATCCAGCTCCCTCACACTGTCACTCTGTAACCCATCTCCCCCAGCACCCTGTTTTACTGACTGTATCTGTACTAATGTTAATCCAGCTCCCTCACACTGTCACTCAGTAACCCCTCTCCCCCAGCACCCTGTGTTACTGACTGTGTCTGTACTGATGTTAATCCAGCTCCCTCACACTGTCACTCAGTAGCCCCTCTCCCCCAGCACCCTGTGTTACTGACTGTATCTGTACTGATGTTAATCCAGCTCCCTCACACTGTCACTCTGTTACCCCTCTCCCCCAGCACCCTGTGTTACTGACTGTATCTGTACTAATGTTAAACCAGCTCCCTCACACTGTCACTCAGTCACCCCTCTCCCCCCAGCACCTGTGTTACTGACTGTGTCTGTACTGATGTTAATCCAGATCCCTCACACTGTGACTGAGTAATCCCTCTCCCCCAGCACCCAGTGTTCCTGACTGTATCTCGACTGATGTTAATCCAGCTCCCTCACACTGTCACTGAGTAACCCTCTCCCCCAGCACCCTGTGTTACTGACTGTATCTCTACTGATGTCAATCCAGCTCCCTCACACTGTCACTCTGTAACCCCTCTCCCCCAGCACCCTGTGTTACTGACTGAATCTCGACTGATGTTAATCCAGATCCCTCACACTGTGACTGAGTAAACCCTCTCCCCCAGCAACCTGTGTTACTGACTGTATCTGCACTGATGTTAATCCAGCTCCCTCACACTGTCACTCAGTAACCCCTCTCCCCCAGCACCCTGTGTTACTGACTGTATCTGTACTGATGTTAATCCAGCTCCCTCACACTGTCACTCAGTAACCCCTCTCCCCCAGCACCCTGTGTTACTGACTGTGTCTGTACTGATGTTAATCCAGCTCCCTCACACTGTCACTCTGGAACCCTTCTTCCCCAGCACCCTGTGTTCCTGACTGTATCTGTACTGATGTTAATCCAGCTCCCTCACACTGTCACTCTGTAACCCCTCTCCCCCAGCACCCTGTGTTACTGACTGTGTCTGTACTGATGTTAATCCAGCTCCCTCACACTGTCACTCAGTAACCCCTCTCCCCCAGCACCCTGTGTTACTGACTGTATCTTGACTGATGTTAGTTCAGGTCCCTCACACTGTCACTCAGTAACCCGTCTTCCCAGCACCCTGTGCTGCTGACTGTATCTCTACTGATGTTAGTACAGCTCCCTCACACTGTCACCCAGTCACCCCTCTCCCCCCAGCAACTGTGTTACTGTGTCTCTAATGATGTTAATCCAGCTCCCACACATTGTCACTCAGTAACCCCTCTCCCCCCAGCACCCTGTGTTACTGACTGTATCTGCACTGATGTTAAACCAGCTCGCTCACACTGTCACTCAGTAACCCCTCTCCCCCCAGCACCCTTTGTTACTGACTGTATCTGCACTGATGTTAAACCAGCTCCCTCACACTGTCACTCAGTATCCCCTCTCCCCCAGCACCCTGTGTTACTGACTGTGTCTGTACTGATGTTAATGCAGCCCCCTCACACTGTCATTCAGGATCCCCTGTCCCCCCAGCACCCTGTGTTACTGACTGTGTCTGTACTGATGTTAATGCAGCTCCCTCACACTGTCACTCAGTATCCCCTCTCCCCCAGCACCCTGTGTTGCTGACTGTGTCTGTACTGATGTTAATCCAGCTCCCTCACACTGTCACTCAGTAACCCCTCACCCCAGCACTCTGTGTTACTGACTATCTGTACTGATATTAATCCAGCTCCCTCACACTGTGACTGAGTAAACCCTCTCCCCCAGCAGCCTGTGTTACTGACTGTATCTGCACTGATGTTAATCCAGCTCCCTCACACTGTCACTCAGTAATCCCTCTCCCCCATCACCCTGTGTTACTGACTGTGTCTGTACTGATGTTAATCCAGCTCCCTCACACTGTCACTCAGTAACCGCTCTCCCCCAGCACCCTGTGTTACTGACTGTGTCTGTACTGATGTTAATCCAGCTCCCTCACACTGTCACTCAGTAACCCCTCTCCCCCAGCACCCTGTGTTACTGACTGTGTCTGTACTGATGTTAATCCAGCTCCCACACATTGTCACTCAGTAACCCCTCTCCCCCAGCACACTGTGTTACTGACTGTATCTGCACTGATGTTAAACCAGCTCCCTCACACTGTCACTCAGTATCCCCTCTCCCCCAGCACCCTGTGTTCCTGACTGTATCTCGACTGATGTTAATCCAGCTCCCTCACACTGTCACTCAGTAACGCCTCTCCCCCAGCACCCTGTGTTACTGACTGTGTCTGTACTGATGTTAATCCAGCGCCCTCACACTGTCACTCTGTAACCCCTCTCCCCCAGCACCCTGTGTTACTGACTGTGTCTGTACTGATGTTAATCCAGCTCCCTCACACTGTCACTCAGTAACCCTTCTCCCCCAGCACACTGTGTTACTGACTGTATCTGTACTGATGTTCATCCAGCTCCCTCACACTGTCACTCAGTAACGCCTCTCCCCCAGCACCCTGTGTTACTGACTGTGTCTGTACTGATGTTAATCCAGCTCCCTCACACTGTCACTCTGTAACCCCTCTCCCCCAGCACCCTGTGTTCCTTACTGTATCTGTACTGATGTTAATCAGGCTCCCTCACACTGTCACTCTGTAACCCATCTCCCCCAGCACCCTGTTTTACTGACTGTATCTGTACTAATGTTAATCCAGCTCCCTCACACTGTCACTCAGTAACCCCTCTCCCCCAGCACCCTGTGTTACTGACTGTGTCTGTACTGATGTTAATCCAGCTCCCTCACACTGTCACTCAGTAGCCCCTCTCCCCCAGCACCCTGTGTTACTGACTGTGTCTCTACTGATGTTAGTACAGCTCCCTCACACTGACACTCAGTACCCCCTCTCCCCCAGCACCCTGTGTTACTGACTGAATCTCGACTGATGTTAATCCAGCTCCCTCACACTGACACTCAGTCGCCCCCCTACTCCAGCCCCTGTGTTATTGACTGTATCTGTACTGATGTTAATCCAGCTCCCTCACACTGTCACTCAGTACCCCCTCTCCCCCAGCACGCTGTGTTACTGACTGAATCTCGACTGATGTTAATCCAGATCCCTCACACTGTGACTGAGTAATCCCTCTCCCCCAGCACCCTGTGTTCCTGACTGTATCTCGACTGATGTTAATCCAGCTCCCTCACACTGTCACTGAGTAACCCTCTCCCCCAGCACCCTGTGTTACTGACTGTATCTCTACTGATGTCAATCCAGCTCCCTCACACTGTCACTCAGTAACCCTCTTCCCCAGCACCCTGTGTTACTGACTGTATCTGTACTGATGTTAATCCAGCTCCCTCACACTGTGACTGAGTAAACCCTCTCCCCCAGCAACCTGTGTTACTGACTGTATCTGCACTGATGTTAATCCAGCTCCCTCACACTGTCACTCAGTAACCCCTCTCCCCCAGCACCCTGTGTTACTGACTGTATCTGTACTGATGTTAATCCAGCTCCCTCACACTGTCACTCAGTAACCCCTCTCCCCCAGCACCCTGTGTTACTGACTGTGTCTGTACTGATGTTAATGCACCTCCCTCACAGTGTCACTCTGTAACCCCTCTTCCCCAGCAGCATGTGTTCCTGACTGTATCTGTACTGATGTTAATCCAGCTCCCTCACACTGTCACTCTGTAACCCCTCTCCCCCAGCACCCTGTGTTACTGACTGTGTCTGTACTGATGTTAATCCAGCCCCCTCACACTGTCACCCAGTAATCCCTCTCCCCCCAGCACCCTGTGTTACTGACTGTATCTGTACTGATGTTAATCCAGCTCCCTCACACTGTCACTCAGTAACCCCTCACCCCAGCACCCTGTGTTACTGACTGAATCTGTACTGATGTTAATCCAGCTCCCTCACACTGTGACTGAGTAATCCCTCTCCCCCAGCACCCTGTGTTCCTGACTGTATCTGGACTGATGTTAATCCAGCTCCCTCACACTGTCACCCAGTAATCCCTCTCCCCCCAGCACCCTGTGTTACTGACTGTATCTGTACTGATGTTAATCCAGCTCCCTCACACTGTCACTCAGTAACGCCTCTCCCCCAGCACCAATTGTTACTGACTGTGTCTGTACTGATGTTAATCCAGCTCCCTCACACTGTCACTCTGTAACCCCTCTCCCCCAGCACCCTGTGTTCCTGACTGTATCTGTACTGATGTTAATCCAGCTCCCTCACACTGTCACTCTGTAACCCATCTCCCCCAGCACCCTGTGTTACTGACTGTATCAGTACTAATGTTAATCCAGCTCCCTCACACTGTCACTCAGTAACCCCTCTCCCCCAGCACCCTGTGTTACTGACTGTGTCTGTACTGATGTTAATCCAGCACCCTCACACTGTCACTCAGTAGCCCCTCTCCCCCAGCACCCTGTGTTACTGACTGTATCTGTACTGATGTTAATCCAGGTCCCTCACACTGTCACTCTGTAACCCCTCTCCCCCAGCACCCTGTGTTACTGACTGTATATGGCACTAATGTTAAACCAGCTCCCTCACACTGTCACTCAGTCACCCCTCTCCCCCCAGCACCTGTGTTACTGACTGTGTCTGTACTGATGTTAATACAGCTCCCTCACACTGTCACTCAGTATCCCCTCTCCCCCAGCACCCTGTGTTACTGACTGAATCTGTACTGATGTTAATCCAGATCCCTCACACTGTGACTGAGTAATCCCTCTCCCCCAGCACCCTGTGTTCCTGACTGTATCTCGACTGATGGTAATGCAGCTCCCTCACACTGTCACTGAGTAACCTTCTCCCCCAGCACCCTGTGTTACTGACTGTATCTCTACTGATGTCAATCCAGCTCCCTCACACTGTCACTCAGTAACCCTCTTCCCCAGCACCCTGTGTTACTGACTGTATCTGTACTGATGTTAATCCAGATCCCTCACACTGTGACTGAGTAATCCCTCTCCCCCAGCACCCTGTGTTCCTGACTGTATCTCGACTGATGTTAATCCAGCTCCCTCACACTGTCACTGAGTAACCCTCTCCCCCAGCACCCTGTGTTACTGACTGTATCTCTACTGATGTCAATCCAGCTCCCTCACACTGTCACTCAGTAACCCTCTTCCCCAGCACCCTGTGTCACTGACTGTATCTGTACTGATGTTAATCCAGCTCCCTCACACCGTGACTGAGTAAACCCTCTCCCCCAGCACCCTGTGTTACTGACTGTATCTGGACTGATGTTAATCCAGCTCCCTCACACTGTCACTCAGGAACCCCTCTCCCCCAGCACTCTGTGTTACTGACTGTATCTGCACTGATGTTAATCCAGCTCCCTCACACTGTCACTCAGTAACCCCTCTCCCCCAGCACCCTGTGTTACTGACTGTGTCTGTACTGATGTTAATCCAGCTCCCTCACACTGTCACTAAGTAACCCCTCTCCCCCAGCACACTGTGTTACTGACTGTATCTGTACTGATGTCAATCCAGCTCCCTCACACTGTCACTCAGGAACCCCTCTCCCCCAGCACCCTGTGTTACTGACTGTGTCTGTACTGATGTTAATCCAGCTCCCTCACACTGTCACTCTGTAACCACTCTCCCCCAGCACCCTGTGTTACTGACTATCTGTACTGATGTTAATCCAGCTCCCTCACACTGTGACTGAGTAAACCCTCTCCCCCAGCAACCTGTGTTACTGACTGTATCTGCACTGATGTTAATCCAGCTCCCTCACACTGTCACTCAGTAACCCCTCTCCCCCAGCACCCTGTGTTACTGACTGTATCTGTACTGATGTTAATCCAGCTCCCTCACACTGTCACTCAGTAACCCCTCTCCCCCAGCACCCTGCGTTACTGACTGTGTCTGTACTGATGTTAATCCAGCTCCCTCACACTGTGACTGAGTAATCCCTCTCCCCCAGCACCCTGTGTTCCTGACTGTATCTCGACTGATGTTAATCCAGCTTCCTCACACTGTCACTCAGTAACCCTCTTCCCCAGCACCCTGTGTTACTGACTGTATCTGCACTGATGTTAATCCAGCTCCCTCACACTGTCACTCAGTGACCCCTCTCCCCCAGCACCCTGTGTTACTGACTGTGTCTGTACTGATGTTAAACCAGCTCCCGCACACTGTCACTCAGGAACCCCTCTCCCCCAGCACCCTGTGTTCCTGACTGTATCTGTACTGATGTTAATTCAGCTCCCTCACAATGTCACTCTGTAACCCATCTCCCCCAGCACCCTGTGTTACTGACTGTATCTGTACTAATGTTAATCCAGCTCCCTCACACTGTCACTCAGTAACCCCTCTCCCCCGGCACCCTGTGTTACTGACTGTGTCTGTACTGATGTTAATCCAGCTCCCTCACACTGTCACTCAGTAGCCCCTCTCCCCCAGCACCCTGTGTTACTGACTGTATCTCTACTGATGTTAGTACAGCTCCCTCACACTGTCACTCTGTAACCCCTCTCCCCCAGCAACCTGTGTTACTGACTGTATCTGTACGAATGTTAATCCAGCTCCCTCACACTGTCGCTCTGTAACCCCTCTCCCCCAGCAACCTGTGTTACTGACTGTATCTGTACGAATGTTAAACCAGCTCCCTCACACTGTCACCCAGTCACCCCTCTCCCCCCAGCACCTGTGTTACTGACTGTGTCTCTATTGATGTTAATCCAGCTCCCACACATTGTCACTCAGTAACCCCTCTCCCCCCAGCACCCTGTGTTACTGACTGTATCTGCACTGATGTTAAACCAGCTCCCTCACACTGTCACTCAGTATCCCCTCTCCCCCAGCACCCTGTGTTACTGACTGTATCTGTACTGATGTTAATCCAGCTCCCTCACACTGTCACTCAGTAACCCCTCTCCCCCAGCACCCTGTGTTACTGACTGTGTCTGTACTGATGTTAATCCAGCTCCCTCACACTGTGACTGAGTAATCCCTCTCCCCCAGCACCCTGTGTTCCTGACTGTATCTCGACTGATGTTAATCCAGCTTCCTCACACTGTCACTCAGTAACCCTCTTCCCCAGCACCCTGTGTTACTGACTGTATCTGCACTGATGTTAATCCAGCTCCCTCACACTGTCACTCAGTAACCCCTCTCCCCCAGCACCCTGTGTTACTGACTGTGTCTGTACTGATGTTAAACCAGCTCCCGCACACTGTCACTCAGGAACCCCTCTCCCCCAGCACCCTGTGTTCCTGACTGTATCTGTACTGATGTTAATTCAGCTCCCTCACAATGTCACTCTGTAACCCATCTCCCCCAGCACCCTGTGTTACTGACTGTATCTGTACTAATGTTAATCCAGCTCCCTCACACTGTCACTCAGTAACCCCTCTCCCCCGGCACCCTGTGTTACTGACTGTGTCTGTACTGATGTTAATCCAGCTCCCTCACACTGTCACTCAGTAGCCCCTCTCCCCCAGCACCCTGTGTTACTGACTGTATCTCTACTGATGTTAGTACAGCTCCCTCACACTGTCACTCTGTAACCCCTCTCCCCCAGCAACCTGTGTTACTGACTGTATCTGTACGAATGTTAATCCAGCTCCCTCACACTGTCACTCTGTAACCCCTCTCCCCCAGCAACCTGTGTTACTGACTGTATCTGTACGAATGTTAAACCAGCTCCCTCACACTGTCACCCAGTCACCCCTCTCCCCCCAGCACCTGTGTTACTGACTGTGTCTCTATTGATGTTAATCCAGCTCCCACACATTGTCACTCAGTAACCCCTCTCCCCCCAGCACCCTGTGTTACTGACTGTATCTGCACTGATGTTAAACCAGCTCCTCACACTGTCACTCAGTATCCCCTCTCCCCCAGCACCCTGTGTTACTGACTGTGTCTGTACTGATGTTAATGCAGCCCCCTCACACTGTCATTCAGTATCCCCTGTACCCCCAGCACCCTGTGTTACTGACTGTGTCTGTACTGATGTTAATGCAGCTCCCTCACACTGTCACTCAGTATCCCCACTCCCCCAGCACCCTGTGTTGCTGACTGTGTCTGTACTGATGTTAATCCAGCTCCCTCACACTGTCACTCAGTAACCCCTCACCCCAGCACCCTGTGTTACTGACTGAATCTGTACTGATGTTAATCCAGCTCCCTCACACTGTGACTGAGTAATCCCTCTCCCCCAGCACCCTGTGTTCCTGACTGTATCTGGACTGATGTTAATCCAGCTCCCTCACACTGTCACCCAGTAATCCCTCTCCCCCCAGCACCCTGTGTTACTGACTGTATCTGTACTGATGTTAATCCAGCTCCCTCACACCGTCACTCAGTAACGCCTCTCCCCCAGCACCATGTGTTACTGACTGTGTCTGTACTGATGTTAATCCAGCTCCCTCACACTGTCAATCTGTAACCCCTCTCCCCCAGCACCCTGTGTTCCTGACTGTATCTGTACTGATGTTAATCCAGCTCCCTCACACTGTCACTCTGTAACCCATCTCCCCCAGCACCCTGTGTTACTGACTGTATCAGTACTAATGTTAATCCAGCTCCCTCACACTGTCACTCAGTAACCCCTCTCCCCCAGCACCCTGTGTTACTGACTGTGTCTGTACTGATGTTAATCCAGCACCCTCACACTGTCACTCAGTAGCCCCTCTCCCCCAGCACCCTGTGTTACTGACTGTATCTGTACTGATGTTAATCCAGCTCCCTCACACTGTCACTCTGTAACCCCACTCCCCCAGCACCCTGTGTTACTGACTGTATATGGCACTAATGTTAAACCAGCTCCCTCACACTGTCACTCAGTCACCCCTCTCCCCCCAGCACCTGTGTTACTGACTGTGTCTGTACTGATGTTAATCCAGCTCCCTCACACTGTCACTCAGTATCCCCTCTCCCCCAGCACCCTGTGTTACTGACTGAATCTGTACTGATGTTAATCCTGATCCCTCACACTGTGACTGAGTAATCCCTCTCCCCCAGCACCCTGTGTTCCTGACTGTATCTCGACTGATGTTAATGCAGCTCCCTCACACTGTCACTGAGTAACCCTCTCCCCCAGCACCCTGTGTTACTGACTGTATCTCTACTGATGTCAATCCAGCTCCCTCACACTGTCACTCAGTAACCCTCTTCCCCAGCACCCTGTGTTACTGACTGTATCTGTACTGATGTTAATCCAGATCCCTCACACTGTGACTGAGTAATCCCTCTCCCCCAGCACCCTGTGTTCCTGACTGTATCTCGACTGATGTTAATCCAGCTCCCTCACACTGTCACTGAGTAACCCTCTCCCCCAGCACCCTGTGTTACTGACTGTACCTCTACTGATGTCAATCCAGCTCCCTCACACTGTCACTCAGTAACCCTCTTCCCCAGCACCCTGTGTCACTGACTGTATCTGTACTGATGTTAATCCAGCTCCCTCACACCGTGACTGAGTAAACCCTCTCCCCCAGCACCCTGTGTTACTGACTGTATCTGGACTGATGTTAATCCAGCTCCCTCACACTGTCACTCAGGAACCCCTCTCCCCCAGCACTCTGTGTTACTGACTGTATCTGCACTGATGTTAATCCAGCTCCCTCACACTGTCACTCAGTAACCCCTCTCCCCCAGCACCCTCTGTTCCTGACTGTATCTGTACTGATGTTAATTCAGCTCCCTCACAATGTCACTCTGTAACCCATCTCCCCCAGCACCCTGTGTTACTGACTGTATCTGTACTAATGTTAATCCAGCTCCCTCACACTGTCACTCAGTAACCCCTCTCCCCCGGCACCCTGTGTTACTGACTGTGTCTGTACTGATGTTAATCCAGCTCCCTCACACTGTCACTCAGTAGCCCCTCTCCCCCAGCACCCTGTGTTACTGACTGTATCTCTACTGATGTTAGTACAGCTCCCTCACACTGTCACTCTGTAACCCCTCTCACCCAGCAACCTGTGTTACTGACTGTATCTGTACGAATGTTAATCCAGCTCCCTCACACTGTCACTCTGTAAGCCCTCTCCCCCAGCAACCTGTGTTACTGACTGTATCTGTACGAATGTTAAACCAGCTCCCTCACACTGTCACCCAGTCACCCCTCTCCCCCCAGCACCTGTGTTACTGACTGTGTCTCTATTGATGTTAATCCAGCTCCCACACATTGTCACTCAGTAACCCCTCTCCCCCCAGCACCCTGTGTTACTGACTGTATCTGCACTGATGTTAAACCAGCTCCCTCACACTGTCACTCAGTAGCCCCTCTCCCCCCAGCACCCTGTGTTACTAACTGTACCTGCACTGATGTTAAACCAGCTCCCTCACACTGTCACTCAGTATCACCTCTCCCCCAGCACCCTGTGTTACTGATTGTGTCTGTACTGATGTTAATGCAGCCCCCTCACACTGTCATTCAGTATCCCCTGTACCCCCAGCACCCTGTGTTACTGACTGTGTCTGTACTGATGTTAATGCAGCTCCCTCACACTGTCACTCAGTATCCCCACTCCCCCAGCAACCTGTGTTGCTGACTGTGTCTGTACTGATGTTAATCCAGCTCCCTCACACTGTCACTCAGTAACCCCTCACCCCAGCACCCTGTGTTACTGACTGAAACTGTACTGATGTTAATCCAGCTCCCTCACACTGTGACTGAGTAATCCCTCTCCCCCAGCACCCTGTGTTCCTGACTGTATCTGGACTGATGTTAATCCAGCTCCCTCACACTGTCACCCAGTAATCCCTCTCCCCCAGCACCCTGTGTTACTGACTGTATCTGTACTGATGTTAATCCAGCTCCCTCACACTGTCACTCAGTAACGCCTCTCCCCCAGCACCATGTGTTACTGACTGTGTCTGTACTGATGTTAATCCAGCTCCCTCACACTGTCAATCTGTAACCCCTCTCCCCCAGCACCCTGTGTTCCTGACTGTATCTGTACTGATGTTAATCCAGCTCCCTCACACTGTCACTCTGTAACCCATCTCCCCCAGCACCCTGTGTTACTGACTGTGTCAGTACTAATGTTAATCCAGCTCCCTCACACTGTCACTCAGTAACCCCTCTCCCCCAGCACCCTGTGTTACTGACTGTGTCTGTACTGATGTTAATCCAGCACCCTCACACTGTCACTCAGTAGCCCCTCTCCCCCAGCACCCTGTGTTACTGACTGTATCTGTACTGATGTTAATCCAGCTCCCTCACACTGTCACTCTGTAACCCCTCTCCCCCAGCACCCTGTGTTACTGACTGTATATGGCACTAATGTTAAACCAGCTCCCTCACACTGTCACTCAGTCACCCCTCTCCCCCCAGCAACTGTGTTACTGACTGTGTCTGTACTGATGTTAATCCAGCTCCCTCACACTGTCACTCAGTATCCCCTCTCCCCCAGCACCCTGTGTTACTGACTGAATCTGTACTGATGTTAATCCAGATCCCTCACACTGTGACTGAGTAATCCCTCTCCCCCAGCACCCTGTGTTCCTGACTGTATCTCGACTGATGTTAATGCAGCTCCCTCACACTGTCACTGAGTAACCCTCTCCCCCAGCACCCTGTGTTACTGACTGTATCTCTACTGATGTCAATCCAGCTCCCTCACACTGTCACTCAGTAACCCTCTTCCCCAGCACCCCGTGTTACTGACTGTATCTGTACTGATGTTAATCCAGATCCCTCACACTGTGACTGAGTAATCCCTCTCCCCCAGCACCCTGTGTTCCTGACTGTATCTCGACTGATGTTAATCCAGCTCCCTCACACTGTCACTGAGTAACCCTCTCCCCCAGCACCCTGTGTTACTGACTGTACCTCTACTGATGTCAATCCAGCTCCCTCACACTGTCACTCAGTAACCCTCTTCCCCAGCACCCTGTGTCACTGACTGTATCTGTACTGATGTTAATCCAGCTCCCTCACACCGTGACTGAGTAAACCCTCTCCCCCAGCACCCTGTGTTACTGACTGTATCTGGACTGATGTTAATCCAGCTCCCTCACACTGTCACTCAGGAACCCCTCTCCCCCAGCACTCTGTGTTACTGACTGTGTCTGCACTGATGTTAACCCAGCTCCCTCACACTGCCACTCTGTAACCCCTCTCCCCCAGCACCCTGTGTTACTGACTATCTGTACTGATGTTAATCCAGCTCCCTCACACTGTGACTGAGTAAACCCTCTCCCCCAGCAACCTGTGTGACTGACTGTATCTGCACTGATGTTAATCCAGCTCCCTCACACTGTCACTCAGTAACCCCTCTCCCCCAGCACCCTGTGTTACTGACTGTATCTGTACTGATGTTAATCCAGCTCCCTCACACTGTCACTCAGTAACCCCTCTCCCCCAGCACCCTGTGTTACTGACTGTGTCTGTACTGATGTTAATCCAGCTCCCTCACTCTGTCACTCTGTAACCCCTCTCCCCCAGCACCCTGTGTTACTGACTGTATCTGCACTGATGTTAAAACAGCTCCCTCACACTGTCACTCAGTATCCCCTCTCCCCCAGCACCCTGTGTTACTGACTGAATCTGTACTGATGTTAATCCAGCTCCCTCACACTGTGATTGAGTAATCCCTCTCCCCCAGCACCCTGTGTTCCTGACTGTATCTCGACTGATGTTAATCCAGCTTCCTCACACTGTCACTCAGTAACCCTCGTCCTCAGCACCCTGTGTTACTGACTGTATCTGCACTGATGTTAATCCAGCTCCCTCACACTGTCACTCAGTAACCCCTCTCCCCTAGCACCCTGTGTTACTGACTGTGTCTGTACTGATGTTAAACCAGCTCCCGCACACAGTCACTCAGGAACACCTCTCCCCCAGCACCCTGTGTTCCTGACTGTATCTGTACTGATGTTAATTCAGCTCCCTCACAATGTCACTCTGTAACCCATCTCCCCCAGCACCCTGTGTTACTGACTGTATCTGTACTAATGTTAATCCAGCTTCCTCACACTGTCACTCAGTAACCCTCTCCCCCAGCACCCTGTGTTACTGACTGTGTCTGTACTGATGTTAATCCAGCTCCCTCACACTGTCACTCAGTAGCCCCTCTCCCCCAGCACCCTGTGTTACTGACTGTATCTCTACTGATGTTAGTACAGCTCCCTCACACTGACACTCAGTCGCCCCCCTACTCCAGCCCCTGTGTTATTGACTGTATCTGTACTGATGTTAATCCAGCTCCCTCACACTGTCACTCAGTAAACCCTCTCCCCCAGCACATTGTGTTACTGACTGTATCTGTACTCATGTTAATCCAGCTCCCTCACACTGTCACTCTGTAACCCCTCTCCCCCAGCAACCTGTGTCACTGACTGTATCTGTACTAATGTTAAACCAGCTCCCTCACACTGTCACTCAGTCACCCCTCTCCCCCCAGCACCTGTGTTACTGACTGTGTCTCTATTGATGTTAATCCAGCTCCCACACATTGTCACTCAGTAACCCCTCTCCCCCCAGCACCCTGTGTTACTGACTGTATCTGCACTGATGTTAAACCAGCTCCCTCACACTATCACTCAGTAACCCTTCTCCCCCCAGCACCCTGTGTTACTGACTGTATCTGCACTGATGTTAAACCAGCTCCCTCACACTGTCACTCAGTATCCCCTCTCCCCCAGCACCCTGTGTTACTGACTGTGTCTGTACTGATGTTAATGCAGCCCCCTCACACTGTCATTCAGTATCCCCTGTCCCCCCAGCACCCTGTGTTACTGACTGTGTCTGTACTGATGTTAATGCAGCTCCCTCACACTGTCACTCAGTATCCCCTCTCCCCCAGCACCCTGTGTTGCTGTCTGTGTCTGTACTGATGTTAATCCAGCTCCCTCACACTGTCACTCAGTAACCCCTCACCCCAGCACCCTGTGTTACTGACTGAATCTGTACTGATGTTAATCCAGCTCCCTCACACTGTGATTGAGTAATACCTCTCCCCCAGCACCCTGTGTTCCTGACTGTATCTGGACTGATGTTAATCCAGCTCCCTCACACTGTCACCCAGTAATCCCTCTCCCCCAGCACCCTGTGTTCCTGACTGTATCTGTACTGATGTTAATCCAGCTCCCTCACACTGTCACTCAGTAACGCCTCTCTCCCAGCACAATGTGTTACTGACTGTGTCTGTACTGATGTTAATCCAGCTCCCTCACACTGTCACTCTGTAACCCCTCTCCCCCAGCACCCTGTGTTCCTGACTGTCTCTGTACTGATGTTAATCCAGCTCCCTCACACTGTCACTCTGTAACCCATCTCCCCCAGCACCCTGTTTTACTGACTGTATCTGTACTAATGTTAATCCAGCTCCCTCACACTGTCACTCAGTAACCCCTCTCCCCCAGCACCCTGTGTTACTGACTGTGTCTGTACTGATGTTAATCCAGCTCCCTCACACTGTCACTCAGTAGCCCCTCTCCCCCAGCACCCTGTGTTACTGACTGTATCTGTACTGATGTTAATCCAGCTCCCTCACACTGTCACTCTGTTACCCCTCTCCCCCAGCACCCTGTGTTACTGACTGTATCTGTACTAATGTTAAACCAGCTCCCTCACACTGTCACTCAGTCACCCCTCTCCCCCCAGCACCTGTGTTACTGACTGTGTCTGTACTGATGTTAATCCAGATCCCTCACACTGTGACTGAGTAATCCCTCTCCCCCAGCACCCAGTGTTCCTGACTGTATCTCGACTGATGTTAATCCAGCTCCCTCACACTGTCACTGAGTAACCCTCTCCCCCAGCACCCTGTGTTACTGACTGTATCTCTACTGATGTCAATCCAGCTCCCTCACACTGTCACTCAGTAACCCTCTTCCCCGGCACCCTGTGTTACTGACTGTATCTGTACTGATGTTAATCCAGCTCCCTCACACCGTGACTGAGTAAACCCTCTCCCCCAGAACCCTGTGTTACTGACTGTATCTGCACTGATGTTAATCCAGCTCCCTCACACTGTCACTCAGGAACCCCTCTCCCCCAGCACCCTGTGTTACTGACTGTGTCTGTACTGATGTTAATCCAGCTCCCTCACACTGTCACTCTGTAACCCCTCTCCCCCAGCACCCTGTGTTACTGACTGTGTCTGTACTGATGTTAATCCAGCTCCCTCACACTGTCACTCTGGAACCCTTCTTCCCCAGCACCCTGTGTTCCTGACTGTATCTGTACTGATGTTAATCCAGCTCCCTCACACTGTCACTCTGTAACCCCTCTCCCCCAGCACCCTGTGTTACTGACTGTGTCTGTACTGATGTTAATCCAGCTCCCTCACACTGTCACTCAGTAACCCCTCTCCCCCAGCACCCTGTGTTACTGACTGTATCTTGACTGATGTTAGTTCAGGTCCCTCACACTGTCACTCAGTAACCCGTCTTCCCAGCACCCTGTGCTGCTGACTGTATCTCTACTGATGTTAGTACAGCTCCCTCACACTGTCACCCAGTCACCCCTCTCCCCCCAGCAACTGTGTTACTGTGTCTCTAATGATGTTAATCCAGCTCCCACACATTGTCACTCAGTAACCCCTCTCCCCCCAGCACCCTGTGTTACTGACTGTATCTGCACTGATGTTAAACCAGCTCGCTCACACTGTCACTCAGTAACCCCTCTCCCCCCAGCACCCTTTGTTACTGACTGTATCTGCACTGATGTTAAACCAGCTCCCTCACACTGTCACTCAGTATCCCCTCTCCCCCAGCACCCTGTGTTACTGACTGTGTCTGTACTGATGTTAATGCAGCCCCCTCACACTGTCATTCAGGATCCCCTGTCCCCCCAGCACCCTGTGTTACTGACTGTGTCTGTACTGATGTTAATGCAGCTCCCTCACACTGTCACTCAGTATCCCCTCTCCCCCAGCACCCTGTGTTGCTGACTGTGTCTGTACTGATGTTAATCCAGCTCCCTCACACTGTCACTCAGTAACCCCTCACCCCAGCACTCTGTGTTACTGACTATCTGTACTGATATTAATCCAGCTCCCTCACACTGTGACTGAGTAAACCCTCTCCCCCAGCAGCCTGTGTTACTGACTGTATCTGCACTGATGTTAATCCAGCTCCCTCACACTGTCACTCAGTAATCCCTCTTCCCCATCACCCTGTGTTACTGACTGTGTCTGTACTGATGTTAATCCAGCTCCCTCACACTGTCACTCAGTAACCGCTCTCCCCCAGCACCCTGTGTTACTGACTGTGTCTGTACTGATGTTAATCCAGCTCCCTCACACTGTCACTCAGTAACCCCTCTCCCCCAGCACCCTGTGTTACTGACTGTGTCTGTACTGATGTTAATCCAGCTCCCACACATTGTCACTCAGTAACCCCTCTCCCCCAGCACACTGTGTTACTGACTGTATCTGCACTGATGTTAAACCAGCTCCCTCACACTGTCACTCAGTATCCCCTCTCCCCCAGCACCCTGTGTTCCTGACTGTATCTCGACTGATGTTAATCCAGCTCCCTCACACTGTCACTCAGTAACGCCTCTCCCCCAGCACCCTGTGTTACTGACTGTGTCTGTACTGATGTTAATCCAGCGCCCTCACACTGTCACTCTGTAACCCCTCTCCCCCAGCACCCTGTGTTACTGACTGTGTCTGTACTGATGTTAATCCAGCTCCCTCACACTGTCACTCAGTAACCCTTCTCCCCCAGCACACTGTGTTACTGACTGTATCTGTACTGATGTTCATCCAGCTCCCTCACACTGTCACTCAGTAACGCCTCTCCCCCAGCACCCTGTGTTACTGACTGTGTCTGTACTGATGTTAATCCAGCTCCCTCACACTGTCACTCTGTAACCCCTCTCCCCCAGCACCCTGTGTTCCTTACTGTATCTGTACTGATGTTAATCAAGCTCCCTCACACTGTCACTCTGTAACCCATCTCCCCCAGCACCCTGTTTTACTGACTGTATCTGTACTAATGTTAATCCAGCTCCCTCACACTGTCACTCAGTAACCCCTCTCCCCCAGCACCCTGTGTTACTGACTGTGTCTGTACTGATGTTAATCCAGCTCCCTCACACTGTCACTCAGTAGCCCCTCTCCCCCAGCACCCTGTGTTACTGACTGTGTCTCTACTGATGTTAGTACAGCTCCCTCACACTGACACTCAGTACCCCCTCTCCCCCAGCACCCTGTGTTACTGACTGAATCTCGACTGATGTTAATCCAGCTCCCTCACACTGACACTCAGTCGCCCCCCTACTCCAGCCCCTGTGTTATTGACTGTATCTGTACTGATGTTAATCCAGCTCCCTCACACTGTCACTCAGTACCCCCTCTCCCCCAGCACCCTGTGTTACTGACTGAATCTCGACTGATGTTAATCCAGATCCCTCACACTGTGACTGAGTAATCCCTCTCCCCCAGCACCCTGTGTTCCTGACTGTATCTCGACTGATGTTAATCCAGCTCCCTCACACTGTCACTGAGTAACCCTCTCCCCCAGCACCCTGTGTTACTGACTGTATCTCTACTGATGTCAATCCAGCTCCCTCACACTGTCACTCAGTAACCCTCTTCCCCAGCACCCTGTGTTACTGACTGTATCTGTACTGATGTTAATCCAGCTCCCTCACACTGTGACTGAGTAAACCCTCTCCCCCAGCAACCTGTGTTACTGACTGTATCTGCACTGATGTTAATCCAGCTCCCTCACACTGTCACTCAGTAACCCCTCTCCCCCAGCACCCTGTGTTACTGACTGTATCTGTACTGATGTTAATCCAGCTCCCTCACACTGTCACTCAGTAACCCCTCTCCCCCAGCACCCTGTGTTACTGACTGTGTCTGTACTGATGTTAATGCACCTCCCTCACACTGTCACTCTGTAACCCCTCTTCCCCAGCACCATGTGTTCCTGACTGTATCTGTACTGATGTTAATCCAGCTCCCTCACACTGTCACTCTGTAACCCCTCTCCCCCAGCACCCTGTGTTACTGACTGTGTCTGTACTGATGTTAATCCAGCCCCCTCACACTGTCACTCAGTAACCCCTCTCCACCAGCACCCTGTGTTACTGACTGTATCTTGACTGATGTTAGTTCAGCTCCCTCACACTGTCACTCAGTAACCGCTCTCCCCCAGCACCCTGTGCTGCTGACTGTATCTCTACTGATGTTAGTACAGCTCCCTCACACTGTCACTCAGTCACCCCTCTCCCCCCAGCAACTGTGTTACTGTGTCTCTAATGATGTTAATCCAGCTCCCACACATTGTCACTCAGTAACCCCTCTCCCCCCAGCACCCTGTGTTACTGACTGTATCTGCACTGATGTTAAACCAGCTCCCTCACACTGTCACTCAGTAACCCCTCTCCCCCCAGCACCCTGTGTTACTGACTGTGTCTGTACTGATGTTAATGCAGCTCCCTCACACTGTCACTCAGTAACCCTTCTCCCCCAGCACACTGTGTTACTGACTGTATCTGTACTGATGTTAATCCAGCTCCCTCACACTGTCACTCTGTAACCCCTCTCCCCCAGCACCCTGTGTTACTGACTGAATCTGCACTGATGTTAAACCAGCTCCCTCACACTGTCACTCAGTAACGCCTCTCCCCCAGCACCCTGTGTTACTGACTGTATCTCGACTGATGTTAATCCAGCTCCCTCACACTGTCACTCAGTAATCCCTCTCCCCCCAGCACCCTGTGTTACTGACTGTATCTGTACTGATGTTAATCCAGCTCCCTCACACTGTGACTGAGTAAACCCTCTCCCCCAGCAACCTGTGTTACTGACTGTATCTGCACTGATGTTAATCCAGCTCCCTCACACTGTCACTCAGTAACCCCTCTCCCCCAGCACCCTGTGTTACTGACTGTATCTGTACTGATGTTAATCCAGCTCCCTCACACTGTCACTCAGTAACCCCTCTCCCCCAGCACCCTGTGTTACTGACTGTGTCTGTACTGATGTTAATGCACCTCCCTCACACTGTCACTCTGTAACCCCTCTTCCCCAGCACCATGTGTTCCTGACTGTATCTGTACTGATGTTAATCCAGCTCCCTCACACTGTCACTCTGTAACCCCTCTCCCCCAGCACCCTGTGTTACTGACTGTGTCTGTACTGATGTTAATCCAGCCCCCTCACACTGTCACTCAGTAACCCCTCTCCACCAGCACCCTGTGTTACTGACTGTATCTTGACTGATGTTAGTTCAGCTCCCTCACACTGTCACTCAGTAACCGCTCTCCCCCAGCACCCTGTGCTGCTGACTGTATCTCTACTGATGTTAGTACAGCTCCCTCACACTGTCACTCAGTCACCCCTCTCCCCCCAGCAACTGTGTTACTGTGTCTCTAATGATGTTAATCCAGCTCCCACACATTGTCACTCAGTAACCCCTCTCCCCCTAGCACCCTGTGTTACTGACTGTATCTGCACTGATGTTAAACCAGCTCCCTCACACTGTCACTCAGTAACCCCTCTCCCCCCAGCACCCTGTGTTACTGACTGTGTCTGTACTGATGTTAATGCAGCTCCCTCACACTGTCACTCAGTAACCCTTCTCCCCCAGCACACTGTGTTACTGACTGTATCTGTACTGATGTTAATCCAGCTCCCTCACACTGTCACTCTGTAACCCCTCTCCCCCAGCACCCTGTGTTACTGACTGAATCTGCACTGATGTTAAACCAGCTCCCTCACACTGTCACTCAGTAACGCCTCTCCCCCAGCACCCTGTGTTACTGACTGTATCTCGACTGATGTTAATCCAGCTCCCTCACACTGTCACTCAGTAATCCCTCTCCCCCCAGCACCCTGTGTTACTGACTGTATCTGTACTGATGTTAATCCAGCTCCCTCACACTGTCACTCAGTAACGCCTCTCCCCCAGCACCCTGTGTTACTGACTGTGTCTGTACTGATGTTAATCCAGCGCCCTCACACTGTCACTCTGTAACCCCTCTCCCCCAGCACCCTGTGTTACTGACTATCTGTAATGATGTTAATCCAGCTCCCTCACACTGTGACTCAGTAACCCCTCTCCCCCAGCACACTGTGTTACTGACTGTGTCTGTACTGATGTTAATCCAGATCCCTCACACTGTCACTCAGTAACCCTTCTCCCCCAGCACACTGTGTTACTGACTGTATCTGTACTGATGTTAATCCAGCTCCCTCACACTGTCACTCAGTAACGCCTCTCCCCCAGCACCCTGTGTTACTGACTGTGTCTGTACTGATGTTAATCCAGCTCCCTCACACTGTCACTCTGTAACCCCTCTCCCCCAGCACCCTGTGTTCCTGACTGTATCTGTACTGATGTTAATCCAGCTCCCTCACACTGTCACTCTGTAACCCATCTCCCCCAGCACCCTGTGTTACTGACTGTATCTGTACTAATGTTAATCCAGCTCCCTCACACTGTCACTCAGTAACCCCTCTCCCCCAGCACCCTGTGTTCCTGACTGTATCTCGACTGATGTTAATCCAGCTCCCTCACACTGTCACTCAGTAATCCCTCTCCCCCCAGCACCCTGTGTTACTGACTGTATCTGTACTGATGTTAATCCAGCTCCCTCACACTGTCACTCAGTAACGCCTCTTCCCCAGCACCCTGTGTTACTGACTGTGTCTGTCCTGATGTTAATCCAGCGCCCTCACACTGTCACTCTGTAACCCCTCTCCCCCAGCACCCTGTGTTACTGACTATCTGTACTGATGTTAATCCAGCTCCCTCACACTGTGACTCAGTAACCCCTCTCCCCCAGCACACTGTGTTACTGACTGTGTCTGTACTGATGTTAATCCAGATCCCTCACACTGTCACTCAGTAACCCTTCTCCCCCAGCACACTGTGTTACTGACTGTATCTGTACTGATGTTAATCCAGCTCCCTCACACTGTCACTCAGTAACGCCTCTCCCCCAGCACCCTGTGTTACTGACTGTGTCTGTACTGATGTTAATCCAGCTCCCTCACACTGTCACTCTGTAACCCCTCTCCCCCAGCACCCTGTGTTCCTGACTGTATCTGTACTGATGTTAATCCAGCTCCCTCACACTGTCACTCTGTAACCCATCTCCCCCAGCACCCTGTGTTACTGACTGTATCTGTACTAATGTTAATCCAGCTCCCTCACACTGTCACTCAGTAACCCCTCTCCCCCAGCACCCTGTGTTCCTGACTGTATCTCGACTGATGTTAATCCAGCTCCCTCACACTGTCACTGAGTAACCCTCTCCCCCAGCACCCTATGTTACTGACTGTATCTCTACTGATGTCAATCCAGCTCCCTCACACTGTCACTCAGTAACCCTCTTCCCCAGCACCCTGTGTTACTGACTGTATCTGTACTGATGTTAATCCAGCTCCCTCACACTGTGACTGAGTAAACCCTCTCCCCCAGCAACCTGTGTTACTGACTGTATCTACACTGATGTTAATCCAGCTCCCTCACACTGTCACTCAGTAAGCCCTCTCCCCCAGCACCCTGTGTTACTGACTGTATCTGTACTGATGTTAATCCAGCTCCCTCACACTGTCACTCAGTAACCCCTCTCCCCCAGCACCCTGTGTTACTGACTGTGTCTGTACTGATGTTAATGCAGCTCCCTCACACTGTCACTCTGTAACCCCTCTTCCCCAGCACCCTGTGTTCCTGACTGTATCTGTACTGATGTTAATCCAGCTCCCTCACACTGTCACTCTGTAACCCCTCTCCCCCAGCACCCTGTGTTACTGACTGTGTCTGTACTGATGTTAATCCAGCTCCCTCACACTGTCACTCAGTAACCCCTCTCCCCCAGCACCCTGTGTTACTGACTGTATCTTGACTGATGTTAGTTCAGGTCCCTCACACTGTCACTCAGTAACCCGTCTTCCCAGCACCCTGTGCTGCTGACTGTATCTCTACTGATGTTAGTACAGCTCCCTCACACTGTCACCCAGTCACCCCTCTCCCCCCAGCAACTGTGTTACTGTGTCTCTAATGATGTTAATCCAGCTCCCACACATTGTCACTCAGTAACCCCTCTCCCCCCAGCACCCTGTGTTACTGACTGTATCTGCACTGATGTTAAACCAGCTCGCTCACACTGTCACTCAGTAACCCCTCTCCCCCCAGCACCCTTTGTTACTGACTGTATCTGCACTGATGTTAAACCAGCTCGCTCACACTGTCACTCAGTAACCCCTCACCCCAGCACTCTGTGTTACTGACTATCTGTACTGATATTAATCCAGCTCCCTCACACTGTGACTGCGTAAACCCTCTCCCCCAGCAGCCTGTGTTACTGACTGTATCTGCACTGATGTTAATCCAGCTCCCTCACACTGTCACTCAGTAATCCCTCTCCCCCATCGCCCTGTGTTACTGACTGTGTCTGTACTGATGTTAATCCAGCTCCCTCACACTGTCACTCAGTAACCGCTCTCCCCCAGCACCCTGTGTTACTGACTGTGTCTGTACTGATGTTAATCCAGATCCCTCACACTGTCACTCAGCAACCCCTCTCCCCCAGCACCCTGTGTTACTGACTGTGTCTGTACTGATGTTAATCCAGCTCCCACACATTGTCACTCAGTAACCCCTCTCCCCCAGCACCCTGTGTTACTGACTGTATCTGCACTGATGTTAAACCAGCTCCCTCACACTGTCACTCAGTATCCCCTCTCCCCCAGCACCCTGTGTTCCTGACTGTATCTCGACTGATGTTAATCCAGCTCCCTCACACTGTCACTCAGTAACCCTCTTCCCCAGCACCCTGTGTTACTGACTGTATCTGTACTGATGTTAATCCAGCTCCCTCACACTGTCACTCAGTAATCCCTCTCCCCCCAGCACCCTGTGTTACTGACTGTATCTGTACTGATGTTAATCCAGCTCCCTCACACTGTCACTCAGTAACGCCTCTCCCCCAGCACCCTGTGTTACTGACTGTGTCTGTACTGATGTTAATCCAGCGCCCTCACACTGTCACTCTGTAACCCCTCTCCCCCAGCACCCTGTGTTACTGACTATCTGTACTGATGTTAATCCAGCTCCCTCACACTGTGACTCAGTAACCCCTCTCCCCCAGCACCCTGTGTTACTGACTGTGTCTGTACTGATGTTAATCCAGCTCCCTCACACTGTCACTGAGTAACCCTTCTCCCCCAGCACACTGTGTTACTGACTGTATCTGTACTGATGTTCATCCAGCTCCCTCACACTGTCACTCAGTAACGCCTCTCCCCCAGCACCCTGTGTTACTGACTGTGTCTGTACTGATGTTAATCCAGCTCCCTCACACTGTCACTCTGTAACCCCTCTCCCCCAGCACCCTGTGTTCCTGACTGTATCTGTACTGATGTTAATCCAGCTCCCTCACACTGTCACTCTGTTACCCATCTCCCCCAGCACCCTGTTTTACTGACTGTATCTGTACTAATGTTAATCCAGCTCCCTCACACTGTCACTCAGTAATCCCTCTCCCCCAGCACCCTGTGTTACTGACTGTGTCTGTACTGATGTTAATCCAGCTCCCTCACACTGTCACTCAGTAGCCCCTCTCCCCCAGCACCCTGTGTTACTGACTGTATCTCTACTGATGTTAGTACAGCTCCCTCACACTGACACTCAGTCGCCCCCCTACTCCAGCCCCTGTGTTCTTGACTGTATCTGTACTGATGTTAATCCAGCTCCCTCACACTGTGACTGAGTAATCCCTCTCCCCCAGCAACCTGTGTTACTGACTGTATCTCGACTGATGTTAATCCAGCTCCCTCACACTGTCACTGAGTAACCCTCTCCCCCAGCACCCTGTGTTACTGACTGTATCTCTACTGATGTCAATCCAGCTCCCTCACACTGTCACTCAGTAACCCTCTTCCCCAGCACCCTGTGTTACTGACTGTATCTGTACTGATGTTAATCCAGCTCCCTCACACTGTGACTGAGTAAACCCTCTCCCCCAGCAACCTGTGTTACTGACTGTATCTGCACTGATGTTAATCCAGCTCCCTCACACTGTCACTCAGTAACCCCTCTCCCCCAGCACCCTGTCTTACTGACTGTATCTGTACTGATGTTAATCCAGCTCCCTCACACTGTCACTCAGTAACCCCTCTCCCCCAGCACCCTGTGTTACTGACTGTGTCTGTACTGATGTTAATGCACCTCCCTCACACTGTCACTCTGTAGCCCCTCTTCCCCAGCACCATGTGTTCCTGACTGTATCTGTACTGATGTTAATCCAGCTCCCTCACACTGTCACTCTGTAACCCCTCTCCCCCAGCACCCTGTGTTACTGACTGTGTCTGTACTGATGTTAATCCAGCCCCCACACACTGTCACTGAGTAACCCCTCTCCACCAGCACCCTGTGTTACTGACTGTATCTTGACTGATGTTAGTTCAGCTCCCTCACACTGTCACTCAGTAACCGCTCTCCCCCAGCACCCTGTGCTGCTGACTGTATCTCTACTGATGTTAGTACAGCTCCCTCACACTGTCACTCAGTCACCCCTCTCCCCCCAGCAACTGTGTTACTGTGTCTCTAATGATGTTAATCCAGCTCCCACACATTGTCACTCAGTAACCCCTCTCCCCCCAGCACCCTGTGTTACTGACTGTATCTGCACTGATGTTAAACCAGCTCCCTCACACTGTCACTCAGTAACCCCTCTCCCCCCAGCACCCTGTGTTACTGACTGTGTCTGTACTGATGTTAATGCAGCTCCCTCACACTGTCACTCAGTAACCCTTCTCCCCCAGCACACTGTGTTACTGACTGTATCTGTACTGATGTTCATCCAGCTCCCTCACACTGTCACTCAGTAACGCCTCTCCCCCAGCACCCTGTGTTACTGACTGTGTCTGTACTGATGTTAATCCAGCTCCCTCACACTGTCACTCTGTAACCCCTCTCCCCCAGCACCCTGTGTTACTGACTGAATCTGTACTGATGTTAATCCAGCTCCCTCACACTGTGACTCAGTAATCCCTCTCCCCCAGCACCCTGTGTTCCTGACTGTATCTCGACTGATGTTAATCCAGCTCCCTCACACTGTCACTCAGTAACCCTCTTCCCCAGCACCCTGTGTTACTGACTGTATCTGTACTGATGTTAATCCAGCTCCCTCACACTGTCACTCAGTAATCCCTCTCCCCCCAGCACCCTGTGTTACTGACTGTATCTGTACTGATGTTAATCCAGCTCCCTCACACTGTCACTCAGTAACGCCTCTCCCCCAGCACCCTGTGTTACTGACTGTGTCTGTACTGATGTTAATCCAGCGCCCTCACACTGTCACTCTGTAACCCCTCTCCCCCAGCACCCTGTGTTACTGACTATCTGTACTGATGTTAATCCAGCTCCCTCACACTGTGACTCAGTAACCCCTCTCCCCCAGGACACTGTGTTACTGACTGTGTCTGTACTGATGTTAATCCAGATCCCTCACACTGTCACTCAGTAACCCTTCTCCCCCAGCACACTGTGTTACTGACTGCATCTGTACTGATGTTAATCCAGCTCCCTCACACTGTCACTCAGTAACGCCTCTCCCCCAGCACACTGTGTTACTGACTGTGTCTGTACTGATGTTAATCCAGCTCCCTCACACTGTCACTCTGTAACCCCGCTCCCCCAGCACCCTGTGTTCCTGACTGTATCTGTACTGATGTTAATCCAGCTCCCTCACACTGTCACTCAGTAAGCCCTCTCCCCCAGCACCCTGTGTTACTGACTGTATCTGTACTGATGTTAATCCAGCTCCCTCACACTGTCACTCAGTAACCCCTCTCCCCCAGCACCCTGTGTTACTGACTGTGTCTGTACTGATGTTAATGCAGCTCCCTCACACTGTCACTCTGTAACCCCTCTTCCCCAGCACCCTGTGTTCCTGACTGTATCTGTACTGATGTTAATCCAGCTCCCTCACACTGTCACTCTGTAACCCCTCTCCCCCAGCACCCTGTGTTACTGACTGTGTCTGTACTGATGTTAATCCAGCTCCCTCACACTGTCACTCAGTAACCCCTCTCCCCCAGCACCCTGTGTTACTGACTGTATCTTGACTGATGTTAGTTCAGGTCCCTCACACTGTCACTCAGTAACCCGTCTTCCCAGCACCCTGTGCTGCTGACTGTATCTCTACTGATGTTAGTACAGCTCCCTCACACTGTCACCCAGTCACCCCTCTCCCCCCAGCAACTGTGTTACTGTGTCTCTAATGATGTTAATCCAGCTCCCACACATTGTCACTCAGTAACCCCTCTCCCCCCAGCACCCTGTGTTACTGACTGTATCTGCACTGATGTTAAACCAGCTCGCTCACACTGTCACTCAGTAACCCCTCTCCCCCCAGCACCCTTTGTTACTGACTGTATCTGCACTGATGTTAAACCAGCTCGCTCACACTGTCACTCAGTAACCCCTCACCCCAGCACTCTGTGTTACTGACTATCTGTACTGATATTAATCCAGCTCCCTCACACTGTGACTGCGTAAACCCTCTCCCCCAGCAGCCTGTGTTACTGACTGTATCTGCACTGATGTTAATCCAGCTCCCTCACACTGTCACTCAGTAATCCCTCTCCCCCATCGCCCTGTGTTACTGACTGTGTCTGTACTGATGTTAATCCAGCTCCCTCACACTGTCACTCAGTAACCGCTCTCCCCCAGCACCCTGTGTTACTGACTGTGTCTGTACTGATGTTAATCCAGATCCCTCACACTGTCACTCAGCAACCCCTCTCCCCCAGCACCCTGTGTTACTGACTGTGTCTGTACTGATGTTAATCCAGCTCCCACACATTGTCACTCAGTAACCCCTCTCCCCCAGCACCCTGTGTTACTGACTGTATCTGCACTGATGTTAAACCAGCTCCCTCACACTGTCACTCAGTATCCCCTCTCCCCCAGCACCCTGTGTTCCTGACTGTATCTCGACTGATGTTAATCCAGCTCCCTCACACTGTCACTCAGTAACCCTCTTCCCCAGCACCCTGTGTTACTGACTGTATCTGTACTGATGTTAATCCAGCTCCCTCACACTGTCACTCAGTAATCCCTCTCCCCCCAGCACCCTGTGTTACTGACTGTATCTGTACTGATGTTAATCCAGCTCCCTCACACTGTCACTCAGTAACGCCTCTCCCCCAGCACCCTGTGTTACTGACTGTGTCTGTACTGATGTTAATCCAGCGCCCTCACACTGTCACTCTGTAACCCCTCTCCCCCAGCACCCTGTGTTACTGACTATCTGTACTGATGTTAATCCAGCTCCCTCACACTGTGACTCAGTAACCCCTCTCCCCCAGCACCCTGTGTTACTGACTGTGTCTGTACTGATGTTAATCCAGCTCCCTCACACTGTCACTGAGTAACCCTTCTCCCCCAGCACACTGTGTTACTGACTGTATCTGTACTGATGTTCATCCAGCTCCCTCACACTGTCACTCAGTAACGCCTCTCCCCCAGCACCCTGTGTTACTGACTGTGTCTGTACTGATGTTAATCCAGCTCCCTCACACTGTCACTCTGTAACCCCTCTCCCCCAGCACCCTGTGTTCCTGACTGTATCTGTACTGATGTTAATCCAGCTCCCTCACACTGTCACTCTGTTACCCATCTCCCCCAGCACCCTGTTTTACTGACTGTATCTGTACTAATGTTAATCCAGCTCCCTCACACTGTCACTCAGTAATCCCTCTCCCCCAGCACCCTGTGTTACTGACTGTGTCTGTACTGATGTTAATCCAGCTCCCTCACACTGTCACTCAGTAGCCCCTCTCCCCCAGCACCCTGTGTTACTGACTGTATCTCTACTGATGTTAGTACAGCTCCCTCACACTGACACTCAGTCGCCCCCCTACTCCAGCCCCTGTGTTCTTGACTGTATCTGTACTGATGTTAATCCAGCTCCCTCACACTGTGACTGAGTAATCCCTCTCCCCCAGCAACCTGTGTTACTGACTGTATCTCGACTGATGTTAATCCAGCTCCCTCACACTGTCACTGAGTAACCCTCTCCCCCAGCACCCTGTGTTACTGACTGTATCTCTACTGATGTCAATCCAGCTCCCTCACACTGTCACTCAGTAACCCTCTTCCCCAGCACCCTGTGTTACTGACTGTATCTGTACTGATGTTAATCCAGCTCCCTCACACTGTGACTGAGTAAACCCTCTCCCCCAGCAACCTGTGTTACTGACTGTATCTGCACTGATGTTAATCCAGCTCCCTCACACTGTCACTCAGTAACCCCTCTCCCCCAGCACCCTGTCTTACTGACTGTATCTGTACTGATGTTAATCCAGCTCCCTCACACTGTCACTCAGTAACCCCTCTCCCCCAGCACCCTGTGTTACTGACTGTGTCTGTACTGATGTTAATGCACCTCCCTCACACTGTCACTCTGTAGCCCCTCTTCCCCAGCACCATGTGTTCCTGACTGTATCTGTACTGATGTTAATCCAGCTCCCTCACACTGTCACTCTGTAACCCCTCTCCCCCAGCACCCTGTGTTACTGACTGTGTCTGTACTGATGTTAATCCAGCCCCCACACACTGTCACTGAGTAACCCCTCTCCACCAGCACCCTGTGTTACTGACTGTATCTTGACTGATGTTAGTTCAGCTCCCTCACACTGTCACTCAGTAACCGCTCTCCCCCAGCACCCTGTGCTGCTGACTGTATCTCTACTGATGTTAGTACAGCTCCCTCACACTGTCACTCAGTCACCCCTCTCCCCCCAGCAACTGTGTTACTGTGTCTCTAATGATGTTAATCCAGCTCCCACACATTGTCACTCAGTAACCCCTCTCCCCCCAGCACCCTGTGTTACTGACTGTATCTGCACTGATGTTAAACCAGCTCCCTCACACTGTCACTCAGTAACCCCTCTCCCCCCAGCACCCTGTGTTACTGACTGTGTCTGTACTGATGTTAATGCAGCTCCCTCACACTGTCACTCAGTAACCCTTCTCCCCCAGCACACTGTGTTACTGACTGTATCTGTACTGATGTTCATCCAGCTCCCTCACACTGTCACTCAGTAACGCCTCTCCCCCAGCACCCTGTGTTACTGACTGTGTCTGTACTGATGTTAATCCAGCTCCCTCACACTGTCACTCTGTAACCCCTCTCCCCCAGCACCCTGTGTTACTGACTGAATCTGTACTGATGTTAATCCAGCTCCCTCACACTGTGACTCAGTAATCCCTCTCCCCCAGCACCCTGTGTTCCTGACTGTATCTCGACTGATGTTAATCCAGCTCCCTCACACTGTCACTCAGTAACCCTCTTCCCCAGCACCCTGTGTTACTGACTGTATCTGTACTGATGTTAATCCAGCTCCCTCACACTGTCACTCAGTAATCCCTCTCCCCCCAGCACCCTGTGTTACTGACTGTATCTGTACTGATGTTAATCCAGCTCCCTCACACTGTCACTCAGTAACGCCTCTCCCCCAGCACCCTGTGTTACTGACTGTGTCTGTACTGATGTTAATCCAGCGCCCTCACACTGTCACTCTGTAACCCCTCTCCCCCAGCACCCTGTGTTACTGACTATCTGTACTGATGTTAATCCAGCTCCCTCACACTGTGACTCAGTAACCCCTCTCCCCCAGGACACTGTGTTACTGACTGTGTCTGTACTGATGTTAATCCAGATCCCTCACACTGTCACTCAGTAACCCTTCTCCCCCAGCACACTGTGTTACTGACTGCATCTGTACTGATGTTAATCCAGCTCCCTCACACTGTCACTCAGTAACGCCTCTCCCCCAGCACACTGTGTTACTGACTGTGTCTGTACTGATGTTAATCCAGCTCCCTCACACTGTCACTCTGTAACCCCGCTCCCCCAGCACCCTGTGTTCCTGACTGTATCTGTACTGATGTTAATCCAGCTCCCTCACACTGTCACTCTGTAACCCATCTCCCCCAGCACCCTGTGTTACTGACTGTATCTGTACTAATGTTAATCCAGCTCCCTCACACTGTCACTCAGTAACCCCTCTCCCCCAGCACCCTGTGTTCCTGACTGTATCTCGACTGATGTTAATCCAGCTCCCTCACACTGCCACTGAATAACCCTCTCCCCCAGCACCCTATGTTACTGACTGTATCTCTACTGATGTCAATCCAGCTCCCTCACACTGTCACTCAGTAACCCTCTTCCCCAGCACCCTGTGTTACTGACTGTATCTGTACTGATGTTAATCCAGCTCCCTCACACTGTGACTGAGTAAACCCTCTCCCCCAGCAACTGTGTTACTGACTGTATCTACACTGATGTTAATCCAGCTCCCTCACACTGTCAATCAGTAAGCCCTCTCCCCCAGCACCCTGTGTTACTGACTGTATCTGTACTGATGTTAATCCAGCTCCCTCACACTGTCACTCAGTAACCCCTCTCCCCCAGCACCCTGTGTTACTGACTGTGTCTGTACTGATGTTAATGCAGCTCCCTCACACTGTCACTCTGTAACCCCTCTTCCCCAGCACCCTGTGTTCCTGACTGTATCTGTACTGATGTTAATCCAGCTCCCTCACACTGTCACTCTGTAACCCCTCTCCCCCAGCACCCTGTGTTACTGACTGTGTCTGTACTGATGTTAATCCAGCTCCCTCACACTGTCACTCAGTAACCCCTCTCCCCCAGCACCCTGTGTTACTGACTGTATCTTGACTGATGTTAGTTCAGCTCCCTCACACTGTCACTCAGTAACCGCTCTCCCGCAGCACCCTGTGCTGCTGACTGTATATCTACTGATGTTAGTACAGCTCCCTCACACTGTCACTCAGTCACCCCTCTCCCCCCAAAAACTGTGTTACTCTGTCTCTAATGATGTTAATCCAGCTCCCACACATTGTCACTCAGTATCCCCTCTCCCCCCAGCACCCTGTGTTACTGACTGTATCTGCACTGATGTTAAACCAGCTCCCTCACACTGTCACTCAGTATCCCCTCTCCCCCAGCACCCTGTGTTACTGACTGTGTCTGTACTGATGTTAATCCAGCTCCCTCACACTGTCACTCTGTAACCCCGCTCCCCCAGCACCCTGTGTTCCTGACTGTATCTGTACTGATGTTAATCCAGCTCCCTCACACTGTCACTCAGTAAGCCCTCTCCCCCAGCACCCTGTGTTACTGACTGTATCTGTACTGATGTTAATCCAGCTCCCTCACACTGTCACTCAGTAACCCCTCTCCCCCAGCACCCTGTGTTACTGACTGTGTCTGTACTGATGTTAATGCAGCTCCCTCACACTGTCACTCTGTAACCCCTCTTCCCCAGCACCCTGTGTTCCTGACTGTATCTGTACTGATGTTAATCCAGCTCCCTCACACTGTCACTCTGTAACCCCTCTCCCCCAGCACCCTGTGTTACTGACTGTGTCTGTACTGATGTTAATCCAGCTCCCTCACACTGTCACTCAGTAACCCCTCTCCCCCAGCACCCTGTGTTACTGACTGTATCTTGACTGATGTTAGTTCAGGTCCCTCACACTGTCACTCAGTAACCCGTCTTCCCAGCACCCTGTGCTGCTGACTGTATCTCTACTGATGTTAGTACAGCTCCCTCACACTGTCACCCAGTCACCCCTCTCCCCCCAGCAACTGTGTTACTGTGTCTCTAATGATGTTAATCCAGCTCCCACACATTGTCACTCAGTAACCCCTCTCCCCCCAGCACCCTGTGTTACTGACTGTATCTGCACTGATGTTAAACCAGCTCGCTCACACTGTCACTCAGTAACCCCTCTCCCCCCAGCACCCTTTGTTACTGACTGTATCTGCACTGATGTTAAACCAGCTCGCTCACACTGTCACTCAGTAACCCCTCACCCCAGCACTCTGTGTTACTGACTATCTGTACTGATATTAATCCAGCTCCCTCACACTGTGACTGCGTAAACCCTCTCCCCCAGCAGCCTGTGTTACTGACTGTATCTGCACTGATGTTAATCCAGCTCCCTCACACTGTCACTCAGTAATCCCTCTCCCCCATCGCCCTGTGTTACTGACTGTGTCTGTACTGATGTTAATCCAGCTCCCTCACACTGTCACTCAGTAACCGCTCTCCCCCAGCACCCTGTGTTACTGACTGTGTCTGTACTGATGTTAATCCAGATCCCTCACACTGTCACTCAGCAACCCCTCTCCCCCAGCACCCTGTGTTACTGACTGTGTCTGTACTGATGTTAATCCAGCTCCCACACATTGTCACTCAGTAACCCCTCTCCCCCAGCACCCTGTGTTACTGACTGTATCTGCACTGATGTTAAACCAGCTCCCTCACACTGTCACTCAGTATCCCCTCTCCCCCAGCACCCTGTGTTCCTGACTGTATCTCGACTGATGTTAATCCAGCTCCCTCACACTGTCACTCAGTAACCCTCTTCCCCAGCACCCTGTGTTACTGACTGTATCTGTACTGATGTTAATCCAGCTCCCTCACACTGTCACTCAGTAATCCCTCTCCCCCCAGCACCCTGTGTTACTGACTGTATCTGTACTGATGTTAATCCAGCTCCCTCACACTGTCACTCAGTAACGCCTCTCCCCCAGCACCCTGTGTTACTGACTGTGTCTGTACTGATGTTAATCCAGCGCCCTCACACTGTCACTCTGTAACCCCTCTCCCCCAGCACCCTGTGTTACTGACTATCTGTACTGATGTTAATCCAGCTCCCTCACACTGTGACTCAGTAACCCCTCTCCCCCAGCACCCTGTGTTACTGACTGTGTCTGTACTGATGTTAATCCAGCTCCCTCACACTGTCACTGAGTAACCCTTCTCCCCCAGCACACTGTGTTACTGACTGTATCTGTACTGATGTTCATCCAGCTCCCTCACACTGTCACTCAGTAACGCCTCTCCCCCAGCACCCTGTGTTACTGACTGTGTCTGTACTGATGTTAATCCAGCTCCCTCACACTGTCACTCTGTAACCCCTCTCCCCCAGCACCCTGTGTTCCTGACTGTATCTGTACTGATGTTAATCCAGCTCCCTCACACTGTCACTCTGTTACCCATCTCCCCCAGCACCCTGTTTTACTGACTGTATCTGTACTAATGTTAATCCAGCTCCCTCACACTGTCACTCAGTAATCCCTCTCCCCCAGCACCCTGTGTTACTGACTGTGTCTGTACTGATGTTAATCCAGCTCCCTCACACTGTCACTCAGTAGCCCCTCTCCCCCAGCACCCTGTGTTACTGACTGTATCTCTACTGATGTTAGTACAGCTCCCTCACACTGACACTCAGTCGCCCCCCTACTCCAGCCCCTGTGTTCTTGACTGTATCTGTACTGATGTTAATCCAGCTCCCTCACACTGTGACTGAGTAATCCCTCTCCCCCAGCAACCTGTGTTACTGACTGTATCTCGACTGATGTTAATCCAGCTCCCTCACACTGTCACTGAGTAACCCTCTCCCCCAGCACCCTGTGTTACTGACTGTATCTCTACTGATGTCAATCCAGCTCCCTCACACTGTCACTCAGTAACCCTCTTCCCCAGCACCCTGTGTTACTGACTGTATCTGTACTGATGTTAATCCAGCTCCCTCACACTGTGACTGAGTAAACCCTCTCCCCCAGCAACCTGTGTTACTGACTGTATCTGCACTGATGTTAATCCAGCTCCCTCACACTGTCACTCAGTAACCCCTCTCCCCCAGCACCCTGTCTTACTGACTGTATCTGTACTGATGTTAATCCAGCTCCCTCACACTGTCACTCAGTAACCCCTCTCCCCCAGCACCCTGTGTTACTGACTGTGTCTGTACTGATGTTAATGCACCTCCCTCACACTGTCACTCTGTAGCCCCTCTTCCCCAGCACCATGTGTTCCTGACTGTATCTGTACTGATGTTAATCCAGCTCCCTCACACTGTCACTCTGTAACCCCTCTCCCCCAGCACCCTGTGTTACTGACTGTGTCTGTACTGATGTTAATCCAGCCCCCACACACTGTCACTGAGTAACCCCTCTCCACCAGCACCCTGTGTTACTGACTGTATCTTGACTGATGTTAGTTCAGCTCCCTCACACTGTCACTCAGTAACCGCTCTCCCCCAGCACCCTGTGCTGCTGACTGTATCTCTACTGATGTTAGTACAGCTCCCTCACACTGTCACTCAGTCACCCCTCTCCCCCCAGCAACTGTGTTACTGTGTCTCTAATGATGTTAATCCAGCTCCCACACATTGTCACTCAGTAACCCCTCTCCCCCCAGCACCCTGTGTTACTGACTGTATCTGCACTGATGTTAAACCAGCTCCCTCACACTGTCACTCAGTAACCCCTCTCCCCCCAGCACCCTGTGTTACTGACTGTGTCTGTACTGATGTTAATGCAGCTCCCTCACACTGTCACTCAGTAACCCTTCTCCCCCAGCACACTGTGTTACTGACTGTATCTGTACTGATGTTCATCCAGCTCCCTCACACTGTCACTCAGTAACGCCTCTCCCCCAGCACCCTGTGTTACTGACTGTGTCTGTACTGATGTTAATCCAGCTCCCTCACACTGTCACTCTGTAACCCCTCTCCCCCAGCACCCTGTGTTACTGACTGAATCTGTACTGATGTTAATCCAGCTCCCTCACACTGTGACTCAGTAATCCCTCTCCCCCAGCACCCTGTGTTCCTGACTGTATCTCGACTGATGTTAATCCAGCTCCCTCACACTGTCACTCAGTAACCCTCTTCCCCAGCACCCTGTGTTACTGACTGTATCTGTACTGATGTTAATCCAGCTCCCTCACACTGTCACTCAGTAATCCCTCTCCCCCCAGCACCCTGTGTTACTGACTGTATCTGTACTGATGTTAATCCAGCTCCCTCACACTGTCACTCAGTAACGCCTCTCCCCCAGCACCCTGTGTTACTGACTGTGTCTGTACTGATGTTAATCCAGCGCCCTCACACTGTCACTCTGTAACCCCTCTCCCCCAGCACCCTGTGTTACTGACTATCTGTACTGATGTTAATCCAGCTCCCTCACACTGTGACTCAGTAACCCCTCTCCCCCAGGACACTGTGTTACTGACTGTGTCTGTACTGATGTTAATCCAGATCCCTCACACTGTCACTCAGTAACCCTTCTCCCCCAGCACACTGTGTTACTGACTGCATCTGTACTGATGTTAATCCAGCTCCCTCACACTGTCACTCAGTAACGCCTCTCCCCCAGCACACTGTGTTACTGACTGTGTCTGTACTGATGTTAATCCAGCTCCCTCACACTGTCACTCTGTAACCCCGCTCCCCCAGCACCCTGTGTTCCTGACTGTATCTGTACTGATGTTAATCCAGCTCCCTCACACTGTCACTCTGTAACCCATCTCCCCCAGCACCCTGTGTTACTGACTGTATCTGTACTAATGTTAATCCAGCTCCCTCACACTGTCACTCAGTAACCCCTCTCCCCCAGCACCCTGTGTTCCTGACTGTATCTCGACTGATGTTAATCCAGCTCCCTCACACTGCCACTGAATAACCCTCTCCCCCAGCACCCTATGTTACTGACTGTATCTCTACTGATGTCAATCCAGCTCCCTCACACTGTCACTCAGTAACCCTCTTCCCCAGCACCCTGTGTTACTGACTGTATCTGTACTGATGTTAATCCAGCTCCCTCACACTGTGACTGAGTAAACCCTCTCCCCCAGCAACTGTGTTACTGACTGTATCTACACTGATGTTAATCCAGCTCCCTCACACTGTCAATCAGTAAGCCCTCTCCCCCAGCACCCTGTGTTACTGACTGTATCTGTACTGATGTTAATCCAGCTCCCTCACACTGTCACTCAGTAACCCCTCTCCCCCAGCACCCTGTGTTACTGACTGTGTCTGTACTGATGTTAATGCAGCTCCCTCACACTGTCACTCTGTAACCCCTCTTCCCCAGCACCCTGTGTTCCTGACTGTATCTGTACTGATGTTAATCCAGCTCCCTCACACTGTCACTCTGTAACCCCTCTCCCCCAGCACCCTGTGTTACTGACTGTGTCTGTACTGATGTTAATCCAGCTCCCTCACACTGTCACTCAGTAACCCCTCTCCCCCAGCACCCTGTGTTACTGACTGTATCTTGACTGATGTTAGTTCAGCTCCCTCACACTGTCACTCAGTAACCGCTCTCCCCCAGCACCCTGTGCTGCTGACTGTATATCTACTGATGTTAGTACAGCTCCCTCACACTGTCACTCAGTCACCCCTCTCCCCCCAAAAACTGTGTTACTCTGTCTCTAATGATGTTAATCCAGCTCCCACACATTGTCACTCAGTATCCCCTCTCCCCCCAGCACCCTGTGTTACTGACTGTATCTGCACTGATGTTAAACCAGCTCCCTCACACTGTCACTCAGTATCCCCTCTCCCCCAGCACCCTGTGTTACTGACTGTGTCTGTACTGATGTTAATGCAGCCCCCTCACACTGTCATTCAGTATCCCCTGTCCCCCCAGCACCCTGTGTTACTGACTGTGTCTGTACTGATGTTAATGCAGCTCCCTCACACTGTCACTCAGTAACCCTTCTCCCCCAGCAACCTGTGTTACTGACTGTATCTGTACTGATGTTCATCCAGCTCCCTCACACTGTCACTCAGTAACGCCTCTCCCCCAGCACCCTGTGTTGCTGACTGTGTCTGTACTGATGTTAATACAGCTCCCTCACACTGTCACTCTGTAACCCCTCTCCCCCAGCACCCTGTGTTACTGACTGTGTCTGCACTGATGTTAATCCAGCTCCCTCACACTGTCACTCAGTAACCCCTCTCCGCCAGCACCCTGTGTTACTGACTGTATCTTGACTGATGTTAGTTCAGCTCCCTCACACTGTCACTCAGTAACCCGTCTTCCCAGCACCCTGTGCTGCTGACTGTATCTCTACTGATGTTAGTACAGCTCCCTCACACTGTCACTCAGTCACCCCTCTCCCCCCAGCAACTGTGTTACTGTGTCTCTAATGATGTTAATCCAGCTCCCACACATTGTCACTCAGTAACCCCTCTCCCCCCAGCACCCTGTGTTACTGACTGTATCTGCACTGATGTTAAACCAGCTCCCTCACACTGTCACTCAGTAGCCCCTCTCCCCCCAGCACCCTGTGTTACTGACTGTATCTGCACTGATGTTAAACCAGCTCCCTCACACTGTCACTCAGTATCCCCTCTCCCCCAGCACCCTGTGTTACTGACTGTGTCTGTACTGATGTTAATGCAGCCCCCTCACACTGTCATTCAGTATCCCCTGTCCCCCCAGCACCCTGTGTTACTGACTGTGTCTGTACTGATGTTAATGCAGCTCCCTCACACTGTCACTCAGTAACCCTTCTCCCCCAGCAACCTGTGTTACTGACTGTATCTGTACTGATGTTCATCCAGCTCCCTCACACTGTCACTCAGTAACGCCTCTCCCCCAGCACCCTGTGTTGCTGACTGTGTCTGTACTGATGTTAATACAGCTCCCTCACACTGTCACTCTGTAACCCCTCTCCCCCAGCACCCTGTGTTACTGACTGTGTCTGCACTGATGTTAATCCAGCTCCCTCACACTGTCACTCAGTAACCCCTCTCCGCCAGCACCCTGTGTTACTGACTGTATCTTGACTGATGTTAGTTCAGCTCCCTCACACTGTCACTCAGTAACCCGTCTTCCCAGCACCCTGTGCTGCTGACTGTATCTCTACTGATGTTAGTACAGCTCCCTCACACTGTCACTCAGTCACCCCTCTCCCCCCAGCAACTGTGTTACTGTGTCTCTAATGATGTTAATCCAGCTCCCACACATTGTCACTCAGTAACCCCTCTCCCCCCAGCACCCTGTGTTACTGACTGTATCTGCACTGATGTTAAACCAGCTCCCTCACACTGTCACTCAGTAACCCCTCTCCCCCCAGCACCCTGTGTTACTGACTGTATCTGCACTGATGTTAAACCAGCTCCCTCACACTGTCACTCAGTATCCCCTCTCCCCCAGCACCCTGTGTTACTGACTGTGTCTGTACTGATGTTAATGCAGCCCCCTCACACTGTCATTCAGTATCCCCTGTCCCCCCAGCACCCTGTGTTACTGACTGTGTCTGTACTGATGTTAATGCAGCTCCCTCACACTGTCACTCAGGATCCCCTCTCCCCCAGCACCCTGTGTTGCTGACTGTGTCTGTACTGATGTTAATCCAGCTCCCTCACACTGTCACTCAGTAACCCCTCACCCCAGCATCCTGTGTTACTGACTGTATCTGTACTGATGTTAATCCAGCTCCCTCACACTGTGACTGAGTAAACCCTCTCCCCCAGCACCCTGTGTTACAGACTGTATCTGCACTGATGTTAATCCAGCTCCCTCACACTGTCACTCAGTAATCCCTCTCCCCCAGCACCCTGTGTTACTGACTGTGTCTGTACTGATGTTAATCCAGCTCCCTCACACTGTCACTCAGTAACGCCTCTCCCCCAGCACCCTGTGTTACTGACTGTGTCTGTACTGATGTTAATCCAGCGCCCTCACACTGTCACTCAGTAACCCCTCTCCCCCAGCACCCTGTGTTACTGACTATCTGTACTGATGTTAATCCAGCTCCCTCACACTGTGACTCAGTAACCCCTCTCCCCCAGCACCCTGTGTCACTGACTGTGTCTGTACTGATGTTAATCCAGCTCCCTCACACTGTCACTCAGTAACCCTTCTCCCCCAGCACACTGTGTTACTGACTGTATCTGTACTGATGTTAATCCAGCTCCCTCACACTGTCACTCAGTAACGCCTCTCCCCCAGCACCCTGTGTTACTGACTGTGTCTGTACTGATGTTAATCCAGCTCCCTCACACTGTCACTCTGTAACCCCTCTCCCCCAGCACCCTCTGTTCCTGACTGTATCTGTACTGATGTTAATCCAGCTCCCTCACACTGTCACTCTGTAACCCATCTCCCCCAGCACCCTGTGTTACTGACTGTATCTGTACTAATGTTAATCCAGCTCCCTCACACTGTCACTCAGTAACCCCTCTCCCCCAGCACCCTGTGTTACTGACTGTGTCTGTACTGATGTTAATCCAGCTCCCTCACACTGTCACTTAGTAGCCCCTCTCCCCCAGCACCCTGTGTTACTGACTGTATCTCTACTGATGTTAGTACAGCTCCCTCACACTGACACTCAGTCGCCCCCCTACTCCAGCCCCTGTGTTATTGACTGTATCTGTACTGATGTTAATCCAGCTCCCTCACACTGTCACTCAGTACCCCCTCTCCCCCAGCACCCTGTGTTACTGACTGAATCTCGACTGATGTTAATCCAGATCCCTCACACTGTGACTGAGTAATCCCTCTCCCCCAGCACCCTGTGTTCCTGACTGTATCTCGACTGATGTTAATCCAGCTCCCTCACACTGTCACTGAGTAACCCTCTCCCCCAGCACCCTGTGTTACTGACTGTATCTCTACTGATGTCAATCCAGCTCCCTCACACTGTCACTCAGTAACGCCTCTCCCCCAGCACCCTGTGTTACTGACTGTGTCTGTACTGATGTTAATCCAGCGCCCTCACACTGTCACTCTGTAACCCCTCTCCCCCAGCACCCTGTGTTACTGACTATCTGTACTGATGTTAATCCAGCTCCCTCACACTGTGACTCAGTAACCCCTCTCCCCCAGCACACTGTGTTACTGACTGTGTCTGTACTGATGTTAATCCAGATCCCTCACACTGTCACTCAGTAACCCTTCTCCCCCAGCACACTGTGTTACTGACTGTATCTGTACTGATGTTAATCCAGCTCCCTCACACTGTCACTCAGTAACGCCTCTCCCCCAGCACACTGTGTTACTGACTGTGTCTGTACTGATGTTAATCCAGCTCCCTCACACTGTCACTCTGTAACCCCTCTCCCCCAGCACCCTGTGTTCCTGACTGTATCTGTACTGATGTTAATCCAGCTCCCTCACACTGTCACTCTGTAACCCATCTCCCCCAGCACCCTGTGTTACTGACTGTATCTGTACTAATGTTAATCCAGCTCCCTCACACTGTCACTCAGTAACCCCTCTCCCCCAGCACCCTGTGTTCCTGACTGTATCTCGACTGATGTTAATCCAGCTCCCTCACACTGTCACTGAGTAACCCTCTCCCCCAGCACCCTATGTTACTGACTGTATCTCTACTGAAGTCAATCCAGCTCCCTCACACTGTCACTCAGTAACCCTCTTCCCCAGCACCCTGTGTTACTGACTGTATCTGTACTGATGTTAATCCAGCTCCCTCACACTGTGACTGAGTAAACCCTCTCCCCCAGCAACCTGTGTTACTGACTGTATCTACACTGATGTTAATCCAGCTCCCTCACACTGTCACTCAGTAAGCCCTCTCCCCCAGCACCCTGTGTTACTGACTGTATCTGTACTGATGTTAATCCAGCTCCCTCACACTGTCACTCAGTAACCCCTCTCCCCCAGCACCCTGTGTTACTGACTGTGTCTGTACTGATGTTAATGCAGCTCCCTCACACTGTCACTCTGTAACCCCTCTTCCCCAGCACCCTGTGTTCCTGACTGTATCTGTACTGATGTTAATCCAGCTCCCTCACACTGTCACTCTGTAACCCCTCTCCCCCAGCACCCTGTGTTACTGACTGTGTCTGTACTGATGTTAATCCAGCTCCCTCACACTGTCACTCAGTAACCCCTCTCCCCCAGCACCCTGTGTTACTGACTGTATCTTGACTGATGTTAGTTCAGCTCCCTCACACTGTCACTCAGTAACCGCTCTCCCCCAGCACCCTGTGCTGCTGACTGTATATCTACTGATGTTAGTACAGCTCCCTCACACTGTCACTCAGTCACCCCTCTCCCCCCAAAAACTGTGTTACTCTGTCTCTAATGATGTTAATCCAGCTCCCACACATTGTCACTCAGTAACCCCTCTCCCCCCAGCACCCTGTGTTACTGACTGTATCTGCACTGATGTTAAACCAGCTCCCTCACACTGTCACTCAGTATCCCCTCTCCCCCAGCACCCTGTGTTACTGACTGTGTCTGTACTGATGTTAATGCAGCCCCCTCACACTGTCATTCAGTATCCCCTGTCCCCCCAGCACCCTGTGTTACTGACTGTGTCTGTACTGATGTTAATGCAGCTCCCTCACACTGTCACTCAGTAACCCTTCTCCCCCAGCAACCTGTGTTACTGACTGTATCTGTACTGATGTTCATCCAGCTCCCTCACACTGTCACTCAGTAACGCCTCTCCCCCAGCACCCTGTGTTGCTGACTGTGTCTGTACTGATGTTAATACAGCTCCCTCACACTGTCACTCTGTAACCCCTCTCCCCCAGCACCCTGTGTTACTGACTGTGTCTGCACTGATGTTAATCCAGCTCCCTCACACTGTCACTCAGTAACCCCTCTCCGCCAGCACCCTGTGTTACTGACTGTATCTTGACTGATGTTAGTTCAGCTCCCTCACACTGTCACTCAGTAACCCGTCTTCCCAGCACCCTGTGCTGCTGACTGTATCTCTACTGATGTTAGTACAGCTCCCTCACACTGTCACTCAGTCACCCCTCTCCCCCCAGCAACTGTGTTACTGTGTCTCTAATGATGTTAATCCAGCTCCCACACATTGTCACTCAGTAACCCCTCTCCCCCCAGCACCCTGTGTTACTGACTGTATCTGCACTGATGTTAAACCAGCTCCCTCACACTGTCACTCAGTAACCCCTCTCCCCACAGCACCCTGTGTTACTGACTGTATCTGCACTGATGTTAAACCAGCTCCCTCACACTGTCACTCAGTATCCCCTCTCCCCCAGCACCCTGTGTTACTGACTGTGTCTGTACTGATGTTAATGCAGCCCCCTCACACTGTCATTCAGTATCCCCTGTCCCCCCAGCACCCTGTGTTACTGACTGTGTCTGTACTGATGTTAATGCAGCTCCCTCACACTGTCACTCAGGATCCCCTCTCCCCCAGCACCCTGTGTTGCTGACTGTGTCTGTACTGATGTTAATCCAGCTCCCTCACACTGTCACTCAGTAACCCCTCACCCCAGCATCCTGTGTTACTGACTGTATCTGTACTGATGTTAATCCAGCTCCCTCACACTGTGACTGAGTAAACCCTCTCCCCCAGCACCCTGTGTTACAGACTGTATCTGCACTGATGTTAATCCAGCTCCCTCACACTGTCACTCAGTAATCCCTCTCCCCCAGCACCCTGTGTTACTGACTGTGTCTGTACTGATGTTAATCCAGCTCCCTCACACTGTCACTCAGTAACGCCTCTCCCCCAGCACCCTGTGTTACTGACTGTGTCTGTACTGATGTTAATCCAGCGCCCTCACACTGTCACTCAGTAACCCCTCTCCCCCAGCACCCTGTGTTACTGACTATCTGTACTGATGTTAATCCAGCTCCCTCACACTGTGACTCAGTAACCCCTCTCCCCCAGCACCCTGTGTCACTGACTGTGTCTGTACTGATGTTAATCCAGCTCCCTCACACTGTCACTCAGTAACCCTTCTCCCCCAGCACACTGTGTTACTGACTGTATCTATACTGATGTTAATCCAGCTCCCTCACACTGTCACTCAGTAACGCCTCTCCCCCAGCACCCTGTGTTACTGACTGTGTCTGCACTGATGTTAATCCAGCTCCCTCACACTGTCACTCTGTAACCCCTCTCCCCCAGCACCCTCTGTTCCTGACTGTATCTGTACTGATGTTAATCCAGCTCCCTCACACTGTCACTCTGTAACCCATCTCCCCCAGCACCCTGTGTTACTGACTGTATCTGTACTAATGTTAATCCAGCTCCCTCACACTGTCACTCAGTAACCCCTCTCCCCCAGCACCCTGTGTTACTGACTGTGTCTGTACTGATGTTAATCCAGCTCCCTCACACTGTCACTTAGTAGCCCCTCTCCCCCAGCACCCTGTGTTACTGACTGTATCTCTACTGATGTTAGTACAGCTCCCTCACACTGACACTCAGTCGCCCCCCTACTCCAGCCCCTGTGTTATTGACTGTATCTGTACTGATGTTAATCCAGCTCCCTCACACTGTCACTCAGTACCCCCTCTCCCCCAGCACCCTGTGTTACTGACTGAATCTCGACTGATGTTAATCCAGATCCCTCACACTGTGACTGAGTAATCCCTCTCCCCCAGCACCCTGTGTTCCTGACTGTATCTCGACTGATGTTAATCCAGCTCCCTCACACTGTCACTGAGTAACCCTCTCCCCCAGCACCCTGTGTTACTGACTGTATCTCTACTGATGTCAATCCAGCTCCCTCACACTGTCACTCAGTAACCCTCTTCCCCAGCACCCTGTGTTACTGACTGTATCTGTACTGATGTTAATCCAGCTCCCTCACACTGTGACTGAGTAAACCCTCTCCCCCAGCAACCTGTGTTACTGACTGTATCTGCACTGATGTAAATCCAGCTCCCTCACACTGTCACTCAGTAACCCCTCTCCCCCAGCACCCTGTGTTACTGACTGTATCTGTACTGATGTTAATCCAGCTCCCTCACACTGTCACTCAGTAACCCCTCTTCCCCAGCACCCTGTGTTACTGACTGTGTCTGTACTGATGTTAATGCAGCTCCCTCACACTGTCACTCTGTAACCCCTCTTCCCCAGCACCCTGTGTTCCTGACTGTATCTGTACTGATGTTAATCCAGCTCCCTCACACTGTCAACCTGTAACCCCTCTCCCCCAGCACCCTGTGTTACTGACTGTGTCTGTACTGATGTTAATCCAGCTCCCTCACACTGTCACTCAGTAACCCCTCTCCCCCAGCACCCTGTGTTACTGACTGTATCTTGACTGATGTTAGTTCAGCTCCCTCACACTGTCACTCAGTAACCGCTCTCCCCCAGCACCCTGTGCTGCTGACTGTATCTCTACTGATGTTAGTACAGCTCCCTCACACTGTCACTCAGTCACCCCTCTCCCCCCAGCAACTGTGTTACTGTGTCTCTAATGATGTTAATCCAGCTCCCACACATTGTCACTCAGTAACCCCTCTCCCCCCAGCACCCTGTGTTACTGACTGTATCTGCACTGATGTTAAACCAGCTCCCTCACACTGTCACTCAGGAACCCCTCTCCCCCCAGCACCCTGTGTTACTGACTGTATCTGCACTGATGTTAAACCAGCTCCCTCACACTGTCACTCAGTATCCCCTCTCCCCCAGCACCCTGTGTTACTGACTGTGTCTGTACTGATGTTAATGCAGCCCCCTCACACTGTCATTCAGTATCCCCTGTCCCCCCAGCACCCTGTGTTACTGACTGTGTCTGTACTGATGTTAATGCAGCTCCCTCACACTGTCACTCAGTAACCCTTCTCCCCCAGCACACTGTGTTACTGACTGTATCTGTACTGATGTTCATCCAGCTCCCTCACACTGTCACTCAGTAACGCCTCTCCCCCAGCACCCTGTGTTGCTGACTGTGTCTGTACTGATGTTAATCCAGCTCCCTCACACTGTCACTCTGTAACCCCTCTCCCCCAGCACCCTGTGTTACTGACTGTGTCTGCACTAATGTTAATCCAGCTCCCTCACACTGTCACTCAGTAACCCCTCTCCCCCAGCACCCTGTGTTCCTGACTGTATCTCGACTGATGTTAATCCAGCTCCCTCACACTGTCACTGAGTAACCCTCTCCCCCAGCACCCTATGTTACTGACTGTATCTCTACTGAAGTCAATCCAGCTCCCTCACACTGTCACTCAGTAACCCTCTTCCCCAGCACCCTGTGTTACTGACTGTATCTGTACTGATGTTAATCCAGCTCCCTCACACTGTGACTGAGTAAACCCTCTCCCCCAGCAACCTGTGTTACTGACTGTATCTACACTGATGTTAATCCATCTCCCTCACACTGTCACTCAGTAAGCCCTCTCCCCCAGCACCCTGTGTTACTGACTGTATCTGTACTGATGTTAATCCAGCTCCCTCACACTGTCACTCAGTAACCCCTCTCCCCCAGCACCCTGTGTTACTGACTGTGTCTGTACTGATGTTAATGCAGCTCCCTCACACTGTCACTCTGTAACCCCTCTTCCCCAGCACCCTGTGTTCCTGACTGTATCTGTACTGATGTTAATCCAGCTCCCTCACACTGTCACTCTGTAACCCCTCTCCCCCAGCACCCTGTGTTACTGACTGTGTCTGTACTGATGTTAATCCAGCTCCCTCACACTGTCACTCAGTAACCCCTCTCCCCCAGCACCCTGTGTTACTGACTGTATCTTGACTGATGTTAGTTCAGCTCCCTCACACTGTCACTCAGTAACCGCTCTCCCCCAGCACCCTGTGCTGCTGACTGTATATCTACTGATGTTAGTACAGCTCCCTCACACTGTCACTCAGTCACCCCTCTCCCCCCAAAAACTGTGTTACTCTGTCTCTAATGATGTTAATCCAGCTCCCACACATTGTCACTCAGTAACCCCTCTCCCCCCAGCACCCTGTGTTACTGACTGTATCTGCACTGATGTTAAACCAGCTCCCTCACACTGTCACTCAGTATCCCCTCTCCCCCAGCACCCTGTGTTACTGACTGTGTCTGTACTGATGTTAATGCAGCCCCCTCACACTGTCATTCAGTATCCCCTGTCCCCCCAGCACCCTGTGTTACTGACTGTGTCTGTACTGATGTTAATGCAGCTCCCTCACACTGTCACTCAGTAACCCTTCTCCCCCAGCAACCTGTGTTACTGACTGTATCTATACTGATGTTCATCCAGCTCCCTCACACTGTCACTCAGTAACGCCTCTCCCCCAGCACCCTGTGTTGCTGACTGTGTCTGTACTGATGTTAATACAGCTCCCTCACACTGTCACTCTGTAACCCCTCTCCCCCAGCACCCTGTGTTACTGACTGTGTCTGCACTGATGTTAATCCAGCTCCCTCACACTGTCACTCAGTAACCCCTCTCCGCCAGCACCCTGTGTTACTGACTGTATCTTGACTGATGTTAGTTCAGCTCCCTCACACTGTCACTCAGTAACCCGTCTTCCCAGCACCCTGTGCTGCTGACTGTATCTGCACTGATGTTAAACCAGCTCCCTCACACTGTCACTCAGTAACCCCTCTCCCCACAGCACCCTGTGTTACTGACTGTATCTGCACTGATGTTAAACCAGCTCCCTCACACTGTCACTCAGTATCCCCTCTCCCCCAGCACCCTGTGTTACTGACTGTGTCTGTACTGATGTTAATGCAGCCCCCTCACACTGTCATTCAGTATCCCCTGTCCCCCCAGCACCCTGTGTTACTGACTGTGTCTGTACTGATGTTAATGCAGCTCCCTCACACTGTCACTCAGGATCCCCTCTCCCCCAGCACCCTGTGTTGCTGACTGTGTCTGTACTGATGTTAATCCAGCTCCCTCACACTGTCACTCAGTAACCCCTCACCCCAGCATCCTGTGTTACTGACTGTATCTGTACTGATGTTAATCCAGCTCCCTCACACTGTGACTGAGTAAACCCTCTCCCCCAGCACCCTGTGTTACAGACTGTATCTGCACTGATGTTAATCCAGCTCCCTCACACTGTCACTCAGTAATCCCTCTCCCCCAGCACCCTGTGTTACTGACTGTGTCTGTACTGATGTTAATCCAGCTCCCTCACACTGTCACTCAGTAACGCCTCTCCCCCAGCACCCTGTGTTACTGACTGTGTCTGTACTGATGTTAATCCAGCGCCCTCACACTGTCACTCAGTAACCCCTCTCCCCCAGCACCCTGTGTTACTGACTATCTGTACTGATGTTAATCCAGCTCCCTCACACTGTGACTCAGTAACCCCTCTCCCCCAGCACCCTGTGTCACTGACTGTGTCTGTACTGATGTTAATCCAGCTCCCTCACACTGTCACTCAGTAACCCTTCTCCCCCAGCACACTGTGTTACTGACTGTATCTATACTGATGTTAATCCAGCTCCCTCACACTGTCACTCAGTAACGCCTCTCCCCCAGCACCCTGTGTTACTGACTGTGTCTGTACTGATGTTAATCCAGCTCCCTCACACTGTCACTCTGTAACCCCTCTCCCCCAGCACCCTCTGTTCCTGACTGTATCTGTACTGATGTTAATCCAGCTCCCTCACACTGTCACTCTGTAACCCATCTCCCCCAGCACCCTGTGTTACTGACTGTATCTGTACTAATGTTAATCCAGCTCCCTCACACTGTCACTCAGTAACCCCTCTCCCCCAGCACCCTGTGTTACTGACTGTGTCTGTACTGATGTTAATCCAGCTCCCTCACACTGTCACTTAGTAGCCCCTCTCCCCCAGCACCCTGTGTTACTGACTGTATCTCTACTGATGTTAGTACAGCTCCCTCACACTGACACTCAGTCGCCCCCCTACTCCAGCCCCTGTGTTATTGACTGTATCTGTACTGATGTTAATCCAGCTCCCACACACTGTCACTCAGTACCCCCTCTCCCCCAGCACCCTGTGTTACTGACTGAATCTCGACTGATGTTAATCCAGATCCCTCACACTGTGACTGAGTAATCCCTCTCCCCCAGCACCCTGTGTTCCTGACTGTATCTCGACTGATGTTAATCCAGCTCCCTCACACTGTCACTGAGTAACCCTCTCCCCCAGCACCCTGTGTTACTGACTGTATCTCTACTGATGTCAATCCAGCTCCCTCACACTGTCACTCAGTAACCCTCTTCCCCAGCACCCTGTGTTACTGACTGTATCTGTACTGATGTTAATCCAGCTCCCTCACACTGTGACTGAGTAAACCCTCTCCCCCAGCAACCTGTGTTACTGACTGTATCTGCACTGATGTAAATCCAGCTCCCTCACACTGTCACTCAGTAACCCCTCTCCCCCAGCACCCTGTGTTACTGACTGTATCTGTACTGATGTTAATCCAGCTCCCTCACACTGTCACTCAGTAACCCCTCTTCCCCAGCACCCTGTGTTACTGACTGTGTCTGTACTGATGTTAATGCAGCTCCCTCACACTGTCACTCTGTAACCCCTCTTCCCCAGCACCCTGTGTTCCTGACTGTATCTGTACTGATGTTAATCCAGCTCCCTCACACTGTCAACCTGTAACCCCTCTCCCCCAGCACCCTGTGTTACTGACTGTGTCTGTACTGATGTTAATCCAGCTCCCTCACACTGTCACTCAGTAACCCCTCTCCCCCAGCACCCTGTGTTACTGACTGTATCTTGACTGATGTTAGTTCAGCTCCCTCACACTGTCACTCAGTAACCGCTCTCCCCCAGCACCCTGTGCTGCTGACTGTATCTCTACTGATGTTAGTACAGCTCCCTCACACTGTCACTCAGTCACCCCTCTCCCCCCAGCAACTGTGTTACTGTGTCTCTAATGATGTTAATCCAGCTCCCACACATTGTCACTCAGTAACCCCTCTCCCCCCAGCACCCTGTGTTACTGACTGTATCTGCACTGATGTTAAACCAGCTCCCTCACACTGTCACTCAGGAACCCCTCTCCCCCCAGCACCCTGTGTTACTGACTGTATCTGCACTGATGTTAAACCAGCTCCCTCACACTGTCACTCAGTATCCCCTCTCCCCCAGCACCCTGTGTTACTGACTGTGTCTGTACTGATGTTAATGCAGCCCCCTCACACTGTCATTCAGTATCCCCTGTCCCCCCAGCACCCTGTGTTACTGACTGTGTCTGCACTGATGTTAATGCAGCTCCCTCACACTGTCACTCAGTAACCCTTCTCCCCCAGCACACTGTGTTACTGACTGTATCTGTACTGATGTTCATCCAGCTCCCTCACACTGTCACTCAGTAACGCCTCTCCCCCAGCACCCTGTGTTGCTGACTGTGTCTGTACTGATGTTAATCCAGCTCCCTCACACTGTCACTCTGTAACCCCTCTCCCCCAGCACCCTGTGTTACTGACTGTGTCTGCACTGATGTTAATCCAGCTCCCTCACACTGTCACTCAGTAACCCCTCTCCTCCAGCACCCTGTGTTACTGACTGTATCTTGACTGATGTTAGTTCAGCTCCCTCACACTGTCACTCAGTAACCCGTCTTCCCAGCACCCTGTGCTGCTGACTGTATCTCTACTGATGTTAGTACAGCTCCCTCACACTGTCACTCAGTCACCCCTCTCCCCCCAGCAACTGTGTTACTGTGTCTCTAATGATGTTAATCCAGCTCCCACACATTGTCACTCAGTAACCCCTCTCCCCCCAGCACCCTGTGTTACTGACTGTATCTGCACTGATGTTAAACCAGCTCCCTCACACTGTCACTCAGTAACCCCTCTCCCCCCAGCACCCTGTGTTACTGACTGTATCTGCACTGATGTTAAACCAGCTCCCTCACACTGTCACTCAGTATCCCCTCTCCCCCAGCACCCTGTGTTACTGACTGTGTCTGTACTGATGTTAATGCAGCCCCCTCACACTGTCATTCAGTATCCCCTGTCCCCCCAGCACCCTGTGTTACTGACTGTGTCTGTACTGATGTTAATGCAGCTCCCTCACACTGTCACTCAGGATCCCCTCTCCCCCAGCACCCTGTGTTGCTGACTGTGTCTGTACTGATGTTAATCCAGCTCCCTCACACTGTCACTCAGTAACCCCTCACCCCAGCACCCTGTGTTACTGACTATCTGTACTGATGTTAATCCAGCTCCCTCACACTGTGACTGAGTAAACCCTCTCCCCCAGCACCCTGTGTTACAGACTGTATCTGCACTGATGTTAATCCAGCTCCCTCACACTGTCACTCAGTAATCCCTCTCCCCCAGCACCCTGTGTTACTGACTGTGTCTGTACTGATGTTAATCCAGCTCCCTCACACTGTCACTCAGTAACGCCTCTCCCCCAGCACCCTGTGTTACTGACTGTGTCTGTACTGATGTTAATCCAGCGCCCTCACACTGTCACTCAGTAACCCCTCTCCCCCAGCACCCTGTGTTACTGACTATCTGTACTGATGTTAATCCAGCTCCCTCACACTGTGACTCAGTAACCCCTCTCCCCCAGCACCCTGTGTCACTGACTGTGTCTGTACTGATGTTAATGCAGCTCCCTCACACTGTCACTCAGTAACCCTTCTCCCCCAGCACACTGTGTTACTGACTGTATCTGTACTGATGTTAATCCAGCTCCCTCACACTGTCACTCAGTAACGCCTCTCCCCCAGCACCCTGTGTTACTGACTGTGTCTGTACTGATGTTAAACCAGCTCCCTCACACTGTCACTCTGTAACCCCTCTCCCCCAGCACCCTCTGTTCCTGACTGTATCTGTACTGATGTTAATCCAGCACCCTCACACTGTCACTCTGTAACCCATCTCCCCCAGCACCCTGTGTTACTGACTGTATCTGTACTAATGTTAATCCAGCTCCCTCACACTGTCACTCAGTAACCCCTCTCCCCCAGCACCCTGTGTTACTGACTGTGTCTGTACTGATGTTAATCCAGCTCCCTCACACTGTCACTTAGTAGCCCCTCTCCCCCAGCACCCTGTGTTACTGACTGTATCTCTACTGATGTTAGTACAGCTCCCTCACACTGACACTCAGTCGCCCCCCTACTCCAGCCCCTGTGTTATTGACTGTATCTGTACTGATGTTAATCCAGCTCCCTCACACTGTCACTCAGTACCCCCTCTCCCCCAGCACCCTGTGTTACTGACTGAATCTCGACTGATGTTAATCCAGATCCCTCACACTGTGACTGAGTAATCCCTCTCCCCCAGCACCCTGTGTTCCTGACTGTATCTCGACTGATGTTAATCCAGCTCCCTCACACTGTCACTGAGTAACCCTCTCCCCCAGCACCCTGTGTTACTGACTGTATCTCTACTGATGTCAATCCAGCTCCCTCACACTGTCACTCAGTAACCCTCTTCCCCAGCACCCTGTGTTACTGACTGTATCTGTACTGATGTTAATCCAGCTCCCTCACACTGTGACTGAGTAAACCCTCTCCCCCAGCAACCTGTGTTACTGACTGTATCTGCACTGATGTTAGTGCAGCCCCCTCACACTGTCATTCAGTATCCCCTGTCCCCCAGCACCCTGTGTTACTGACTGTATCTGTACTGATGTTAATCCAGCTCCCTCACACTGTCACTCAGTAACCCCTCTTCCCCAGCACCCTGTGTTACTGACTGTGTCTGTACTGATGTTAATGCAGCTCCCTCACACTGTCACTCTGTAACCCCTCTTCCCCAGCACCCTGTGTTCCTGACTGTATCTGTACTGATGTTAATCCAGCTCCCTCACACTGTCAACCTGTAACCCCTCTCCCCCAGCACCCTGTGTTACTGACTGTGTCTGTACTGATGTTAATCCAGCTCCCTCACACTGTCACTCAGTAACCCCTCTCCCCCAGCACCCTGTGTTACTGACTGTATCTTGACTGATGTTAGTTCAGCTCCCTCACACTGTCACTCAGTAACCGCTCTCCCCCAGCACCCTGTGCTGCTGACTGTATCTCTACTGATGTTAGTACAGCTCCCTCACACTGTCACTCAGTCACCCCTCTCCCCCCAGCAACTGTGTTACTGTGTCTCTAATGATGTTAATCCAGCTCCCACACGTTGTCACTCAGTAACCCCTCTCCCCCCAGCACCCTGTGTTACTGACTGTATCTGCACTGATGTTAAACCAGCTCCCTCACACTGTCACTCAGTAACCCCTCTCCCCCCAGCACCCTGTGTTACTGACTGTATCTGCACTGATGTTAAACCAGCTCCCTCACACTGTCACTCAGTATCCCCTCTCCCCCAGCACCCTGTGTTACTGACTGTGTCTGTACTGATGTTAATGCAGCCCCCTCACACTGTCATTCAGTATCCCCTGTCCCCCCAGCACCCTGTGTTACTGACTGTGTCTGTACTGATGTTAATGCAGCTCCCTCACACTGTCACTCAGGATCCCCTCTCCCCCAGCACCCTGTGTTGCTGACTGTGTCTGTACTGATGTTAATCCAGCTCCCTCACACTGTCACTCAGTAACCCCTCACCCCAGCACCCTGTGTTACTGACTATCTGTACTGATGTTAATCCAGCTCCCTCACACTGTGACTGAGTAAACCCTCTCCCCCAGCACCCTGTGTTACAGACTGTATCTGCACTGATGTTAATCCAGCTCCCTCACACTGTCACTCAGTAATCCCTCTCCCCCAGCACCCTGTGTTACTGACTGTGTCTGTACTGATGTTAATCCAGCTCCCTCACACTGTCACTCAGTAACGCCTCTCCCCCAGCACCCTGTGTTACTGACTGTGTCTGTACTGATGTTAATCCAGCGCCCTCACACTATCACTCAGTAACCCCTCTCCCCCAGCACCCTGTGTTACTGACTATCTGTACTGATGTTAATCCAGCTCCCTCACACTGTGACTCAGTAACCCCTCTCCCCCAGCACCCTGTGTCACTGACTGTGTCTGTACTGATGTTAATCCAGCTCCCTCAACCTGTCACTCAGTACCCCTTCTCCCCCAGCACCCTGTGTTACTGACTGTATCTGTACTAATGTTAATCCAGCTCCCTCACACTGTCACTCAGTAACCCCTCTCCCCCAGCACCCTGTGTTACTGACTGTGTCTGTACTGATGTTAATCCAGCTCCCTCACACTGTCACTTAGTAGCCCCTCTCCCCCAGCACCCTGTGTTACTGACTGTATCTCTACTGATGTTAGTACAGCTCCCTCACACTGTCACTCAGTCACCCCTCTCCCCCCAAAAACTGTGTTACTCTGTCTCTAATGATGTTAATCCAGCTCCCACACATTGTCACTCAGTATCCCCTCTCCCCCCAGCACCCTGTTTTACTGACTGTATCTGCACTGATGTTAAACCAGCTCCCTCACACTGTCACTCAGTATCCCCTCTCCCCCAGCACCCTGTGTTACTGACTGTGTCTGTACTGATGTTAATGCAGCCCCCTCACACTGTCATTCAGTATCCCCTGTCCCCCCAGCACCCTGTGTTACTGACTGTGTCTGTACTGATGTTAATGCAGCTCCCTCACACTGTCACTCAGTAACCCTTCTCCCCCAGCAACCTGTGTTACTGACTGTATCTGTACTGATGTTCATCCAGCTCCCTCACACTGTCACTCAGTAACGCCTCTCCCCCAGCACCCTGTGTTGCTGACTGTGTCTGTACTGATGTTAATACAGCTCCCTCACACTGTCACTCTGTAACCCCTCTCCCCCAGCACCCTGTGTTACTGACTGTGTCTGCACTGATGTTAATCCAGCTCCCTCACACTGTCACTCAGTAACCCCTCTCCGCCAGCACCCTGTGTTACTGACTGTATCTTGACTGATGTTAGTTCAGCTCCCTCACACTGTCACTCAGTAACCCGTCTTCCCAGCACCCTGTGCTGCTGACTGTATCTCTACTGATGTTAGTACAGCTCCCTCACACTGTCACTCAGTCACCCCTCTCCCCCCAGCAACTGTGTTACTGTGTCTCTAATGATGTTAATCCAGCTCCCACACATTGTCACTCAGTAACCCCTCTCCCCCCAGCACCCTGTGTTACTGACTGTATCTGCACTGATGTTAAACCAGCTCCCTCACACTGTCACTCAGTAACCCCTCTCCCCCCAGCACCCTGTGTTACTGACTGTATCTGCACTGATGTTAAACCAGCTCCCTCACACTGTCACTCAGTATCCCCTCTCCCCCAGCACCCTGTGTTACTGACTGTGTCTGTACTGATGTTAATGCAGCCCCCTCACACTGTCATTCAGTATCCCCTGTCCCCCCAGCACCCTGTGTTACTGACTGTGTCTGTACTGATGTTAATGCAGCTCCCTCACACTGTCACTCAGGATCCCCTCTCCCCCAGCACCCTGTGTTGCTGACTGTGTCTGTACTGATGTTAATCCAGCTCCCTCACACTGTCACTCAGTAACCCCTCACCCCAGCATCCTGTGTTACTGACTGTATCTGTACTGATGTTAATCCAGCTCCCTCACACTGTGACTGAGTAAACCCTCTCCCCCAGCACCCTGTGTTACAGACTGTATCTGCACTGATGTTAATCCAGCTCCCTCACACTGTCACTCAGTAATCCCTCTCCCCCAGCACCCTGTGTTACTGACTGTGTCTGTACTGATGTTAATCCAGCTCCCTCACACTGTCACTCAGTAACGCCTCTCCCCCAGCACCCTGTGTTACTGACTGTGTCTGTACTGATGTTAATCCAGCGCCCTCACACTGTCACTCAGTAACCCCTCTCCCCCAGCACCCTGTGTTACTGACTATCTGTACTGATGTTAATCCAGCTCCCTCACACTGTGACTCAGTAACCCCTCTCCCCCAGCACCCTGTGTCACTGACTGTGTCTGTACTGATGTTAATCCAGCTCCCTCACACTGTCACTCAGTAACCCTTCTCCCCCAGCACACTGTGTTACTGACTGTATCTGTACTGATGTTAATCCAGCTCCCTCACACTGTCACTCAGTAACGCCTCTCCCCCAGCACCCTGTGTTACTGACTGTGTCTGTACTGATGTTAATCCAGCTCCCTCACACTGTCACTCTGTAACCCCTCTCCCCCAGCACCCTCTGTTCCTGACTGTATCTGTACTGATGTTAATCCAGCTCCCTCACACTGTCACTCTGTAACCCATCTCCCCCAGCACCCTGTGTTACTGACTGTATCTGTACTAATGTTAATCCAGCTCCCTCACACTGTCACTCAGTAACCCCTCTCCCCCAGCACCCTGTGTTACTGACTGTGTCTGTACTGATGTTAATCCAGCTCCCTCACACTGTCACTTAGTAGCCCCTCTCCCCCAGCACCCTGTGTTACTGACTGTATCTCTACTGATGTTAGTACAGCTCCCTCACACTGACACTCAGTCGCCCCCCTACTCCAGCCCCTGTGTTATTGACTGTATCTGTACTGATGTTAATCCAGCTCCCTCACACTGTCACTCAGTACCCCCTCTCCCCCAGCACCCTGTGTTACTGACTGAATCTCGACTGATGTTAATCCAGATCCCTCACACTGTGACTGAGTAATCCCTCTCCCCCAGCACCCTGTGTTCCTGACTGTATCTCGACTGATGTTAATCCAGCTCCCTCACACTGTCACTGAGTAACCCTCTCCCCCAGCACCCTGTGTTACTGACTGTATCTCTACTGATGTCAATCCAGCTCCCTCACACTGTCACTCAGTAACGCCTCTCCCCCAGCACCCTGTGTTACTGACTGTGTCTGTACTGATGTTAATCCAGCGCCCTCACACTGTCACTCTGTAACCCCTCTCCCCCAGCACCCTGTGTTACTGACTATCTGTACTGATGTTAATCCAGCTCCCTCACACTGTGACTCAGTAACCCCTCTCCCCCAGCACACTGTGTTACTGACTGTGTCTGTACTGATGTTAATCCAGATCCCTCACACTGTCACTCAGTAACCCTTCTCCCCCAGCACACTGTGTTACTGACTGTATCTGTACTGATGTTAATCCAGCTCCCTCACACTGTCACTCAGTAACGCCTCTCCCCCAGCACACTGTGTTACTGACTGTGTCTGTACTGATGTTAATCCAGCTCCCTCACACTGTCACTCTGTAACCCCTCTCCCCCAGCACCCTGTGTTCCTGACTGTATCTGTACTGATGTTAATCCAGCTCCCTCACACTGTCACTCTGTAACCCATCTCCCCCAGCACCCTGTGTTACTGACTGTATCTGTACTAATGTTAATCCAGCTCCCTCACACTGTCACTCAGTAACCCCTCTCCCCCAGCACCCTGTGTTCCTGACTGTATCTCGACTGATGTTAATCCAGCTCCCTCACACTGTCACTGAGTAACCCTCTCCCCCAGCACCCTATGTTACTGACTGTATCTCTACTGAAGTCAATCCAGCTCCCTCACACTGTCACTCAGTAACCCTCTTCCCCAGCACCCTGTGTTACTGACTGTATCTGTACTGATGTTAATCCAGCTCCCTCACACTGTGACTGAGTAAACCCTCTCCCCCAGCAACCTGTGTTACTGACTGTATCTACACTGATGTTAATCCAGCTCCCTCACACTGTCACTCAGTAAGCCCTCTCCCCCAGCACCCTGTGTTACTGACTGTATCTGTACTGATGTTAATCCAGCTCCCTCACACTGTCACTCAGTAACCCCTCTCCCCCAGCACCCTGTGTTACTGACTGTGTCTGTACTGATGTTAATGCAGCTCCCTCACACTGTCACTCTGTAACCCCTCTTCCCCAGCACCCTGTGTTCCTGACTGTATCTGTACTGATGTTAATCCAGCTCCCTCACACTGTCACTCTGTAACCCCTCTCCCCCAGCACCCTGTGTTACTGACTGTGTCTGTACTGATGTTAATCCAGCTCCCTCACACTGTCACTCAGTAACCCCTCTCCCCCAGCACCCTGTGTTACTGACTGTATCTTGACTGATGTTAGTTCAGCTCCCTCACACTGTCACTCAGTAACCGCTCTCCCCCAGCACCCTGTGCTGCTGACTGTATCTCTACTGATGTTAGTACAGCTCCCTCACACTGTCACTCAGTCACCCCTCTCCCCCCAAAAACTGTGTTACTCTGTCTCTAATGATGTTAATCCAGCTCCCACACATTGTCACTCAGTAACCCCTCTCCCCCCAGCACCCTGTGTTACTGACTGTATCTGCACTGATGTTAAACCAGCTCCCTCACACTGTCACTCAGTATCCCCACTCCCCCAGCACCCTGTGTTACTGACTGTGTCTGTACTGATGTTAATGCAGCCCCCTCACACTGTCATTCAGTATCCCCTGTCCCCCCAGCACCCTGTGTTACTGACTGTGTCTGTACTGATGTTAATGCAGCTCCCTCACACTGTCACTCAGTAACCCTTCTCCCCCAGCAACCTGTGTTACTGACTGTATCTGTACTGATGTTCATCCAGCTCCCTCACACTGTCACTCAGTAACGCCTCTCCCCCAGCACCCTGTGTTGCTGACTGTGTCTGTACTGATGTTAATACAGCTCCCTCACACTGTCACTCTGTAACCCCTCTCCCCCAGCACCCTGTGTTACTGACTGTGTCTGCACTGATGTTAATCCAGCTCCCTCACACTGTCACTCAGTAACCCCTCTCCGCCAGCACCCTGTGTTACTGACTGTATCTTGACTGATGTTAGTTCAGCTCCCTCACACTGTCACTCAGTAACCCGTCTTCCCAGCACCCTGTGCTGCTGACTGTATCTCTACTGATGTTAGTACAGCTCCCTCACACTGTCACTCAGTCACCCCTCTCCCCCCAGCAACTGTGTTACTGTGTCTCTAATGATGTTAATCCAGCTCCCACACATTGTCACTCAGTAACCCCTCTCCCCCCAGCACCCTGTGTTACTGACTGTATCTGCACTGATGTTAAACCAGCTCCCTCACACTGTCACTCAGTAACCCCTCTCCCCCCAGCACCCTGTGTTACTGACTGTATCTGCACTGATGTTAAACCAGCTCCCTCACACTGTCACTCAGTATCCCCTCTCCCCCAGCACCCTGTGTTACTGACTGTGTCTGTACTGATGTTAATGCAGCCCCCTCACACTGTCATTCAGTATCCCCTGTCCCCCCAGCACCCTGTGTTACTGACTGTGTCTGTACTGATGTTAATGCAGCTCCCTCACACTGTCACTCAGGATCCCCTCTCCCCCAGCACCCTGTGTTGCTGACTGTGTCTGTACTGATGTTAATCCAGCTCCCTCACACTGTCACTCAGTAACCCCTCACCCCAGCATCCTGTGTTACTGACTGTATCTGTACTGATGTTAATCCAGCTCCCTCACACTGTGACTGAGTAAACCCTCTCCCCCAGCACCCTGTGTTACAGACTGTATCTGCACTGATGTTAATCCAGCTCCCTCACACTGTCACTCAGTAATCCCTCTCCCCCAGCACCCTGTGTTACTGACTGTGTCTGTACTGATGTTAATCCAGCTCCCTCACACTGTCACTCAGTAACGCCTCTCCCCCAGCACCCTGTGTTACTGACTGTGTCTGTACTGATGTTAATCCAGCGCCCTCACACTGTCACTCAGTAACCCCTCTCCCCCAGCACCCTGTGTTACTGACTATCTGTACTGATGTTAATCCAGCTCCCTCACACTGTGACTCAGTAACCCCTCTCCCCCAGCACCCTGTGTCACTGACTGTGTCTGTACTGATGTTAATCCAGCTCCCTCACACTGTCACTCAGTAACCCTTCTCCCCCAGCACACTGTGTTACTGACTGTATCTATACTGATGTTAATGCAGCTCCCTCACACTGTCACTCAGTAACGCCTCTCCCCCAGCACCCTGTGTTACTGACTGTGTCTGTACTGATGTTAATCCAGCTCCCTCACACTGTCACTCTGTAACCCCTCTCCCCCAGCACCCTCTGTTCCTGACTGTATCTGTACTGATGTTAATCCAGCTCCCTCACACTGTCACTCTGTAACCCATCTCCCCCAGCACCCTGTGTTACTGACTGTATCTGTACTAATGTTAATCCAGCTCCCTCACACTGTCACTCAGTAACCCCTCTCCCCCAGCACCCTGTGTTACTGACTGTGTCTGTACTGATGTTAATCCAGCTCCCTCACACTGTCACTTAGTAGCCCCTCTCCCCCAGCACCCTGTGTTACTGACTGTATCTCTACTGATGTTAGTACAGCTCCCTCACACTGACACTCAGTCGCCCCCCTACTCCAGCCCCTGTGTTATTGACTGTATCTGTACTGATGTTAATCCAGCTCCCTCACACTGTCACTCAGTACCCCCTCTCCCCCAGCACCCTGTGTTACTGACTGAATCTCGACTGATGTTAATCCAGATCCCTCACACTGTGACTGAGTAATCCCTCTCCCCCAGCACCCTGTGTTCCTGACTGTATCTCGACTGATGTTAATCCAGCTCCCTCACACTGTCACTGAGTAACCCTCTCCCCCAGCACCCTGTGTTACTGACTGTATCTCTACTGATGTCAATCCAGCTCCCTCACACTGTCACTCAGTAACCCTCTTCCCCAGCACCCTGTGTTACTGACTGTATCTGTACTGATGTTAATCCAGCTCCCTCACACTGTGACTGAGTAAACCCTCTCCCCCAGCAACCTGTGTTACTGACTGTATCTGCACTGATGTAAATCCAGCTCCCTCACACTGTCACTCAGTAACCCCTCTCCCCCAGCACCCTGTGTTACTGACTGTATCTGTACTGATGTTAATCCAGCTCCCTCACACTGTCACTCAGTAACCCCTCTTCCCCAGCACCCTGTGTTACTGACTGTGTCTGTACTGATGTTAATGCAGCTCCCTCACACTGTCACTCTGTAACCCCTCTTCCCCAGCACCCTGTGTTCCTGACTGTATCTGTACTGATGTTAATCCAGCTCCCTCACACTGTCAACCTGTAACCCCTCTCCCCCAGCACCCTGTGTTACTGACTGTGTCTGTACTGATGTTAATCCAGCTCCCTCACACTGTCACTCAGTAACCCCTCTCCCCCAGCACCCTGTGTTACTGACTGTATCTTGACTGATGTTAGTTCAGCTCCCTCACACTGTCACTCAGTAACCGCTCTCCCCCAGCACCCTGTGCTGCTGACTGTATCTCTACTGATGTTAGTACAGCTCCCTCACACTGTCACTCAGTCACCCCTCTCCCCCCAGCAACTGTGTTACTGTGTCTCTAATGATGTTAATCCAGCTCCCACACATTGTCACTCAGTAACCCCTCTCCCCCCAGCACCCTGTGTTACTGACTGTATCTGCACTGATGTTAAACCAGCTCCCTCACACTGTCACTCAGGAACCCCTCTCCCCCCAGCACCCTGTGTTACTGACTGTATCTGCACTGATGTTAAACCAGCTCCCTCACACTGTCACTCAGTATCCCCTCTCCCCCAGCACCCTGTGTTACTGACTGTGTCTGTACTGATGTTAATGCAGCCCCCTCACACTGTCATTCAGTATCCCCTGTCCCCCCAGCACCCTGTGTTACTGACTGTGTCTGTACTGATGTTAATGCAGCTCCCTCACACTGTCACTCAGTAACCCTTCTCCCCCAGCACACTGTGTTACTGACTGTATCTGTACTGATGTTCATCCAGCTCCCTCACACTGTCACTCAGTAACGCCTCTCCCCCAGCACCCTGTGTTGCTGACTGTGTCTGTACTGATGTTAATCCAGCTCCCTCACACTGTCACTCTGTAACCCCTCTCCCCCAGCACCCTGTGTTACTGACTGTGTCTGCACTGATGTTAATCCAGCTCCCTCACACTGTCACTCAGTAACCCCTCTCCTCCAGCACCCTGTGTTACTGACTGTATCTTGACTGATGTTAGTTCAGCTCCCTCACACTGTCACTCAGTAACCCGTCTTCCCAGCACCCTGTGCTGCTGACTGTATCTCTACTGATGTTAGTACAGCTCCCTCACACTGTCACTCAGTCACCCCTCTCCCCCCAGCAACTGTGTTACTGTGTCTCTAATGATGTTAATCCAGCTCCCACACATTGTCACTCAGTAACCCCTCTCCCCCCAGCACCCTGTGTTACTGACTGTATCTGCACTGATGTTAAACCAGCTCCCTCACACTGTCACTCAGTAACCCCTCTCCCCCCAGCACCCTGTGTTACTGACTGTATCTGCACTGATGTTAAACCAGCTCCCTCACACTGTCACTCAGTATCCCCTCTCCCCCAGCACCCTGTGTTACTGACTGTGTCTGTACTGATGTTAATGCAGCCCCCTCACACTGTCATTCAGTATCCCCTGTCCCCCCAGCACCCTGTGTTACTGACTGTGTCTGTACTGATGTTAATGCAGCTCCCTCACACTGTCACTCAGGATCCCCTCTCCCCCAGCACCCTGTGTTGCTGACTGTGTCTGTACTGATGTTAATCCAGCTCCCTCACACTGTCACTCAGTAACCCCTCACCCCAGCACCCTGTGTTACTGACTATCTGTACTGATGTTAATCCAGCTCCCTCACACTGTGACTGAGTAAACCCTCTCCCCCAGCACCCTGTGTTACAGACTGTATCTGCACTGATGTTAATCCAGCTCCCTCACACTGTCACTCAGTAATCCCTCTCCCCCAGCACCCTGTGTTACTGACTGTGTCTGTACTGATGTTAATCCAGCTCCCTCACACTGTCACTCAGTAACGCCTCTCCCCCAGCACCCTGTGTTACTGACTGTGTCTGTACTGATGTTAATCCAGCGCCCTCACACTGTCACTCAGTAACCCCTCTCCCCCAGCACCCTGTGTTACTGACTATCTGTACTGATGTTAATCCAGCTCCCTCACACTGTGACTCAGTAACCCCTCTCCCCCAGCACCCTGTGTCACTGACTGTGTCTGTACTGATGTTAATGCAGCTCCCTCACACTGTCACTCAGTAACCCTTCTCCCCCAGCACACTGTGTTACTGACTGTATCTGTACTGATGTTAATCCAGCTCCCTCACACTGTCACTCAGTAACGCCTCTCCCCCAGCACCCTGTGTTACTGACTGTGTCTGTACTGATGTTAAACCAGCTCCCTCACACTGTCACTCTGTAACCCCTCTCCCCCAGCACCCTCTGTTCCTGACTGTATCTGTACTGATGTTAATCCAGCACCCTCACACTGTCACTCTGTAACCCATCTCCCCCAGCACCCTGTGTTACTGACTGTATCTGTACTAATGTTAATCCAGCTCCCTCACACTGTCACTCAGTAACCCCTCTCCCCCAGCACCCTGTGTTACTGACTGTGTCTGTACTGATGTTAATCCAGCTCCCTCACACTGTCACTTAGTAGCCCCTCTCCCCCAGCACCCTGTGTTACTGACTGTATCTCTACTGATGTTAGTACAGCTCCCTCACACTGACACTCAGTCGCCCCCCTACTCCAGCCCCTGTGTTATTGACTGTATCTGTACTGATGTTAATCCAGCTCCCTCACACTGTCACTCAGTACCCCCTCTCCCCCAGCACCCTGTGTTACTGACTGAATCTCGACTGATGTTAATCCAGATCCCTCACACTGTGACTGAGTAATCCCTCTCCCCCAGCACCCTGTGTTCCTGACTGTATCTCGACTGATGTTAATCCAGCTCCCTCACACTGTCACTGAGTAACCCTCTCCCCCAGCACCCTGTGTTACTGACTGTATCTCTACTGATGTCAATCCAGCTCCCTCACACTGTCACTCAGTAACCCTCTTCCCCAGCACCCTGTGTTACTGACTGTATCTGTACTGATGTTAATCCAGCTCCCTCACACTGTGACTGAGTAAACCCTCTCCCCCAGCAACCTGTGTTACTGACTGTATCTGCACTGATGTTAGTGCAGCCCCCTCACACTGTCATTCAGTATCCCCTGTCCCCCAGCACCCTGTGTTACTGACTGTATCTGTACTGATGTTAATCCAGCTCCCTCACACTGTCACTCAGTAACCCCTCTTCCCCAGCACCCTGTGTTACTGACTGTGTCTGTACTGATGTTAATGCAGCTCCCTCACACTGTCACTCTGTAACCCCTCTTCCCCAGCACCCTGTGTTCCTGACTGTATCTGTACTGATGTTAATCCAGCTCCCTCACACTGTCAACCTGTAACCCCTCTCCCCCAGCACCCTGTGTTACTGACTGTGTCTGTACTGATGTTAATCCAGCTCCCTCACACTGTCACTCAGTAACCCCTCTCCCCCAGCACCCTGTGTTACTGACTGTATCTTGACTGATGTTAGTTCAGCTCCCTCACACTGTCACTCAGTAACCGCTCTCCCCCAGCACCCTGTGCTGCTGACTGTATCTCTACTGATGTTAGTACAGCTCCCTCACACTGTCACTCAGTCACCCCTCTCACCCCAGCAACTGTGTTACTGTGTCTCTAATGATGTTAATCCAGCTCCCACACATTGTCACTCAGTAACCCCTCTCCCCCCAGCACCCTGTGTTACTGACTGTATCTGCACTGATGTTAAACCAGCTCCCTCACACTGTCACTCAGTAACCCCTCTCCCCCCAGCACCCTGTGTTACTGACTGTATCTGCACTGATGTTAAACCAGCTCCCTCACACTGTCACTCAGTATCCCCTCTCCCCCAGCACCCTGTGTTACTGACTGTGTCTGTACTGATGTTAATGCAGCCCCCTCACACTGTCATTCAGTATCCCCTGTCCCCCCAGCACCCTGTGTTACTGACTGTGTCTGTACTGATGTTAATGCAGCTCCCTCACACTGTCACTCAGGATCCCCTCTCCCCCAGCACCCTGTGTTGCTGACTGTGTCTGTACTGATGTTAATCCAGCTCCCTCACACTGTCACTCAGTAACCCCTCACCCCAGCACCCTGTGTTACTGACTATCTGTACTGATGTTAATCCAGCTCCCTCACACTGTGACTGAGTAAACCCTCTCCCCCAGCACCCTGTGTTACAGACTGTATCTGCACTGATGTTAATCCAGCTCCCTCACACTGTCACTCAGTAATCCCTCTCCCCCAGCACCCTGTGTTACTGACTGTGTCTGTACTGATGTTAACCCAGCTCCCTCACACTGTCACTCAGTAACGCCTCTCCCCCAGCACCCTGTGTTACTGACTGTGTCTGTACTGATGTTAATCCAGCGCCCTCACACTGTCACTCAGTAACCCCTCTCCCCCAGCACCCTGTGTTACTGACTATCTGTACTGATGTTAATCCAGCTCCCTCACACTGTGACTCAGTAACCCCTCTCCCCCAGCACCCTGTGTCACTGACTGTGTCTGTACTGATGTTAATCCAGCTCCCTCAACCTGTCACTCAGTACCCCTTCTCCCCCAGCACCCTGTGTTACTGACTGTATCTGTACTAATGTTAATCCAGCTCCCTCACACTGTCACTCAGTAACCCCTCTCCCCCAGCACCCTGTGTTACTGACTGTGTCTGTACTGATGTTAATCCAGCTCCCTCACACTGTCACTTAGTAGCCCCTCTCCCCCAGCACCCTGTGTTACTGACTGTATCTCTACTGATGTTAGTACAGCTCCCTCACACTGACACTCAGTCGCCCCCCTACTCCAGCCCCTGTGTTATTGACTGTATCTGTACTGATGTTAATCCAGCTCCCTCACACTGTCACTCAGTACCCCCTCTCCCCCAGCACCCTGTGTTACTGACTGAATCTCGACTGATGTTAATCCAGATCCCTCACACTGTGACTGAGTAATCCCTCTCCCCCAGCACCCTGTGTTCCTGACTGTATCTCGACTGATGTTAATCCAGCTCCCTCACACTGTCACTGAGTAACCCTCTCCCCCAGCACCCTGTGTTACTGACTGTATCTCTACTGATGTCAATCCAGCTCCCTCACACTGTCACTCAGTAACCCTCTTCCCCAGCACGCTGTGTTACTGACTGTATCTGTACTGATGTTAATCCAGCTCCCTCACACTGTGACTGAGTAAACCCTCTCCCCCAGCAACCTGTGTTACTGACTGTATCTGCACTGATGTTAATCCAGCTCCCTCACACTGTCACTCAGTAACCCCTCTCCCCCAGCACCCTGTGTTACTGACTGTGACTGTACTGATGTTAATCCAGCTCCCTCACACTGTCACTCAGTAACCCCTCTCCCCCAGCACCCTGTGTTACTGACTGTATCTTGACTGATGTTAGTTCAGCTCCCTCACACTGTCAATCAGCAACCCGTCTTCCCAGCACCCTGTGCTGCTGACTGTATCTCTACTGATGTTAGTACAGCTCCCTCACACTGTCACTCAGTCACCCCTCTCCCCCCAGCAACTGTGTTACTGTGTCTCTAATGATGTTAATCCAGCTCCCACACATTGTCACTCAGTAACCCCTCTCCCCCCAGCACCCTGTGTTACTGACTGTATCTGCACTGATGTTAAACCAGCTCCCTCACACTGTCACTCAGTAACCCCTCTCCCCCCAGCACCCTGTGTTACTGACTGTATCTGCACTGATGTTAAACCAGCTCCCTCACACTGTCACTCAGTATCCCCTCTCCCCCAGCACCCTGTGTTACTGACTGTGTCTGTACTGATGTTAATGCAGCCCCCTCACACTGTCATTCAGTATCCCCTGTCCCCCCAGCACCCTGTGTTACTGACTGTGTCTGTACTGATGTTAATGCAGCTCCCTCACACTGTCACTCAGGATCCCCTCTCCCCCAGCACCCTGTGTTGCTGACTGTGTCTGTACTGATGTTAATCCAGCTCCCTCACACTGTCACTCAGTAACCCCTCACCCCAGCACCCTGTGTTACTGACTATCTGTACTGATGTTAATCCAGCTCCCTCACACTGTGACTGAGTAAACCCTCTCCCCCAGCACCCTGTGTTACAGACTGTATCTGCACTGATGTTAATCCAGCTCCCTCACACTGTCACTCAGTAATCCCTCTCCCCCAGCACCCTGTGTTACTGACTGTGTCTGTACTGATGTTAATCCAGCTCCCTCACACTGTCACTCAGTAACGCCTCTCCCCCAGCACCCTGTGTTACTGACTGTGTCTGTACTGATGTTAATCCAGCGCCCTCACACTGTCACTCAGTAACCCCTCTCCCCCAGCACCCTGTGTTACTGACTATCTGTACTGATGTTAATCCAGCTCCCTCACACTGTGACTCAGTAACCCCTCTCCCCCAGCACCCTGTGTCACTGACTGTGTCTGTACTGATGTTAATCCAGCTCCCTCAACCTGTCACTCAGTACCCCTTCTCCCCCAGCACACTGTGTTACTGACTGTATCTGTACTGATGTTAATCCAGCTCCCTCACACTGTCACTCAGTAACGCCTCTCCCCCAGCACCCTGTGTTACTGACTGTGTCTGTACTGATGTTAATCCAGCTCCCTCACACTTTCACTCTGTAACCCCTCTCCCCCAGCACCCTCTGTTCCTGACTGTATCTGTACTGATGTTAATCCAGCTCCCTCACACTGTCACTCTGTAACCCATCTCCCCCAGCACCCTGTGTTACTGACTGTATCTGTACTAATGTTAATCCAGCTCCCTCACACTGTCACTCAGTAACCCCTCTCCCCCAGCACCCTGTGTTACTGACTGTGTCTGTACTGATGTTAATCCAGCTCCCTCACACTGTCACTTAGTAGCCCCTCTCCCCCAGCAACCTGTGTTACTGACTGTATCTCTACTGATGTTAGTACAGCTCCCTCACACTGACACTCAGTCGCCCCCCTACTCCAGCCCCTGTGTTATTGACTGTATCTGTACTGATGTTAATCCAGCTCCCTCACACTGTCACTCAGTACCCCCTCTCCCCCAGCACCCTGTGTTACTGACTGAATCTCGACTGATGTTAATCCAGATCCCTCACACTGTGACTGAGTAATCCCTCTCCCCCAGCACCCTGTGTTCCTGACTGTATCTCGACTGATGTTAATCCAGCTCCCTCACACTGTGACTGAGTAAACCCTCTCCCCCAGCAACCTGTGTTACTGACTGTATCTGCACTGATGTTAGTGCAGCCCCCTCACACTGTCATTCAGTATCCCCTGTCCCCCAGTACCCTGTGTTACTGACTGTATCTGTACTGATGTTAATCCAGCTCCCTCACACTGTCACTCAGTAACCCCTCTTCCCCAGCACCCTGTGTTACTGACTGTGTCTGTACTGATGTTAATGCAGCTCCCTCACACTGTCACTCTGTAACCCCTCTTCCCCAGCACCCTGTGTTCCTGACTGTATCTGTACTGATGTTAATCCAGCTCCCTCACACTGTCAACCTGTAACCCCTCTCCCCCAGCACCCTGTGTTACTGACTGTGTCTGTACTGATGTTAATCCAGCTCCCTCACACTGTCACTCAGTAACCCCTCTCCCCCAGCACCCTGTGTTACTGACTGTATCTTGACTGATGTTAGTTCAGCTCCCTCACACTGTCACTCAGTAACCGCTCTCCCCCAGCACCCTGTGCTGCTGACTGTATCTCTACTGATGTTAGTACAGCTCCCTCACACTGTCACTCAGTCACCCCTCTCCCCCCAGCAACTGTGTTACTGTGTCTCTAATGATGTTAATCCAGCTCCCACACATTGTCACTCAGTAACCCCTCTCCCCCCAGCACCCTGTGTTACTGACTGTATCTGCACTGATGTTAAACCAGCTCCCTCACACTGTCACTCAGTAACCCCTCTCCCCCCAGCACCCTGTGTTACTGACTGTATCTGCACTGATGTTAAACCAGCTCCCTCACACTGTCACTCAGTATCCCCTCTCCCCCAGCACCCTGTGTTACTGACTGTGTCTGTACTGATGTTAATGCAGCCCCCTCACACTGTCATTCAGTATCCCCTGTCCCCCCAGCACCCTGTGTTACTGACTGTGTCTGTACTGATGTTAATGCAGCTCCCTCACACTGTCACTCAGGATCCCCTCTCCCCCAGCACCCTGTGTTGCTGACTGTGTCTGTACTGATGTTAATCCAGCTCCCTCACACTGTCACTCAGTAACCCCTCACCCCAGCACCCTGTGTTACTGACTATCTGTACTGATGTTAATCCAGCTCCCTCACACTGTGACTGAGTAAACCCTCTCCCCCAGGACCCTGTGTTACAGACTGTATCTGCACTGATGTTAATCCAGCTCCCTCACACTGTCACTCAGTAATCCCTCTCCCCCAGCACCCTGTGTTACTGACTGTGTCTGTACTGATGTTAATCCAGCTCCCTCACACTGTCACTCAGTAACGCCTCTCCCCCAGCACCCTGTGTTACTGACTGTGTCTGTACTGATGTTAATCCAGCGCCCTCACACTGTCACTCAGTAACCCCTCTCCCCCAGCACCCTGTGTTACTGACTATCTGTACTGATGTTAATCCAGCTCCCTCACACTGTGACTCAGTAACCCCTCTCCCCCAGCACCCTGTGTCACTGACTGTGTCTGTACTGATGTTAATCCAGCTCCCTCAACCTGTCACTCAGTACCCCTTCTCCCCCAGCACCCTGTGTTACTGACTGTATCTGTACTAATGTTAATCCAGCTCCCTCACACTGTCACTCAGTAACCCCTCTCCCCCAGCACCCTGTGTTACTGACTGTGTCTGTACTGATGTTAATCCAGCTCCCTCACACTGTCACTTAGTAGCCCCTCTCCCCCAGCACCCTGTGTTACTGACTGTATCTCTACTGATGTTAGTACAGCTCCCTCACACTGACACTCAGTCGCCCCCCTACTCCAGCCCCTGTGTTATTGACTGTATCTGTACTGATGTTAATCCAGCTCCCTCACACTGTCACTCAGTACCCCCTCTCCCCCAGCACCCTGTGTTACTGACTGAATCTCGACTGATGTTAATCCAGATCCCTCACACTGTGACTGAGTAATCCCTCTCCCCCAGCACCCTGTGTTCCTGACTGTATCTCGACTGATGTTAATCCAGCTCCCTCACACTGTCACTGAGTAACCCTCTCCCCCAGCACCCTGTGTTACTGACTGTATCTCTACTGATGTCAATCCAGCTCCCTCACACTGTCACTCAGTAACCCTCTTCCCCAGCACCCTGTGTTACTGACTGTATCTGTACTGATGTTAATCCAGCTCCCTCACACTGTGACTGAGTAAACCCTCTCCCCCAGCAACCTGTGTTACTGACTGTATCTGCACTGATGTTAATCCAGCTCCCTCACACTGTCACTCAGTAACCCCTCTCCCCCAGCACCCTGTGTTACTGACTGTGACTGTACTGATGTTAATCCAGCTCCCTCACACTGTCACTCAGTAACCCCTCTCCCCCAGCACCCTGTGTTACTGACTGTATCTTGACTGATGTTAGTTCAGCTCCCTCACACTGTCAATCAGCAACCCGTCTTCCCAGCACCCTGTGCTGCTGACTGTATCTCTACTGATGTTAGTACAGCTCCCTCACACTGTCACTCAGTCACCCCTCTCCCCCCAGCAACTGTGTTACTGTGTCTCTAATGATGTTAATCCAGCTCCCACACATTGTCACTCAGTAACCCCTCTCCCCCCAGCACCCTGTGTTACTGACTGTATCTGCACTGATGTTAAACCAGCTCCCTCACACTGTCACTCAGTAACCCCTCTCCCCCCAGCACCCTGTGTTACTGACTGTATCTGCACTGATGTTAAACCAGCTCCCTCACACTGTCACTCAGTATCCCCTCTCCCCCAGCACCCTGTGTTACTGACTGTGTCTGTACTGATGTTAATGCAGCCCCCTCACACTGTCATTCAGTATCCCCTGTCCCCCCAGCACCCTGTGTTACTGACTGTGTCTGTACTGATGTTAATGCAGCTCCCTCACACTGTCACTCAGGATCCCCTCTCCCCCAGCACCCTGTGTTGCTGACTGTGTCTGTACTGATGTTAATCCAGCTCCCTCACACTGTCACTCAGTAACCCCTCACCCCAGCACCCTGTGTTACTGACTATCTGTACTGATGTTAATCCAGCTCCCTCACACTGTGACTGAGTAAACCCTCTCCCCCAGCACCCTGTGTTACAGACTGTATCTGCACTGATGTTAATCCAGCTCCCTCACACTGTCACTCAGTAATCCCTCTCCCCCAGCACCCTGTGTTACTGACTGTGTCTGTACTGATGTTAATCCAGCTCCCTCACACTGTCACTCAGTAACGCCTCTCCCCCAGCACCCTGTGTTACTGACTGTGTCTGTACTGATGTTAATCCAGCGCCCTCACACTGTCACTCAGTAACCCCTCTCCCCCAGCACCCTGTGTTACTGACTATCTGTACTGATGTTAATCCAGCTCCCTCACACTGTGACTCAGTAACCCCTCTCCCCCAGCACCCTGTGTCACTGACTGTGTCTGTACTGATGTTAATCCAGCTCCCTCAACCTGTCACTCAGTACCCCTTCTCCCCCAGCACACTGTGTTACTGACTGTATCTGTACTGATGTTAATCCAGCTCCCTCACACTGTCACTCAGTAACGCCTCTCCCCCAGCACCCTGTGTTACTGACTGTGTCTGTACTGATGTTAATCCAGCTCCCTCACACTTTCACTCTGTAACCCCTCTCCCCCAGCACCCTCTGTTCCTGACTGTATCTGTACTGATGTTAATCCAGCTCCCTCACACTGTCACTCTGTAACCCATCTCCCCCAGCACCCTGTGTTACTGACTGTATCTGTACTAATGTTAATCCAGCTCCCTCACACTGTCACTCAGTAACCCCTCTCCCCCAGCACCCTGTGTTACTGACTGTGTCTGTACTGATGTTAATCCAGCTCCCTCACACTGTCACTTAGTAGCCCCTCTCCCCCAGCAACCTGTGTTACTGACTGTATCTCTACTGATGTTAGTACAGCTCCCTCACACTGACACTCAGTCGCCCCCCTACTCCAGCCCCTGTGTTATTGACTGTATCTGTACTGATGTTAATCCAGCTCCCTCACACTGTCACTCAGTACCCCCTCTCCCCCAGCACCCTGTGTTACTGACTGAATCTCGACTGATGTTAATCCAGATCCCTCACACTGTGACTGAGTAATCCCTCTCCCCCAGCACCCTGTGTTCCTGACTGTATCTCGACTGATGTTAATCCAGCTCCCTCACACTGTCACTGAGTAACTCTCTCCCCCAGCACCCTGTGTTACTGACTGTATCTCTACTGATGTCAATCCAGCTCCCTCACACTGTCACTCAGTAACCCTCTTCCCCAGCACCCTGTGTTACTGACTGTATCTGTACTGATGTTAATCCAGCTCCCTCACACTGTGACTGAGTAAACCCTCTCCCCAGCAACCTGTGTTACTGACTGTATCTGCACTGATGTTAATCCAGCTCCCTCACACTGTCACTCAGTAACCCCTCTCCCCCAGCACCCTGTGTTACTGACTGTGTCTGTACTGATGTTAATCCAGCTCCCTCACACTGTCACTCAGTAACCCCTCTCCCCCAGCACCCTGTGTTACTGACTGTATCTTGACTGATGTTAGTTCAGCTCCCTCACACTGTCACTCAGTAACCGCTCTCCCCTAGCACCCTGTGCTGCTGACTGTATCTCTACTGATGTTAGTACAGCTCCCTCACACTGTCACTCAGTCACCCCTCTCCCCCCAGCAACTGTGTTACTGTGTCTCTAATGATGTTAATCCAGCTCCCACACATTGTCACTCAGTAACCCCTCTCCCCCCAGCACCCTGTGTTACTGACTGTATCTGCACTGATGTTAAACCAGCTCCCTCACACTGTCACTCAGTAACCCCTCTCCCCCCAGCACCCTGTGTTACTGACTGTCTCTGCACTGATGTTAAACCAGCTCCCTCACACTGTCACTCAGTATCCCCTCTCCCCCAGCACCCTGTGTTACTGACTGTGTCTGTACTGATGTTAATGCAGCCCCCTCACACTGTCATTCAGTATCCCCTGTCCCCCCAGCACCCTGTGTTACTGACTGGGTCTGTACTGATGTTAATGCAGCTCCCTCACACTGTCACTCAGTAACCCTTCTCCCCCAGCACACTGTGTTACTGACTGTATCTGTACTGATGTTCATCCAGCTCCCTCACACTGTCACTCAGTAACGCCTCTCCCCCAGCACCCTGTGTTGCTGACTGTGTCTGTACTGATGTTAATCCAGCTCCCTCACACTGTCACTCTGTAACCCCTCTCCCCCAGCACCCTGTGTTACTGACTGTGTCTGCACTGATGTTAATCCAGCTCCCTCACACTGTCACTCAGTAACCCCTCTCCCCCAGCACCCTGTGTTACTGACTGTACCTTGACTGATGTTAGTTCAGCTCCCTCACACTGTCACTCAGTAACCCGTCTTCCCAGCACCCTGTGCTGCTGACTGTATCTCTACTGATGTTAGTACAGCTCCCTCACACTGTCACTCAGTCACCCCTCTCCCCCCAGCAACTGTGTTACTGTGTCTCTAATGATGTTAATCCAGCTCCCACACATTGTCACTCAGTAACCCCTCTCCCCCCAGCACCCTGTGTTACTGACTGTATCTGCACTGATGTTAAACCAGCTCCCTCACACTGTCACTCAGTAACCCCTCTCCCCCCAGCACCCTGTGTTACTGACTGTATCTGCACTGATGTTAAACCAGCTCCCTCACACTGTCACTCAGGATCCCCTCTCACCCAGCACCCTGTGTTGCTGACTGTGTCTGTACTGATGTTAATCCAGCTCCCTCAAACTGTCACTCAGTAACCCCTCACCCCAGCACCCTGTGTTACTGACTATCTGTACTGATGTTAATCCAGCTCCCTCACACTGTGACTGAGTAAACCCTCTCCCCCAGCACCCTGTGTTACAGACTGTATCTGCACTGATGTTAATCCAGCTCCCTCACACTGTCACTCAGTAATCCCTCTCCCCCAGCACCCTGTGTTATTGACTGTGTCTGTACTGATGTTAATCCAGCTCCCTCACACTGTCACTCAGTAACCGCTCTCCCCCAGCACCCTGTGTTACTGACTGTGTCTGTACTGATGTTAATCCAGCTCCCTCACACTGTCACTCAGTAACCCCTCTCCCCCAGCACCCTGTGTTACTGACTGTGTCTGTACTGATGTTAATCCAGCTCCCACACATTGTCACTCAGTAACCCCTCTCCCCCCAGCACCCTGTGTTACTGACTGTATCTGCACTGATGTTAAACCAGCTCCCTCACACTGTCACTCAGTATCCCCTCTCCCCCAGCACCCTGTGTTACTGACTGAATCTGTACTGATGTTAATCCAGCTCCCTCACACTGTGACTGAGTAATCCCTCTCCCCCAGCACCCTGTGTTCCTGACTGTATCTCGACTGATGTTAATCCAGCTCCCTCACACTGTCACTCAGTAACCCTCTTTCCCAGCACCCTGTGTTACTGACTGTATCTGTACTGATGTTAATCCAGCTCCCTCACACTGTCACTCAGTAATCTCTCTTCCCCAGCACCCTGTGTTACTGACTGTATCTGTACTGATGTTAATCCAGCTCCCTCACACTGTCACTCAGTAACCCCTCTCCCCCAGCACCCTGTGTTACTGACTGTGTCTGTACTGATGTTAATCCAGCTCCCTCACACTGTAACCCTGTAACCCCTCTCCCCCAGCACCCTGTGTTACTGACTGTATCTGTACTAATGTTAAACCAGCTCCCTCACACTGTCACTCAGTCTCCCCTCTCCCCCCAGCACCTGTGTTACTGACTGTGTCTGTACTGATGTTAATCCAGCTCCCTCACACTGTCACTCAGTATCCCCTCTCCCCCAGCACCCTGTGTTCCTGACTGTATCTCGACTGATGTTAATCCAGCTCCCTCACACTGTCACTGAGTAACCCTCTCCCCCAGCACCCTGTGTTACTGACTGTATCTCTACTGATGTCAATCCAGCTCCCTCACACTGTCACTCAGTAACCCTCTTCCCCAGCACCCTGTGTTACTGACTGTATCTGTACTGATGTTAATCTAGCTCCCTCACACTGTGACTGAGTAAACCCTCTCCCCCAGCAACCTGTGTTACTGACTGTATCTGCACTGATGTTAATCCAGCTCCCTCACACTGTCACTCAGTAACCCCTCTCCCCCAGCACCCTGTGTTACTGACTGTATCTGTACTGATGTTAATCCAGCTCCCTCACACTGTCACTCAGTAACCCCTCTCCCCCAGCACCCTGTGTTACTGACTGTGTCTGTACTGATGTTAATGCAGCTCCCTCACACTGTCACTCAGTAACCCTTCTCCCCCAGCACACTGTGTTACTGACTGTATCTGTACTGATGTTCATCCAGCTCCCTCACACTGTCACTCAGTAACGCCTCTCCCCCAGCACCCTGTGTTGCTGACTGTGTCTGTACTGATGTTAATCCAGCTCCCTCACACTGTCACTCTGTAACCCCTCTCCCCCAGCACCCTGTGTTACTGACTGTGTCTGTACTGATGTTAATGCAGCTCCCTCACACTGTCACTCAGTAACCCTTCTCCCCCAGCACACTGTGTTACTGACTGTATCTGTACTGATGTTCATCCAGCTCCCTCACACTGTCACTCAGTAACGCCTCTCCCCCAGCACCCTGTGTTACTGACTGTATCTGCACTGATGTTAAACCAGCTCCCTCACACTGTCACTCAGTATCCCCTCTCCCCCAGCACCCAGTGTTACTGACTGTGTCTGTACTGATGTTAATGCAGCCCCCTCACACTGTCATTCAGTATCCCCTGTCCCCCCAGCACCCTGTGTTACTGACTGGGTCTGTACTGATGTTAATCCAGCTCCCTCACACTGTGACTGAGTAAACCCTCTCCCCCAGCACCCTGTGTTACAGACTGTATCTGCACTGATGTTAATCCAGCTCCCTCACACTGTCACTCAGTAATCCCTCTCCCCCAGCACCCTGTGTTATTGACTGTGTCTGTACTGATGTTAATCCAGCTCCCTCACACTGTCACTCAGTAACCGCTCTCCCCCAGCACCCTGTGTTACTGACTGTGTCTGTACTGATGTTAATCCAGCTCCCTCACACTGTCACTCAGTAACCCCTCTCCCCCAGCACCCTGTGTTACTGACTGTGTCTGTACTGATGTTAATCCAGCTCCCACACATTGTCACTCAGTAACCCCTCTCCCCCCAGCACCCTGTGTTACTGACTGTATCTGCACTGATGTTAAACCAGCTCCCTCACACTGTCACTCAGTATCCCCTCTCCCCCAGCACCCTGTGTTACTGACTGAATCTGTACTGATGTTAATCCAGCTCCCTCACACTGTGACTGAGTAATCCCTCTCCCCCAGCACCCTGTGTTCCTGACTGTATCTCGACTGATGTTAATCCAGCTCCCTCACACTGTCACTCAGTAACCCTCTTTCCCAGCACCCTGTGTTACTGACTGTATCTGTACTGATGTTAATCCAGCTCCCTCACACTGTCACTCAGTAATCTCTCTTCCCCAGCACCCTGTGTTACTGACTGTATCTGTACTGATGTTAATCCAGCTCCCTCACACTGTCACTCAGTAACCCCTCTCCCCCAGCACCCTGTGTTACTGACTGTGTCTGTACTGATGTTAATCCAGCTCCCTCACACTGTAACCCTGTAACCCCTCTCCCCCAGCACCCTGTGTTACTGACTGTATCTGTACTAATGTTAAACCAGCTCCCTCACACTGTCACTCAGTCTCCCCTCTCCCCCCAGCACCTGTGTTACTGACTGTGTCTGTACTGATGTTAATCCAGCTCCCTCACACTGTCACTCAGTATCCCCTCTCCCCCAGCACCCTGTGTTCCTGACTGTATCTCGACTGATGTTAATCCAGCTCCCTCACACTGTCACTGAGTAACCCTCTCCCCCAGCACCCTGTGTTACTGACTGTATCTCTACTGATGTCAATCCAGCTCCCTCACACTGTCACTCAGTAACCCTCTTCCCCAGCACCCTGTGTTACTGACTGTATCTGTACTGATGTTAATCTAGCTCCCTCACACTGTGACTGAGTAAACCCTCTCCCCCAGCAACCTGTGTTACTGACTGTATCTGCACTGATGTTAATCCAGCTCCCTCACACTGTCACTCAGTAACCCCTCTCCCCCAGCACCCTGTGTTACTGACTGTATCTGTACTGATGTTAATCCAGCTCCCTCACACTGTCACTCAGTAACCCCTCTCCCCCAGCACCCTGTGTTACTGACTGTGTCTGTACTGATGTTAATGCAGCTCCCTCACACTGTCACTCAGTAACCCTTCTCCCCCAGCACACTGTGTTACTGACTGTATCTGTACTGATGTTCATCCAGCTCCCTCACACTGTCACTCAGTAACGCCTCTCCCCCAGCACCCTGTGTTGCTGACTGTGTCTGTACTGATGTTAATCCAGCTCCCTCACACTGTCACTCTGTAACCCCTCTCCCCCAGCACCCTGTGTTACTGACTGTGTCTGTACTGATGTTAATGCAGCTCCCTCACACTGTCACTCAGTAACCCTTCTCCCCCAGCACACTGTGTTACTGACTGTATCTGTACTGATGTTCATCCAGCTCCCTCACACTGTCACTCAGTAACGCCTCTCCCCCAGCACCCTGTGTTACTGACTGTATCTGCACTGATGTTAAACCAGCTCCCTCACACTGTCACTCAGTATCCCCTCTCCCCCAGCACCCAGTGTTACTGACTGTGTCTGTACTGATGTTAATGCAGCCCCCTCACACTGTCATTCAGTATCCCCTGTCCCCCCAGCATCCTGTGTTACTGACTGGGTCTGTACTGATGTTAATGCAGCTCCCTCACACTGTCACTCAGTAACCCTTCTCCCCCAGCACACTGTGTTACTGACTGTATCTGTACTGATGTTCATCCAGCTCCCTCACACTGTCACTCAGTAACGCCTCTCCCCCAGCACCCTGTGTTGCTGACTGTGTCTGTACTGATGTTAATCCAGCTCCCTCACACTGTCACTCTGTAACCCCTCTCCCCCAGCACCCTGTGTTACTGACTGTGTCTGCACTGATGTTAATCCAGCTCCCTCACACTGTCACTCAGTAACCCCTCTCCCCCAGCACCCTGTGTTACTGACTGTACCTTGACTGATGTTAGTTCAGCTCCCTCACACTGTCACTCAGTAACCCGTCTTCCCAGCACCCTGTGCTGCTGACTGTATCTCTACTGATGTTAGTACAGCTCCCTCACACTGTCACTCAGTCACCCCTCTCCCCCCAGCAACTGTGTTACTGTGTCTCTAATGATGTTAATCCAGCTCCCACACATTGTCACTCAGTAACCCCTCTCCCCCCAGCACCCTGTGTTACTGACTGTATCTGCACTGATGTTAAACCAGCTCCCTCACACTGTCACTCAGTAACCCCTCTCCCCCCAGCACCCTGTGTTACTGACTGTATCTGCACTGATGTTAAACCAGCTCCCTCACACTGTCACTCAGGATCCCCTCTCACCCAGCACCCTGTGTTGCTGACTGTGTCTGTACTGATGTTAATCCAGCTCCCTCACACTGTCACTCAGTAACCCCTCACCCCAGCACCCTGTGTTACTGACTATCTGTACTGATGTTAATCCAGCTCCCTCACACTGTGACTGAGTAAACCCTCTCCCCCAGCACCCTGTGTTACAGACTGTATCTGCACTGATGTTAATCCAGCTCCCTCACACTGTCACTCAGTAATCCCTCTCCCCCAGCACCCTGTGTTATTGACTGTGTCTGTACCGATGTTAATCCAGCTCCCTCACACTGTCACTCAGTAACCGCTCTCCCCCAGCACCCTGTGTTACTGACTGTGTCTGTACTGATGTTAATCCAGCTCCCTCACACTGTCACTCAGTAACCCCTCTCCCCCAGCACCCTGTGTTACTGACTGTGTCTGTACTGATGTTAATCCAGCTCCCACACATTGTCACTCAGTAACCCCTCTCCCCCCAGCACCCTGTGTTACTGACTGTATCTGCACTGATGTTAAACCAGCTCCCTCACACTGTCACTCAGTATCCCCTCTCCGCCAGCACCCTGTGTTACTGACTGAATCTGTACTGATGTTAATCCAGCTCCCTCACACTGTGACTGAGTAATCCCTCTCCCCCAGCACCCTGTGTTCCTGACTGTATCTCGACTGATGTTAATCCAGCTCCCTCACACTGTCACTCAGTAACCCTCTTTCCCAGCACCCTGTGTTACTGACTGTATCTGTACTGATGTTAATCCAGCTCCCTCACACTGTCACTCAGTAATCTCTCTTCCCCAGCACCCTGTGTTACTGACTGTATCTGTACTGATGTTAATCCAGCTCCCTCACACTGTCACTCAGTAACCCCTCTCCCCCAGCACCCTGTGTTACTGACTGTGTCTGTACTGATGTTAATCCAGCTCCCTCACACTGTAACCCTGTAACCCCTCTCCCCCAGCACCCTGTGTTACTGACTGTATCTGTACTAATGTTAAACCAGCTCCCTCACACTGTCACTCAGTCACCCCTCTCCCCCAGCACCTGTGTTACTGACTGTGTCTGTACTGATGTTAATCCAGCTCCCTCACACTGTCACTCAGTATCCCTTCTCCCCCAGCACCCTGTGTTACTGACTGTATCTGTACTGATGTTAATCCAGCTCCCTCACACTGTCACTCAGTAACCCCTCTCCCCCAGCACCCTGTGTTACTGACTGTGTCTGTACTGATGTTAATGCAGCTCCCTCACACTGTCACTCAGTAACCCTTCTCCCCCAGCACACTGTGTTACTGACTGTATCTGTACTGATGTTCATCCAGCTCCCTCACACTGTCACTCAGTAACGCCTCTCCCCCAGCACCCTGTGTTACTGACTGTGTCTGTACTGATGTTAATCCAGCTCCCTCACACTGTCACTCTGTAACCCCTCTCCCCCAGCACCCTGTGTTACTGACTGAATCTGTACTGAAGTTAATCCAGCTCCCTCACACTGTGACTGAGTAATCCCTCTCCCCCAGCACCCTGTGTTCCTGACTGTATCTCGACTGATGTTAATCCAGCTCCCTCACACTGTCACTCAGTAACCCTCTTCCCCAGCACCCTGTGTTACTGTCTGTATCTGTACTGATGTTAATCCAGCTCCCTCACACTGTCACTCAGTAATCCCTCTCCCCCCAGCACCCTGTGTTACTGACTGTATCTGTACTGATGTTAATCCCGCTCCCTCACACTGTCACTCAGTAACGCCTCTCCCCCAGCACCCTGTGTTACTGACTGTGTCTGTACTGATGTTAATCCAGCGCCCTCACACTGTCACTCTGTAACCCCTCTCCCCCAGCACCCTGTGTTACTGACTATCTGTACTGATGTTAATCCAGCTCCCTCACACTGTGACTCAGTAACCCCTCTCCCCCAGCACCCTGTGTTACTGACTGTGTCTGTACTGATGCTAATCCAGCTCCCTCACACTGTCACTCAGTAACCCTTCTCCCCCAGCACACTGTGTTACTGACTGTATCTGTACTGATGTTAATCCAGCTCCCTCACACTGTCACTCAGTAACGCCTCTCCCCCAGCACCCTGTGTTACTGACTGTGTCTGTACTGATGTTAATCCAGCTCCCTCACACTGTCACTCTGTAACCCCTCTCCCTCAGCACCCTGTGTTCCTGACTGTATCTGTACTGATGTTAATCCAGCTCCCTCACACTGTCACTCTGTAACCCATCTCCCCCAGCACCCTGTGTTACTGACTGTATCTGTACTAATGTTAATCCAGCTCCCTCACACTGTCACTCATTAACCCCTCTCCCCCAGCACCCTGTGTTACTGTCTGTGTCTGTACTGATGTTAATCCAGCTCCCTCACACTGTCACTTAGTAGCCCCTCTCCCCCAGCACCCTGTGTTACTGACTGTATCTCTACTGATGTTAGTACAGCTCCCTCACACTGACACTCAGTCGCCCCCCTACTCCAGCCCCTGTGTTATTGACTGTATCTGTACTGATGTTAATCCAGCTCCCTCACACTGTCACTCAGTACCCCCTCTCCCCCAGCACCCTGTGTTACTGACTGAATCTCGACTGATGTTAATCCAGATCCCTCACACTGTGACTGAGTAATCCCTCTCCCCCAGCACCCTGTGTTCCTGACTGTATCTCGACTGATGTTAATCCAGCTCCCTCACACTGTCACTGAGTAACCCTCTCCCCCAGCACCCTGTGTTACTGACTGTATCTCTACTGATGTCAATCCAGCTCCCTCACACTGTCACTCAGTAACACTCTTCCCCAGCACCCTGTGTTACTGACTGTATCTGTACTGATGTTAATCCAGCTCCCTCACACTGTCACTGAGTAACCCTCTCCCCCAGCACCCTGTGTTACTGACTGTATCTCTACTGATGTCAATCCAGCTCCCTCACACTGTCACTCAGTTACCCTCTTCCCCAGCACCCTGTGTTACTGACTGTATCTGTACTGATGTTAATCCAGCTCCCTCACACTGTGACTGAGTAAACCCTCTCCCCCAGCAACCTGTGTTACTGACTGTATCTGCACTGATGTTAATCCAGCTCCCTCACACTGTCACTCAGTAACCCCTCTCCCCCAGCACCCTGTGTTACTGACTGTATCTGTACTGATGTTAATCCAGCTCCCTCACACTGTCACTCAGTAACCCCTCTCCCCCAGCACCCTGTGTTACTGACTGTGTCTGTACTGATGTTAATGCAGCTCCCTCACACTGACACTCTGTAACCCCTCTTCCCCAGCACCCTGTGTTCCTGACTGTATCTGTACTGATGTTAATCCAGCTCCCTCACACTGTCAACCTGTAACCCCTCTCCCCCAGCACACTGTGTTACTGACTGTGTCTGCACTGATGTTAATCCAGCTCCCTCACACTGTCACTCAGTAACCCCTCTCCCCCAGCACCCTGTGTTACTGACTGTATCTTGACTGATGTTAGTTCAGCTCCCTCACACTGTCACTCAGTAACCGCTCTCCCCCAGCACCCTGTGCTGCTGACTGTATCTCTACTGATGTTAGTACAGCTCCCTCACACTGTCACTCAGTCACCCCTCTCCCCCCAGCAACTGTGTTACTGTGTCTCTAATGATGTTAATCCAGCTCCCACACATTGTCACTCAGTAACCCCTCTCCCCCCAGCACCCTGTGTTACTGACTGTATCTGCACTGATGTTAAACCAGCTCCCTCACACTGTCACTCAGTAACCCCTCTCCCCCCAGCACCCTGTGTTACTGACTGTATCTGCACTGATGTTAAACCAGCTCCCTCACACTGTCACTCAGTATCCCCTCTCCCCCAGCACCCTGTGTTACTGACTGTGTCTGTACTGATGTTAATGCAGCCCCCTCACACTGTCATTCAGTATCCCCTGTCCCCCCAGCACCCTGTGTTACTGACTGTGTCTGTACTGATGTTAATGCAGCTCCCTCACACTGTCACTCAGTAACCCTTCTCCCCCAGCACACTGTGTTACTGACTGTATCTGTACTGATGTTCATCCAGCTCCCTCACACTGTCACTCAGTAACGCCTCTCCCCCAGCACCCTGTGTTACTGACTGTGTCTGTACTGATGTTAATCCAGCTCCCTCACACTGTCACTCTGTAACCCCTCTCCCCCAGCACACTGTGTTACTGACTGTGTCTGCACTGATGTTAATCCAGCTCCCTCACACTGTCACTCAGTAACCCCTCTCCCCCAGCACCCTGTGTTACTGACTGTATATTGACTGATGTTAGTTCAGCTCCCTCACACTGTCACTCAGTAACCCGTCTTCCCAGCACCCTGTGCTGCTGACTGTATCTCTACTGATGTTAGTACAGCTCCCTCACACTGTCACTCAGTCACCCCTCTCCCCCCAGCAACTGTGTTACTGTGTCTCTAATGATGTTAATCCAGCTCCCACACATTGTCACTCAGTAACCCCTCTCCCCCCAGCACCCTGTGTTACTGACTGTATCTGCACTGATGTTGAACCAGCTCCCTCACACTGTCACTCAGTAACCCCTCTCCCCCAGCACCCTGTGTTACTGACTGTATCTGCAGTGATGTTAAAGCAGCTCCCTCACACTGTCACTCAGTATCCCCTCTCCCCCAGCACCCTGTGTTACTGACTGTGTCTGTACTGATGTTAATGCAGCCCCCTCACACTGTCATTCAGTATCCCCTGTCCCCCCAGCACCCCGTGTTACTGACTGTGTCTGTACTGATGTTAATGCAGCTCCCTCACACTGTCACTCAGGATCCCCTCTCCCCCAGCACCCTGTGTTGCTGACTGTGTCTGTACTGATGTTAATCCAGCTCCCTCACACTGTCACTCAGTAACCCCTCACCCCAGCACCCTGTGTTACTGACTATCTGTACTGATGTTAATCCAGCTCCCTCACACTGTGACTGAGTAAACCCTCTCCCCCAGCACCCTGTGTTACAGACTGTATCTGCACTGATGTTAATCCAGCTCCCTCACACTGTCACTCAGTAATCCCTCTCCCCCAGCACCCTGTGTTACTGACTGTGTCTGTACTGATGTTAATCCAGCTCCCTCACACTGTCACTCAGTAACCCCTCTCCCCCAGCACCCTGTGTTACTGACTGTGTCTGTACTGATGTTAATCCAGCTCCCACACATTGTCACTCAGTAACCCCTCTCCCCCCAGCACCCTGTGTTACTGACTGTATCTGCACTGATGTTAAACCAGCTCCCTCACACTGTCACTCAGTATCCCCTCTCCCCCAGCACCCTGTGTTACTGACTGAATCTGTACTGATGTTAATCCAGCTCCCTCACACTGTGACGGAGTAATCCCTCTCCCCCAGCATCCTGTGTTCCTGACTGTATCTCGACTGATGTTAATCCAGCTCCCTCACACTGTCACTCAGTAACCCTCTTTCCCAGCACCCTGTGTTACTGACTGTATCTGTACTGATGTTAATCCAGCTCCCTCACACTGTCACTCAGTAATCCCTCTTCCCCAGCACCCTGTGTTACTGGCTGTATCTGTACTGATGTTAATCCAGCTCCCTCACACTGTCACTCAGTAACCCCTCTCCCCCAGCACCCTGTGTTACTGACTGTATCTGTACTGATGTTAATCCAGCTCCCTCACACTGTAACCCTGTAACCCCTCTCCCCCAGCACCCTGTGTTACTGACTGTATCTGTACTAATGTTAAACCAGCTCCCTCACACTGTCACTCAGTCACCCCTCTCCCCCCAGCACCTGTGTTACTGACTGTGTCTGTACTGATGTTAATCCAGCTCCCTCACACTGTCACTCAGTATCCCCTCTCCCCCAGCACCCTGTGTTACTGACTGAATCTCGACTGATGTTAATCCAGCTCCCTCACACTGTCACTGAGTAACCCTCTCCCCCAGCACCCTGTGTTACTGACTGTATCTCTACTGATGTCAATCCAGCTCCCTCACACTGTCACTCAGTAACCCTCTTCCCCAGCACCCTGTGTTACTGACTGTATCTGTACTGATGTTAATCCAGCTCCCTCACACTGTGACTGAGTAAACCCTCTCCCCCAGCAACCTGTGTTACTGACTGTATCTGCACTGATGTTAATCCAGCTCCCTCACACTGTCACTCAGTAACACCTCTCCCCCAGCACCCTGTGTTACTGACTGTATCTGTACTGATGTTAATCCAGCTCCCTCACACTGTCACTCAGTAAACCCTCTCCCCCAGCACCCTGTGTTACTGACTGTGTCTGTACTGATGTTAATGCAGCTCCCTCACACTGTCACTCAGTAACCCTTCTCCCCCAGCACACTGTGTTACTGACTGTATCTGTACTGATGTTCATCCAGCTCCCTCACACTGTCACTCAGTAACGCCTCTCCCCCAGCACCCTGTGTTACTGACTGTGTCTGTACTGATGTTAATCCAGCTCCCTCACACTGTCACTCTGTAACCCCTCTCCCCCAGCATCCTGTGTTACTGACTGAATCTGTACTGAAGTTAATCCAGCTCCCTCACACTGTGACTGAGTAATCCCTCTCCCCCAGCACCCTGTGTTCCTGACTGTATCTCGACTGATGTTAATCCAGCTCCCTCACACTGTCACTCAGTAACCCTCTTCCCCAGCACCCTGTGTTACTGTCTGTATCTGTACTGATGTTAATCCAGCTCCCTCACACTGTCACTCAGTAATCCCTCTCCCCCCAGCACCCTGTGTTACTGACTGTATCTGTACTGATGTTAATCCAGCTCCCTCACACTGTCACTCAGTAACGCCTCTCCCCCAGCACCCTGTGTTACTGACTGTGTCTGTACTGATGTTAATCCAGCGCCCTCACACTGTCACTCTGTAACCCCTCTCCCGCAGCACCCTGTGTTACTGACTATCTGTACTGATGTTAATCCAGCTCCCTCACACTGTGACTCAGTAACCCCTCTCCCCCAGCACCCTGTGTTACTGACTGTGTTTGTACTGATGCTAATCCAGCTCCCTCACACTGTCACTCAGTAACCCTTCTCCCCCAGCACAATGTGTTACTGACTGTATCTGTACTGATGTTAATCCAGCTCCCTCACACTGTCACTCAGTAACGCCTCTCCCCCAGCACCCTGTGTTACTGACTGTGTCTGTACTGATGTTAATCCAGCTCCCTCACGCTGTCACTCTGTAACCCCTCTCCCCCAGCACCCTGTGTTCCTGACTGTATCTGTACTGATGTTAATCCAGCTCCCTCACACTGTCACTCTGTAACCCATCTCCCCCAGCACCCTGTGTTACTGACTGTATCTGTACTAATGTTAATCCAGCTCCCTCACACTGTCACTCATTAACCCCTCTCCCCCAGCACCCTGTGTTACTGACTGTGTCTGTACTGATGTTAATCCAGCTCCCTCACACTGTCACTTAGTAGCCCCTCTCCCCCAGCACCCTGTGTTACTGACTGTATCTCTACTGATGTTAGTACAGCTCCCTCACACTGACACTCAGTCGCCCCCCTACTCCAGCCCCTGTGTTATTGACTGTATCTGTACTGATGTTAATCCAGCTCCCTCACACTGTCACTCAGTACCCCCTCTCCCCCAGCACCCTGTGTTACTGCCTGAATCTCGACTGATGTTAATCCAGATCCCTCACACTGTGACTGAGTAATCCCTCTCCCCCAGCACCCTGTGTTACTGACTGTATCTCTACTGATGTCAATCCAGCTCCCTCACACTGTCACTCAGTAACCCTCTTCCCCAGCACCCTGTGTTACTGACTGTATCTGTACTGATGTTAATCCAGCTCCCTCACACTGTGACTGAGTAAACCCTCTCCCTCAGCAACCTGTGTTACTGACTGTATCTGCACTGATGTTAATCCAGCTCCCTCACACTGTCACTCAGTAACCCCTCTCCCCCAGCACCCTGTGTTACTGATTGTGTCTGTTCTGATGCTAATCCAGCTCCCTCACACTGTCACTCAGTAACCCTTCTCCGCCAGCACACTGTGTTACTGACTGTATCTGTACTGATGTTAATCCAGCTCCCTCACACTGTCAGTCAGTAACGCCTCTCCCCCAGCACCCTGTGTTACTGACTGTGTCTGTACTGATGTTAATCCAGCTCCCTCACACTGTCACTCTGTAACCCCTCTCCCCCAGCACCCTGTGTTACTGACTGTGTCTGTACTGATGTTAATCCAGCTCCCTCACACTGTCACTCAGTAACCCCTCTCCCCCAGCACCCTGTGTTACTGACTGTATCTTGACTGATGTTAGTTCAGCTCCCTCACACTGTCACTCAGTAACCGCTCTCCCCCAGCACCCTGTGCTGCTGACTGTATCTCTACTGATGTTAGTACAGCTCCCTCACACTGTCACTCAGTCACCCCTCTCCCCCCAGCAACTGTGTTACTGTGTCTCTAATGATGTTAATCCAGCTCCCACACATTGTCACTCAGTAACCCCTCTCCCCCCAGCACCCTGTGTCACTGACTGTATCTGCACTGATGTTAAACCAGCTCCCTCACACTGTCACTCAGTAACCCCTCTCCCCCCAGCACCCTGTGTTACTGACTGTATCTGCACTGATGTTAAACCAGCTCCCTCACACTGTCACTCAGTATCCCCTCTCCCCCAGCACCCTGTGTTACTGACTGTGTCTGTACTGATGTTAATGCAGCCCCCTCACACTGTCATTCAGTATCCCCTGTTCCCCCAGCACCCTGTGTTACTGACTGTGTCTGTACTGATGTTAATGCAGCTCCCTCACACTGTCACTCAGTAACCCTTCTCCCCCAGCACACTGTGTTACTGACTGTATCTGTACTGATGTTCATCCAGCTCCCTCACACTGTCACTCAGTAACGCCTCTCCCCCAGCACCCTGTGTTACTGACTGTGTCTGTACTGATGTTAATGCAGCTCACTCACACTGTCACTCAGTAACCCTTCTCCCCCAGCACACTGTGTTACTGACTGTATCTGTACTGATGTTCATCCAGCTCCCTCACACTGTCACTCAGTAACGCCTCTCCCCCAGCACCCTGTGTTACTGACTGTGTCTGCACTGATGTAAATCCAGCTCCCTCACACTGTCACTCAGTAACCCCTCTCCCCCAGCACACTGTGTTACTGACTGTATCTTGACTGATGTTAGTTCAGCTCCCTCACACTGTCATTCAGTATCCCCTGTCCCCCCAGCACCCTGTGTTACTGACTGTGTCTGTACTGATGTTATTGCAGCTCCCTCACACTGTCACTCAGGATCCCCTCTCCCCCAGCACCCTGTGTTGCTGACTGTGTCTGTACTGATGTTAATCCAGCTCCCTCACACTGTCACTCTGTAACCCCTCACCCCAGCACCCTGTGTTACTGACTATCTGTACTGATGTTAATCCAGCTCCCTCACACTGTGACTGAGTAAACCCTCTCCGCCAGCACCCTGTGTTACAGGCTGTATCTGCACTGATGTTAATCCAGCTCCCTCACACTGTCACTCAGTAATCCCTCTCACCCAGCACCCTGTGTTACTGACTGTGTCTGTACTGATGTTAATCCAGCTCCCTCACACTGTCACTCAGTAACCGCTCTCCCCCAGCACCTTGTGTTACTGACTGTGTCTGTACTGATGTTAATCCAGCTCCCTCACACTGTCACTCAGGAACCCCTCGCCCCAGCACCCTGTGTTACTGACTGTGTCTGTACTGATGTTAATCCAGCTCCCACACATTGTCACTCAGTAACCCCTCTCCCCCCAGCACCCTGTGTTACTGACTGTATCTGCACTGATGTTAAACCAGCTCCCTCACACTGTCACTCAGTATCCCCTCTCCCCCAGCACCCTGTGTTACTGACTGAATCTGTACTGTTGTTAATCCAGCTCCCTCACACTGTGACTGAGTAATCCCTCTCCCCCAGCACCCTGTGTTCCTGACTGTATCTCGACTGATGTTAATCCAGCTCCCTCACACTGTCACTCAGTAACCCACTTCCCCAGCACCCTGTGTTACTGACTGTATCTGTACTGATGTTAATCCAGCTCCCTCACACTGTCACTCAGTAACCCCTCTCCCCCAGCACCCTGTGTTACTGACTGTATCTGTACTGATGTTAATCCAGCTCCCTCACACTGTCACTCTGTAACCCCTCTCCCCCAGCACCCTGTGTTACTGACCGTGTCTGTACTGATGTTAATCCAGCTCCCTCACACTGTAACCCTGTAACCACTCTCCCCCAGCACCCTGTGTTACTGACTGAATCTGTACTGTTGTTAATCCAGCTCCCTCACACTGTGACTGAGTAATCCCTCTCCCCCCAGCACCTGTGTTACTGACTGTGTTGTACTGATGTTAATCCAGCTCCCTCACACTGTCACTCAGTATCCCCTCTCCCTTAGCACCCTGTGTTACTGACTGAATCTCGACTGATGTTAATCCAGCTCCCTCACACTGTCACTCAGTAACCCCTCTCCCCCAGCACCCTGTGTTACTGACTGTATCTGTACTGATGTTAATCCAGCTCCCTCACACTGTCACTCTGTAACCCCTCTCCCCCAGCACCCTGTGTTACTGACTGTGTCTGTACTGATGTTAATCCAGCTCCCTCACACTGTTACCCTGTAACCACTCTCCCCCAGCACCCTATGTTACTGACTGTATCTGTACTAATGTTAAACCAGCTCCCTCAAACTGTCACTTAGTCACCCCTCTCCCCCCAGCACCTGTGTTACTGACTGTGTCTGTACTGATGTTAATACAGCTCCCTCACACTGTCACTCAGTATCCCCTCTCCCCCAGCACCCTGTGTTACTGACTGAATCTCGACTGATGTTAATCCAGCTCCCTCACACTGTCACTGAGTAACCCTCTCCCCCAGCATCCTGTGTTACTGACTGTATCTCTACTGATGTCAATCCAGCTCCCTCACACTGTCACTCAGTAACCCTCTTCCCCAGCACCCTGTGTTACTGACTGTATCTGTACTGATGTTAATCCAGCTCCCTCACACTGTGACTGAGTAAACCCTCTCCCCCAGCAACCTGTGTTACTGACTGTATCTGCACTGATGTTAATCCAGCTCCCTCACACTGTCACTCAGTAACCCCTCTCCCCCAGCACCCTGTGTTACTGACTGCATCTGTACTGATGTTAATCCAGCTCCCTCACACTGTCACTCAGTAACCCCTCTCCCCCAGCACCCTGTGTTACTGACTGTGTCTGTACTGATGTTAATGCAGCTCCCTCACACTGTCACTCTGTAACCCCTCTTCCCCAGCACCCTGTGTTCCTGACTGTATCTGTATTGATGTTAATCCAGCTCCCTCACACTGTCACTCTGTATCCCCTCTCCCCCAGCACCCTGTGTTACTGACTGTGTCTGTACTGATGTTAATCCAGCTCCCTCACACTGTCAGTCAGTAACCCCTCTCCCCCAGCACCCTGTGTTACTGACTGTATCTTGACTGATGTTAGTTCAGCTCCCTCACACTGTCACTCAGTAACCCGTCTTCCCAGCACCCTGTGCTGCTAACTGTTACTCTACTGATGTTAGTACAGCTCCCTCACACTGTCACTCAGTCACCCCTCTCCCCCCAGCAACTGTGTTACTGTGTCTCTAATGATGTTAATCCAGCTCCCACACATTGTCACTCAGTAACCCCTCTCCCCCAGCACGCTGTGTTACTGACTGTATCTGCACTGATGTTAAACCAGCTAAATCACACTGTCACTCAGAAACCCCTCTCCCCCCAGCACCCTGTGTTACTGACTGTATCTGCACTGATGTTAAACCAGCTCCCTCACACTGTCACTCAGTATCCCCTCTCCCCCAGCACCCTGTGTTACTGACTGTGTCTGTACTGATGTTAATGCAGCCCCCTCACACTGTCATTCAGTATCCCCTGTCCCCCCAGCACCCTGTGTTACTGACTGTGTCTGTACTGATGTTAATGCAGCTCCCTCACACTGTCACTCAGTATCCCCTCTCCCCAGCACCCTGTGTTGCTGACTGTGTCTGTACTGATGTTCATCCAGCTTCCTCACACTGTCACTCAGTAACCCTTCACCCCAGCACCCTGTGTTACTGACTATCTGTACTGATGTTAATCCAGCTCCCTCACACTGTGACTGAGTAAACCCTCTCCCCCAGCACCCTGTGTTACTGACTGTATCTGCACTGATGTTAATCCAGCTCCCTCACACTGTCACTCAGTAATCCCTCTTCCCCTGCACCCTGTGTTACTGACTGTGTCTGTACTGATGTTAATCCAGCTCCCTCACACTGTCACACAGTAACCGCTCTCCCCCAGCACCCTGTGTTACTGACTGTGTCTGTACTGATGTTAATCCAGCTCCCTCACACTGTCACTCAGTAACCCCTCTCCCCCAGCACCCTGTGTTACTGACTGTGTCTGTACTGATGTTAATCCAGCTCCCACACATTGTCACTCAGTAACCCCTCTCCCCCCAGCACCCTGTGTTACTGACTGTATCTGCACTGATGTTAAACCAGCTCCATCACACTGTCACTCAGTATCCCCTCTCCCCCAGCACCCTGTGTTACTGACTGAATCTGTACTGATGTTAATCCAGCTCCCTCACACTGTGATTGAGTAATCCCTCTCCCTCAGCACCCTGTGTTCCTGACTGTATCTCGACTGATGTTAATCCAGCTCCCTCACACTGTCACTCAGTAACACCTCTCCCCCAGCACCCTGTGTTACTGACTGTGTCTGTACTGATGTTAATCCAGCTCCCTCACACTGTCACTCAGTAACCCCTCTCCCCCAGCACCCTGTGTTACTGACTATCTGTACTGATGTTCATCCAGCTCCCTCACACTGTGACTGAGTAAACCCTCTCTCCCAGCATTCTGTGTTCCTGACTGTATCTGCACTGATGTTAATCCAGCTCCCTCACACTGTCACTCAGTAACCCCTCTCCCCAAGCACCCTGTGTTACTGACTGTGTCTGTACTGATGTTAATCCAGCTCCCTCACACTGTCATTCAGTAACCCTTCTCCCCCAGCACACTGTGTTACTGACTGTATCTGTACTGATGTTAATCCAGCTCCCTCACACTGTCACTCAGTAACGCCTCTCCCCCAGCACCCTGTGTTCCTGACTGTATCTGTACTGATGTTAATCCAGCTCCCTCACACTGTCACTCTGGAACCCATCTCCCCCAGCACCCTGTGTTACTGACTGTATCTGTACTAATGTTAATCCAGCTCCCTCACACTGTCACTCAGTAACCCCTCTCCCCCAGCACCCTGTGTTACTGACTGTGTCTGTACTGATGTTAATCCAGCTCCCTCACACTGTCACTCAGTAGCCCCTCTCCCCCAGCACCCTGTGTTCCTGACTGTATCTCTACTGATGTTAGTACAGCTCCCTCACACTGACACTCAGTCGCCCCCCTACTCCAGCCCCTGTGTTATTGACTGTATCTGTACTGATGTTAATCCAGCTCCCTCACACTGTCACTCAGTAACCCATCTCCCCCAGCACCCTGTGTTACTGACTGTATCTGTACTGATGTTAATCCAGCTCCCTCACACTGTCACTCAGGAACCCCTCTCCCCCAGCACCCTGTGTTACTGACTGTATCTGTACTGATGTTAATCCAGCTCCCTCACACTGTCACTCTGTAACCCCTCTCCCCCAGCACCCTGTGTTACTGACTGTATCTGTACTAATGTTAAACCAGCTCCCTCACACTGTCACTCAGTCACCCCTCTCCCCCCAGCACCTGTGTTACTGACTGAATCTGGACTGATGTTAATCCAGATCCCTCACACTGTCACTGAGTAACCCTCTCCCCCAGCACCCTGTGTTACTGACTGTGTCTGTACTGATGTTAATCCAGCTCCCTCACACTGTCACTCAGTAACCCTGTTCCCCAGCACCCTGTGTTACTGACTGTATCTGTACTGATGTTAATCCAGCTCCCTCACACTGTGACTGAGTAAACCCTCTCCCCCAGCACCCTGTGTTACTGACTGTATCTGTACTGATGTTAATCCAGCTCCCTCACACTGTCACTCAGTAACCCCTCTCCCCCAGCACCCTGTGTTACTGACTGTATCTGCACTGATGTTAATCCAGCTCCCTCACACTGTCACTCAGGAGCCCCTCTCCCCCAGCACCCTGTGTTACTGACTGTGTCTGTACTGATGTTAATCCAGCTCCCTCACACTGTCACTCAGTAACCCCTCTCCCCCAGCACACTGTGTTACTGACTGTATCTGTCCTGATGTTAATCCAGCTCCCTCACACTGTCACTCAGGAACCCCTCTCACCCAGCACCCTGTGTTACTGACTGTGTCTGTACTGATGTTAATCCAGCTCCCTCACACTGTCACTCTGTAACCCCTCTCTCCCAGCACCCTGTGTTACTGACTATCTGTACTGATGTTAATCCAGCTCCCTCACACTGTGACTGAGTAAACCCTCTCCCCCAGCACCCTGTGTTACTGACTGTATCTGCACTGATGTTAATCCAGCTCCCTCACACTGTCACTCAGTAACCCCTCTCCCCCCAGCACCCTGTGTTACTGACTGTATCTGCACTGATGTTAAACCAGCTCCCTCACACTGTCACTCAGTATCCCCTCTCCCCCAGCACCCTGTGTTACTGACTGAATCTGTACTGATGTTAATCCAGCTCCCTCACACTGTGACTGAGTAAACCCTCTCCCCCAGCACCCTGTGTTACTGACTGTATCTGCACTGATGTTAATCCAGCTCCCTCACACTGTCACTCAGTAACCCCTCTACCCCAGCACCCTGTGTTACTGACTGTATCTGTACTGATGTTAATCCAGCTCCCTCACACTGTCACTCAGTAACCCCTCTCCCCAAGCACCCTGTGTTACTGACTGTGTCTGTACTGATGTTAATCCAGCTCCCTCACACTGTCACTCTGTAACCCCTCTCCCCCAGCACCCTGTGTTCCTGACTGTATCTGTACTGATGTTAATCCAGCTCCCTCACACTGTCACTCAGTAACCCCTCTCCCCCAGCACCCTGTGTTACTGACTGTATCTTGACTGATGTTAGTTCAGCTCCCTCACACTGTCACTCAGTAACCCGGCTTCCCAGCACCCTGTGCTACTGACTGTATCTCTACTGATGTTAGTACAGCTCCCTCACACTGTCACTCAGTCACCCCTCTCCCCCCAGCAACTGTGTTACTGTGTCTCTAATGATGTTAATCCAGCTCCCACACATTGTCACTCAGTAACCCCTCTCCCCCCAGCACCCTGTGTTACTGACTGTATCTGCACTGATGTTAAACCAGCTCCCTCACACTGTCACTCAGTATCCCCTCTCCCCCAGCACCCTGTGTTACTGACTGAATCTGTACTGATGTTAATCCAGCTCCCTCACACTGTGACTGAGTAATCCCTCTCCCCCAGCACCCTGTGTTCCTGACTGTATCTCGACTGATGTTAATTCAGCTCCCTCACACTGTCACTCAGTAACCCTCTTTCCCAGCACCCTGTCTTACTGACTGTATCTGTACTGATGTTAATCCGGCTCCCTAACACTGTCACTCAGTAATCCCTCTCCCCCAGCACCCTGTGTTCCTGACTGTATCTGTACTGATGTTAATTCAGCTCCCTCACACTGTCACTCTGTAACCCCTCTCCCCCAGCACCCTGTGTTACTGACTGAATCTGCACTGATGTGAATCCAGCTCCCTCACACTGTCACTCAGTAATCCCTCTCCCCCAGCACCCTGTGTTACTGACTGTGTCTGTACTGATGTTAATCCAGCTCCCTCACACTGTCACTCTGTAACCCCTCTCCCCCAGCACACCGTGTTACTGACTATCTGTACTGATGTTAATCCAGCACCCTCACACTGTGACTGAGTAAACCCTCTCCCCCAGCACCCTGTGCTACTGACTGTATCTCTACTGATGTTATTACAGCTCCCTCACACTGTCACTCAGTCACCCCTCTCCCCCCAGCAACTGTGTTACTGTGTCTCTAATGATGTTAATCCAGCTCCCACACATTGTCACTCAGTAACCCCTCTCCCCCCAGCACCCTGTGTTACTGACTGTATGTGCACTGATGTTTAACCAGCTCCCTCACACTGTCACTCAGTATCCCCTCTCCCCCAGCACCCTGTGTTACAGACTGAATCTGTACTGATGTTAATACAGCTCCCTCACACTGTGACTGAGTAATCCCTCTCCCCCAGCACCCTGTGTTCCTGACTGTATCTCGACTGATGTTAATCCAGCTCCCTCACACTGTCACTCAGTAACCCTCTTCCCCAGCACCCTGTGTTACTGACTGTATCTGTACTGATGTTAATCCGGCTCCCTGACACTGTCACTCAGTAATCCCTCTCCCCCAGCACCCTGTGTTCCTGACTGTATCTGTACTGATGTTAATCCAGCTCCCTCACACTGTCACTCTGTAACCCCTCTCCCCCAGCACCCTGTGTTACTGACTGAATCTGCACTGATGTGAATCCAGCTCCCTCACACTGTCACTCTGTAACCCCTCTCCCCCAGCACAATTTGTTACTGACTGTATCTGTACTCATGTTAATCCAGCTCCCTCACACTGTCACTCAGTAACGCCTCTCCCCCAGCACCCTGTGTTACTGACTGTGTCTGTACTGATGTTAATCCAGCTCCCTCACACTGTCACTCTGTAACCCATCTCCCCCAGCACCCTGTGTAACTGACTGTATCTGTACTAATGTTAATCCAGCTCCCTCACTCTGTCACTCAGTAACCCCTCTCCCCCAGCACCCTGTGTTACTGACTGTATCTGTCCTGATGTTAATCCAGCTCCCTCACACTGTCACTCAGGAACCCCTCTCACCCAGCACCCTGTGTTACTGACTGTGTCTGTACTGATGTTAATCCAGCTCCCTCACACTGTCACTCTGTAACCCCTCTCTCCCAGCACCCTGTGTTACTGACTATCTGTACTGATGTTAATCCAGCTCCCTCACACTGTGACTGAGTAAACCCTCTCCCCCAGCACGCTGTGTTACTGACTGTATCTGCACTGATGTTAATCCAGCTCCCTCACACTGTCACTCAGTAACCCCTCTCCCCCAGCACCCTGTGTTACTGACTGTATCTGTAGTGATGTTAATCCAGCTCCCTCACACTGTCACTCAGTAACCCCTCTACCCCAGCACCCTGTGTTACTGACTGTGTCTGTCCTGATGTTAATCCAGCTCCCTCACACTGTCACTCTGTAACCCCTCTCCCCCAGCACCCTGTGTTACTGACTGTGTCTGTACTGATGTTAATCCAGCTCCCTCACACTGTCACTCAGTAGCCCCTCTCCCCCAGCACCCTGTGTTCCTGACTGTATCTCTACTGATGTTAGTACAGCTCCCTCACACTGACACACAGTCGCCCCCCTACTCCAGCCCCTGTGTTATTGACTGTATCTGTACTGATGCTAATCCAGCTCCCTCACACTGTCACTCAGGAACCCCTCTCCCCCAGCACCCTGTGTTACTGACTGTATCTGTACTGATGTTAATCCAGCTCCCTCACACTGTCACTCTGTAACCCCTCTCCCCCAGCACCCTGTGTTACTGACTGTATCTGTACTCATGTTAATCCAGCTCCCTCACACTGTGACTGAGAAAACCCTCTCCCCCAGCACCCTGTGTTACTGACTGTATCTGCACTGATGTTAATCCAGCTCCCTCACACTGTCACTCAGTAACCCCTCTCCCCCCAGCACCCTGTGTTACTGACTGTATCTGCACTGATGTTAAACCAGCTCCCTCACACTGTCACTCAGTATCCCCTCTCCCCCAGCACCCTGTGTTACTGACTGAATCTGTACTGAAGTTAATCCAGCTCCCTCACACTGTGACTGAGTAAACCCTCTCCCCCAGCACCCTGTGTTACTGACTGTATCTGCACTGATGTTAATCCAGCTCCCTCACACTGTCACTCAGTAACCCCTCTACCCCAGCACCCTGTATTACTGACTGTATCTGTACTGATGTTAATCCAGCTCCCTCACACTGTCACTCAGTAACCCCTCTCCCCAAGCACCCTGTGTTACTGACTGTGTCTGTACTGATGTTAATCCAGCTCCCTCACACTGTCACTCTGTAACCCCTCTCCCCCAGCACCCTGTGTTCCTGACTGTATCTGTACTGATGTTAATCCAGCTCCCTCACACTGTCACTCAGTAACCCCTCTCCCCCAGCACCCTGTGTTACTGACTGTATCTTGACTGATGTTAGTTCAGCTCCCTCACACTGTCACTCAGTAACCCGGCTTCCCAGCACCCTGTGCTACTGACTGTATCTCTACTGATGTTAGTACAGCTCCCTCACACTGTCACTCAGTCACCCCTCTCCCCCCAGCAACTGTGTTACTGTGTCTCTAATGATGTTAATCCAGCTCCCACACATTGTCACTCAGTAACCCCTCTCCCCCCAGCACCCTGTGTTACTGACTGTATCTGCACGGATGTTAAACCAGCCCCCTCACACTGTCACTCAGCATCCCCTCTCCCCCAGCACCCTGTGTTACTGACTGAATCTGTACTGATGTTAATCCAGCTCCCTCACACTGTGACTGAGTAATCCCTCTCCCCCAGCACCCTGTGTTCCTGACTGTATCTCGACTGATGTTAATTCAGCTCCCTCACACTGTCACTCAGTAACCCTCTTTCCCAGCACCCTGTCTTACTGACTGTATCTGTACTGATGTTAATCCGGCTCCCTAACACTGTCACTCAGTAATCCCTCTCCCCCAGCACCCTGTGTTCCTGACTGTATCTGTACTGATGTTAATTCAGCTCCCTCACACTGTCACTCTGTAACCCCTCTCCCCCAGCACCCTGTGTTACTGACTGAATCTGCACTGATGTGAATCCAGCTCCCTCACACTGTCACTCAGTAATCCCTCTCCCCCAGCACCCTGTGTTACTGACTGTGTCTGTACTGATGTTAATCCAGCTCCCTCACACTGTCACTCTGTAACCCCTCTCCCCCAGCACACTGTGTTACTGACTATCTGTACTGATGTTAATCCAGCACCCTCACACTGTGACTGAGGAAACCCTCTCCCCCAGCACCCTGTGCTACTGACTGTATCTCTACTGATGTTATTACAGCTCCCTCACACTGTCACTCAGTCACCCCTCTCCCCCCAGCAACTGTGTTACTGTGTCTCTAATGATGTTAATCCAGCTCCCACACATTGTCACTCAGTAACCCCTCTCCCCCCAGCACCCTGTGTTACTGACTGTATGTGCACTGATGTTTAACCAGCTCCCTCACACTGTCACTCAGTATCCCCTCTCCCCCAGCACCCTGTGTTACAGACTGAATCTGTACTGATGTTAATCCAGCTCCCTCACACTGTGACTGAGTAATCCCTCTCCCCCAGCACCCTGTGTTCCTGACTGTATCTCGACTGATGTTAATCCAGCTCCCTCACACTGTCACTCAGTAACCCTCTTCCCCAGCACCCTGTGTTACTGACTGTATCTGTACTGATGTTAATCCGGCTCCCTGACACTGTCACTCAGTAATCCCTCTCCCCCAGCACCCTGTGTTCCTGACTGTATCTGTACTGATGTTAATCCAGCTCCCTCACACTGTCACTCTGTAACCCCTCTCCCCCAGCACCCTGTTTTACTGACTGAATCTGCACTGATGTGAATCCAGCTCCCTCACACTGTCACTCTGTAACCCCTCTCCCCCAGCACAATTTGTTACTGACTGTATCTGTACTCATGTTAATCAAGCTCCCTCACACTGTCACTCAGTAACGCCTCTCCCCCAGCACCCTGTGTTACTGACTGTGTCTGTACTGATGTTAATCCAGCTCCCTCACACTGTCACTCTGTAACCCATCTCCCCCAGCACCCTGTGTAACTGACTGTATCTGTACTAATGTTAATCCAGCTCCCTCACTCTGTCACTCAGTAACCCCTCTCCCCCAGCACCCTGTGTTACTGACTGTATCTGTCCTGATGTTAATCCAGCTCCCTCACACTGTCACTCAGGAACCCCTCTCACCCAGCACCCTGTGTTACTGACTGTGTCTGTACTGATGTTAATCCAGCTCCCTCACACTGTCACTCTGTCACCCCTCTCTCCCAGCACCCTGTGTTACTGACTATCTGTACTGATGTTAATCCAGCTCCCTCACACTGTGACTGAGTAAACCCTCTCCCCCAGCACCCTGTGTTACTGACTGTATCTGCACTGATGTTAATCCAGCTCCCTCACACTGTCACTCAGTAACCCCTCTCCCCCAGCACCCTGTGTTACTGACTGTATCTGTACTGATGTTAATCCAGCTCCCTCACACTGTCACTCAGTAACCCCTCTCCCCCAGCACCCTGTGTTACTGACTGTGTCTGTCCTGATGTTAATCCAGCTCCCTCACACTGTCACTCTGTAACCCCTCTCCCCCAGCACCCTGTGTTACTGACTGTGTCTGTACTGATGTTAATCCAGCTCCCTCACACTGTCACTCAGTAGCCCCTCTCCCCCAGCACCCTGTGTTCCTGACTGTATCTCTACTGATGTTAGTACAGCTCCCTCACACTGACACACAGTCGCCCCCCTACTCCAGCCCCTGTGTTATTGACTGTATCTGTACTGATGTTTATCCAGCTCCCTCACACTGTCACTCAGGAACCCCTCTCCCCCAGCACCCTGTGTTACTGACTGTATCTGTACTGATGTTAATCCAGCTCCCTCACACTGTCACTCTGTAACCCCTCTCCCCCAGCACCCTGTGTTACTGACTGTATCTGTACTAATGTTAAACCAGCTCCCTCACACTGTCACTCAGTCACCCCTCTCCCCCCAGCACCTGTGTTACTGACTGAATCTGGACTGATGTTAATCCAGATCCCTCACACTGTCACTGAGTAACCCTCTCCCCCAGCACCCTGTGTTACTGACTGTGTCTGTACTGATGTTAATCCAGCTCCCTCACACTGTCACTCAGTAACCCTGTTCCCTAGCACCCTGTGTTACTGACTGTATCTGTACTGATGTTAATCCAGCTCCCTCACACTGTGACTGAGTAAACCCTCTCCCCCAGCACCCTGTGTTACTGACTGTATCTGTACTGATGTTAATCCAGCTTCCTCACACTGTCACTCAGTAACCCCTCTCCCCCAGCACCCTGTGTTACTGACTGTATCTGCACTGATGTTAATCCAGCTCCCTCACACTGTCACTCAGGAGCCCCTCTCCCCCAGCACCCTGTGTTACTGACTGTGTCTGTACTGATGTTAATCCAGCTCCCTCACACTGTCACTCAGTAACCCCTCTCCCCCAGCACACTGTGTTACTGACTGTATCTGTCCTGATGTTAATCCAGCTCCCTCACACTGTCACTCAGGAACCCCTCTCACCCAGCCCCCTGTGTTACTGACTGTGTCTGTACTGATGTTAATCCAGCTCCCTCACACTGTCACTCTGTAACCCCTCTCTCCCAACACCCTGTGTTACTGACTATCTGTACTGATGTTAATCCAGCTCCCTCACACTGTGACTGAGTAAACCCTCTCGCCCAGCACCCTGTGTTACTGACTGTATCTGCACTGATGTTAATCCAGCTCCCTCACACTGTCACTCAGTAACCCCTCTCCCCCAGCACCCTGTGTTACTGACTGTATCTGTACTGATGTTAATCCAGCTCCCTCACACTGTCACTCAGTAACCTATCTCCCCCAGCACCCTGTGTTACTGACTGTGTCTGTACTGATGTTAATCCAGCTCCCTCACACTGTCACTCTGTAACCCCTCTCCCCCAGCACCCTGTGTTCCTGACTGTATCTGTACTGATGTTAATCCAGCTCCCTCACACTGTCACTCAGTAACCCCTCTCCCCCAGCACCCTGTGTTACTGACTGTATCTTGACTGATGTTAGTTCAGCTCCCTCACAGTGTCACTCAGTAACCCGGCTTCCCAGCACCCTGTGCTACTGACTGTATCGCTACTGATGTTAGTACAGCTCCCTCACACTGTCACTCAGTCACCCCTCTCCCCCCAGCAACTGTGTTACTGTGTCTCTAATGATGTTAATCCAGCTCCCACACATTGTCACTCAGTAACCCCTCTCCCCCCTGCACCCTGTGTTACTGACTGTATCTGCACTGATGTTAAACCAGCTCCCTCACACTGTCACTCAGTATCCCCTCTCCCCCAGCACCCTGTGTTACTGACTGAATCTGTACTGATGTTAATCCAGCTCCCTCACACTGTGACTGAGTAATCCCTCTCCCCCAGCACCCTGTGTTCCTGACTGTATCTCGACTGATGTTAATTCAGCTCCCTCACACTGTCACTCAGTAACCCTCTTTCCCAGCACCCTGTGTTACTGACTGTATCTGTACTGCTGTTAATCCGGCTCCCTAACACTGTCACTCAGTAATCCCTCTCCCCCAGCACCCTGTGTTCCTGACTGTATCTGTACTGATGTTAATTCAGCTCCCTCACACTGTCACTCTGTAACCCCTCTCCCCCAGCACCCTGTGTTACTGACTGAATCTGCACTGATGTGAATCCAGCTCCCTCACACTGTCACTCAGTAATCCCTCTCCCCCAGCACCCTGTGTTACTGACTGTGTCTGTACTGATGTTAATCCAGCTCCCTCACACTGTCACTCTGTAACCCCTCTCCCCCAGCACACTGTGTTACTGACTGTATCTCTACTGATGTTAGTACAGCTCCCTCACACTGACACTCAGTCGCCCCCCTACTCCAGCCACTGTGTTATTGACTGTATCTGTACTGATGTTAATCCAGCTCCCTCACACTGTCACTCAGTAACCCCTCTCCCCCAGCACCCTGTGTTACTGACTGTATCTGTACTGATGTTAATCCAGCTCCCTCACACTGTCACTCTGTAACCCCTCTCCCCCAGCACCCTGTGTTACTGACTGTATCTGTACTAATGTGAAACCAGCTCCCTCACACTGTCACTCAGTTACCCCTCTCCCCCCAGCACCTGTGTTACTGACTGTGTCTCTACTGATGTTAATCCAGCTCCCTCACACTGTCACTCAGTATCCCCTCTCCCCCAGCACCCTTTGTTACTGACTGAATCTGGACTGATGTTAATCCAGATCCCTGACACTGTGACTGAGTAATCCCTCTCCCCCAGCACACTGTGTTCCTTACTGTATCTCGACTGATGTTAATCCAGCTCCCTCACACTGTCACTCTGTAACCCTCTTCACCAACACCCTGTGTTACTGACTGTATCTGTACTGATGTTAATCCAGCTCCCTCACACTGTGACTGAGTAACCCTCTCCCCACCACCCTGTGTTACTGACTGTATCTGTACTGATGTTAATCCAGCTCCCTCACACTGTCACTCAGTTACCCCTCTCCCCCAACACCCTGTGTTACTGACTGTATCTGCACTGATGTTAATCCAGCTCCCTCACACTGTCACTCAGTAACCCCTCTCCCCCAGCACCCTGTGTTACTGAGTGTGTCTGTACTGATGTTAACCCAGCTCCCTCACACTGTCACTCAGTAACCCCTCTCCCCCAGCACACTGTGTTACTGACTGTATCTGTACTGATGTTAATCCAGCTCCCTCACACTGTCACTCTGTAACCCCTCTCCCCCAGCACCCTGTGTTACTGACTATCTGTACTGATGTTAATCCAGCTCCCTCACACTGTGACTGAGTAAACCCTCTCCCCCAGCATCATGTGTTACTGACTGTATCTGTACTGATGTTAATCCAGCTCCCTCACACTGTCACTCAGTAACCCCTCTCCCCCATCACCCTGTGTTACTGACTGTGTCTGCACTGATGTTAATCCAGCTCCCTCACACTGTCACTCTGTAACCCCTCTCCCCCAGCACCCTGTGTTACTGACTATCTGTACTGATGTTAATCCAGCTCCCTCACACTGTGACTGAGTAAACCCTCTCCCCCAGCATCATGTGTTACTGACTGTATCTGTACTGATGTTAATCCAGCTCCCTCACACTGTCACTCAGTAACCCCTCTCCCCCATCACCCTGTGTTACTGACTGTGTCTGCACTGATGTTAATCCAGCTCCCTCACACTGTCACTCTGTAACCCCTCTCCCCCAGCACCCTGTGTTACTGACTATCTGTACTGATGTTAATCCAGCTCCCTCACACTGTGACTGAGTAAACCCTCTCCCCCAGCACCCTGTGTTACTGACTGTATCTGCACTGATGTTAATCCAGCTCCCTCACACTGTCACTCAGTAACCCCTCTCCCCCAGCCCTCTGTGTTACTGACTGTGTCTGTACTGATGTTCATCCAGCTCCCTCACACTGTCACTCAGTAACCCCTCTCCCCCAGCACCCTGTGTTACTGACTGTGTCTGTACTGATGTTAATCCAGCTCCCTCACAGATTCACTCAGTAACCCCTCTCCCCCAGCACACTGTGTTACTGACTGTATCTGTACTGATGTTAAACCAGCTCCCTCACACTGTCACTCAGTAACCCCTCTCCCCCCAGCACCCTGTGTTACTGACTGTATCTGCACTGATGTTAAACCAGCTCCCTCACACTGTCACTCAGTAACCCCTCTCCCCCCAGCACCCTGTGATACTGACTGTATCTGCACTGATGTTAAACCAGCTCCCTCACACTGTCACTCAGTATCCCCTCTCCCCCAGCACCCTGTGTTACTGACTGTGTCTGTACTGATGTTAATGCAGCCCCCTCACACTGTCATTCAGTATCCCCTGTCCCCCCAGCACCCTGTGTTACTGACTGTGTCTGTACTGATGTTAATGCAGCTCCCTCACACGGTCACTCAGTATCCCCTCTCCCCAGCACCCTGTGTTGCTGACTGTGTCTGTACTGATGTTAATCCAGCTCCCTCACACTGTGACTGAGTAAACCCTCTCCCCCAGCACCCTGTGTTACTGACTGTATCTGCACTAATGTTAATCCAGCTCCCTCACACTGTCACTTAGTAATCCTTCTCCCCCTGCACCCTGTGTTCCTGACTGTGTCTGTACTGATGTTAATCCAGCTCCCTCACACTGTCACACAGTAACCGCTCTCCCCCAGCACCCTGTGTTACTGACTGTGTCTGTACTGATGTTAATCCAGCTCCCTCACACTGTCACTCAGTAACCCCTCTCCCCCAGCACCCTGTGTTACTGACTGTGTCTGTACTGATGTTAATCCAGCTCCCACACATTGTCACTCAGTAACCCCTCTCCCCCCAGCACCCTGTGTTACTGACTGTATCTGCACTGATGTTAAACCAGCTCCATCACACTGTCACTCAGTATCCCCTCTCCCCCAGCACCCTGTGTTACTGACTGAATCTGTACTGATGTTAATCCAGCTCCCTCACACTGTGACTGAGTAATCCCTCTCCCCCAGCACCCTGTGTTCCTGACTGTATCTCGACTGATGTTAATCCAGCTCCCTCACACTGTCACTCAGTAACCCTCTTCCCCAGCACCCTGTGTTACTGACTGTATCTGTACTGATGTTAATCCAGCTCCCTCACACTGTCACTCAGTAATCCCTCTCCCCCCAGCACCCTGGGTTACTGACTGTATCTGTACTGATGTTACTCCAGCTCCCTCACACTGTCACTCAGTAACGCCTCTCCCCCAGCACCCAGAGTTACTGACTGTGTCTGTACTGATGTTAATCCAGCTCCCTCACACTGTCACTCTGTAACCCCTCTCCCCCAGCACCCTGTGTTACTGACTATCTGTACTGATGTTCATCCAGCTCCCTCACACTGTGACTGAGTAAACCCTCTCCCCCAGCATCCTGTGTTCCTGACTGTATCTGCACTGATGTTAATCCAGCTCCCTCACACTGTCACTCAGTAACCGCTCTCCCCCAGCACCCTGTGTTCCTGACTGTGTCTGTACTGATGTTAATCCAGCTCCCTCACACTGTCACTCTGTATCCCATCTCCCCCAGCACCCTGTGTTACTGACTGTATCTGTACTAATGTTAATCCAGCTCCCTCACACTGTCACTCAGTAACCCCTCTCCCCCAGCACCCTGTGTTACTGACTGTGTCTGTACTGATGTTAATCCAGCTCCCTCACACTGTCACTCAGTAGCCCCTCTCCCCCAGCACCCTGTGTTCCTGACTGTATCTCTACTGATGTTTGTACAGCTCCCTCACACTGACACTCAGTCGCCCCCCTACTCCAGCCCCTGTGTTATTGACTGTATCTGTACTGATGTTAATCCAGCTCCCTCACACTGTCACTCAGTAACCCATCTCCCCCAGCACCCTGTGTTACTGACTGTATCTGTACTGATGTTAATCCAGCTCCCTCACACTGTCACTCAGGAACCCCTCTCCCCCAGCACCCTGTGTTACTGACTGTATCTGTACTAATGTTAAACCAGCTCCCTCACACTGTCACTCAGTCACCCCTCTCCCCCCAGCACCTGTGTTACTGACTGAATCTGGACTGATGTTAATCCAGATCCCTCACACTGTCACTGAGTAACCCTCTCCCCCAGCACCCTGTGTTACTGACTGTGTCTGTACTGATGTTAATCCAGCTCCCTCACACTGTCACTCAGTAACCCTGTTCCCCAGCACCCTGTGTTACTGACTGTATCTGTACTGATGTTAATCCAGCTCCCTCACACTGTGACTGAGTAAACCCTCTCCCCCAGCACCCTGTGTTACTGACTGTATCTGTACTGATGTTAATCCAGCTCCCTCACACTGTGACTGAGTAAACCCTCTCCCCCAGCACCCTGTGTTACTGACTGTATCTGTACTGATGTTAATCCAGCTCCCTCACACTGTCACTCAGTAACCCCTCTCCCCCAGCACACTGTGTTACTGACTGTATCTGCACTGATGTTAATCCAGCTCCCTCACACTGTCACTCAGTAACCCCTCTCCCCCAGCACCCTGTGTTACTGACTGTGTCTGTACTGATGTTAATCCAGCTCCCTCACACTGTCACTCTGTAACCCCTCTCCCCCAGCACCCTGTGTTCCTGACTGTATCTGTACTGATGTTAATCCAGCTCCCTCACACTGTCACTCAGTAACCCCTCTCCCCCAGCACACTGTGTTACTGACTGTATCTGTCCTGATGTTAATCCAGCTCCCTCACACTGTCACTCAGGAACCCCTCTCACCCAGCCCCCTGTGTTACTGACTGTGTCTGTACTGATGTTAATCCAGCTCCCTCACACTGTCACTCTGTAACCCCTCTCTCCCAGCACCCTGTGTTACTGACTATCTGTACTGATGTTAATCCAGCTCCCTCACACTGTGACTGAGTAAACCCTCTCCCCCAGCACCCTGTGTTACTGACTGTATCTGCACTGATGTTAATCCAGCTCCCTCACACTGTCAGTCAGTAACCCCTCTCCCCCAGCACCCTGTGTTACTGACTGTATCTGTACTGATGTTAATCCAGCTCCCTCACACTGTCACTCAGTAACCCCTCTCCCCCAGCACCCTGTGTTACTGACTGTGTCTGTACTGATGTTAATCCAGCTCCCTCACACTGTCACACTGTAACGCCTCTCCCCCAGCACCCTGTGTTCCTGACTGTATCTGTACTGATGTTAATCCAGCTCCCTCACACTGTCACTCAGTAACCCCTCTCCCCCAGCACCCTGTGCTACTGACTGTATCTCTACTGATGTTAGTACAGCTCCCTCACACTGTCACTCAGTCACCCCTCTCCCCCCAGCAACTGTGTTACTGTGTCTCTAATGATGTTAATCCAGCTCCCACACATTGTCACTCAGTATCCCCTCTCCCCCAGCACCCTTTGTTACTGACTGAATCTGGACTGATGTTAATCCAGATCCCTGACACTGTGACTGAGTAATCCCTCTCCCCCAGCACACTGTGTTCCTTACTGTATCTCGACTGATGTTAATCCAGCTCCCTCACACTGTCACTCTGTAACCCTCTTCACCAACACCCTGTGTTACTGACTGTATCTGTACTGATGTTAATCCAGCTCCCTCACACTGTGACTGAGTAACCCTCTCCCCACCACCCTGTGTTACTGACTGTATCTGTACTGATGTTAATCCAGCTCCCTCACACTGCCACTCAGTTACCCCTCTCCCCCAACACCCTGTGTTACTGACTGTATCTGCACTGATGTTAATCCAGCTCCCTCACACTGTCACTCAGTAACCCCTTTCCCCCAGCACCCTGTGTTACTGAGTGTGTCTGTACTGATGTTAATCCAGCTCCCTCACACTGTCACTCAGTAACCCCTCTCCCGCAGCACACTGTGTTACTGACTGTATCTGTACTGATGTTAATCCAGCTCCCTCACACTGTCACTCTGTAACCCCTCTCCCCCAGCACCCTGTGTTACTGACGATCTGTACTGATGTTAATCCAGCTCCCTCACACTGTGACTGAGTAAACCCTCTCCCCCAGCATCATGTGTTACTGACTGTATCTGTACTGATGTTAATCCAGCTCCCTCACACTGTCACTCAGTAACCCCTCTCCCCCATCACCCTGTGTTACTGACTGTGTCTGCACTGATGTTAATCCAGCTCCCTCACACTGTCACTCTGTAACCCCTCTCCCTCAGCACCCTGTGTTACTGACTATCTGTACTGATGTTAATCCAGCTCCCTCACACTGTGACTGAGTAAACCCTCTCCCCCAGCACCCTGTGTTACTGACTGTATCTGCACTGATGTTAATCCAGCTCCCTCACACTGTCACTCAGTAACCCCTCTCCCCCAGCCCCCTGTGTTACTAACTGTGTCTGTACTGATGTTCATCCAGCTCCCTCACACTGTCACTCAGTAACCCCTCTCCCCCAGCACCCTGTGTTACTGACTGTGTCTGTACTGATGTTAATCCAGCTCCCTCACACATTCACTCAGTAACCCCTCTCCCCCAGCACACTGTGTTACTGACTGTATCTGTACTGATGTTAAACCAGCTCCCTCACACTGTCACTCAGTAACCCCTCTCCCCCCAGCACCCTGTGTTACTGACTGTATCTGCACTGATGTTAAACCAGCTCCCTCACACTGTCACTCAGTAACCCCTCTCCCCCCAGCACCCTGTGATACTGACTGTATCTGCACTGATGTTAAACCAGCTCCCTCACACTGTCACTCAGTATCCCCTCTCCCCCAGCACCCTGTGTTACTGACTGTGTCTGTACTGATGTTAATGCAGCCCCCTCACACTGTCATTCAGTATCCCCTGTCCCCCCAGCACCCTGTGTTACTGACTGTGTCTGTACTGATGTTAATGCAGCTCCCTCACACGGTCACTCAGTATCCCCTCTCCCCAGCACCCTGTGTTGCTGACTGTGTCTGTACTGATGTTAATCCAGCTCCCTCACACTGTGACTGAGTAAACCCTCTCCCCCAGCACCCTGTGTTACTGACTGTATCTGCACTAATGTTAATCCAGCTCCCTCACACTGTCACTTAGTAATCCCTCTCCCCCTGCACCCTGTGTTACTGACTGTGTCTGTACTGATGTTAATCCAGCTCCCACACATTTTCACTCAGTAACCCCTCTCCCCCCAGCACCCTGTGTGACTGACTGTATCTGCACTGATGTTAAACCAGCTCCATCACACTGTCACTCAGTATCCCCTCTCCCCCAGCACCCTGTGTTACTGACTGAATCTGTACTGATGTTAATCCAGCTCCCTCACACTGTGACTGAGTAATCCCTCTCCCCCAGCACCCTGTGTTCCTGACTGTATCTCGACTGATGTTAATCCAGCTCCCTCACACTGTCACTCAGTAACCCTCTTCCCCAGCACCCTGTGTTACTGACTGTATCTGTACTGATGTTAATCCAGCTCCCTCACACTGTCACTCAGTAATCCCTCTCCCCCCAGCACCCTGGGTTACTGACTGTATCTGTACTGATGTTACTCCAGCTCCCTCACACTGTCACTCAGTAACGCCTGTCCCCCAGCACCCAGAGTTACTGACTGTGTCTGTACTGATGTTAATCCAGCTCCCTCACACTGTCACTCTGTAACCCCTCTCCCCCAGCACCCTGTGTTACTGACTATCTGTACTGATGTTCATCCAGCTCCCTCACACTGTGACTGAGTAAACCCTCTCCACCAGCATCCTGTGTTCCTGACTGTATCTGCACTGATGTTAATCCAGCTCCCTCACACTATCACTCAGTAACCGCTCTCCCCCAGCACCCTGTGTTCCTGACTGTGTCTGTACTGATGTTAATCCAGCTCCCTCACACTGTCACTCTGTATCCCATCTCCCCCAGCACCCTGTGTTACTGACTGTATCTGTACTAATGTTAATCCAGCTCCCTCACACTGTCACTCAGTAACCCCTCTCCCCCAGCACCCTGTGTTACTGACTGTGTCTGTACTGATGTTAATCCAGCTCCCTCACACTGTCACTCAGTAGCCCCTCTCCCCCAGCACCCTGTGTTCCTGACTGTATCTCTACTGATGTTAGTACAGCTCCCTCACACTGACACTCAGTCGCCCCCCTACTCCAGCCCCTGTGTTATTGACTGTATCTGTACTGATGTTAATCCAGCTCCCTCACACTGTCACTCAGTAACCCATCTCCCCCAGCACCCTGTGTTACTGACTGTATCTGTACTGATGTTAATCCAGCCCCCTCACACTGTCACTCAGGAACCCCTCTCCCCCAGCACCCTGTGTTACTGACTGTATCTGTACTAATGTTAAACCAGCTCCCTCACACTGTCACTCAGTCACCCCTCTCCCCCCAGCACCTGTGTTACTGACTGAATCTGGACTGATGTTAATCCAGATCCCTCACACTGTCACTGAGTAACCCTCTCCCCCAGCACCCTGTGTTACTGACTGTGTCTGTACTGATGTTAATCCCGCTCCCTCACACTGTCACTCAGTAACCCTGTTCCCCAGCACCCTGTGTTACTGACTGTATCTGTACTGATGTTAATCCAGCTCCCTCCCACTGTGACTGAGTAAACCCTCTCCCCCAGCACCCTGTGTTACTGACTGTATCTGTACTGATGTTAATCCAGCTCCCTCACACTGTGACTGAGTAAACCCTCTCCCCCAGCACCCTGTGTTACTGACTGTATCTGTACTGATGTTAATCCAGCTCCCTCACACTGTCACTCAGTAACCCCTCTCCCCCAGCACCCTGTGTTACTGACTGTATCTGCACTGATGTTAATCCAGCTCCCTCACACTGTCACTCAGTAACCCCTCTCCCCCAGCACCCTGTGTTACTGACTGTGTCTGTACTGATGTTAATCCAGCTCCCTCACACTGTCACTCTGTAACCCCTCTCCCCCAGCACCCTGTGTTCCTGACTGTATCTGTACTGATGTTAATCCAGCTCCCTCACACTGTCACTCAGTAACCCCTCTCCCCCAGCACACTGTGTTACTGACTGTATCTGTCCTGATGTTAATCCAGCTCCCTCACACTGTCACTCAGGAACCCCTCTCACCCAGCCCCCTGTGTTACTGACTGTGTCTGTACTGATGTTAATCCAGCTCCCTCACACTGTCACTCTGTAACCCCTCTCTCCCAGCACCCTGTGTTACTGACTATCTGTACTGATGTTAATCCAGCTCCCTCACACTGTGACTGAGTAAACCCTCTCCCCCAGCACCCTGTGTTACTGACTGTATCTGCACTGATGTTAATCCAGCTCCCTCACACTGTCAGTCAGTAACCCCTCTCCCCCAGCACCCTGTGTTACTGACTGTATCTGTACTGATGTTAATCCAGCTCCCTCACACTGTCACTCAGTAACCCCTCTCCCCCAGCACCCTGTGTTACTGACTGTGTCAGTACTGATGTTAATCCAGCTCCCTCACACTGTCACTCTGTAACCCCTCTCCCCCAGCACCCTGTGTTCCTGACTGTATCTGTGCTGATGTTAATCCAGCTCCCTCACACTGTCACTCAGTAACCCCTCTCCCCCAGCACCCTGTGCTACTGACTGTATCTCTACTGATGTTAGTACAGCTCCCTCACACTGTCACTCAGTCACCCCTCTCCCCCCAGCAACTGTGTTACTGTGTCTCTAATGATGTTAATCCAGCTCCCACACATTGTTACTCAGTAACCCCTCTCCCCCCAGCACCCTGTGTTACTGACTGTATCTGCACTGATGTTAAACCAGCTCCCTCACACTGTCACTCAGTATCCCCTCTCCCCCAGCACCCTGTGTTACTGACTGAATCTGTACTGATGTTAATCCAGCTCCCTCACACTGTGACTGAGTAATCCCTCTCCCGCAGCACCCTGTGTTCCTGACTGTATCTCGACTGATGTTAATTCAGCTCCCTCGCACTGTCACTCAGTAACCCTCTTTCCCAGCACCCTGTGTTACTGACTGTATCTGTACTGATGTTAATCCGGCTCCCTAACACTGTCACTCAGTAATCCCTCTCCCCCAGCACCCTATCTTCCTGACTGTATCTGAACTGATGTTAATCCAGCTCCCTCACACTGTCACTCTGTAACCCCTCTCCCCCAGCACCCTGTGTTACTGACTGAATCTGCACTGATGTGAATCCAGCTCCCTCACACTGTGACTGAGTAACCCTCTCCCCACCACCCTGTGTTACTGACTGTATCTGTACTGATGTTAGTACAGCTCCCTCACACTGTCACTCAGTCACCCCTCTCCCCCCAGCAACTGTGTTACTGTGTCTCTAATGATGTTAATCCAGCTCCCACACATTGTCACTCAGTAACCCCTCTCCCCCCAGCACCCTGTGTTACTGACTGTATGTGCACTGATGTTAAACCAGCTCCCTCACACTGTCACTCAGTATCCCCTCTCCCCCAGCACCCTGTGTTACTGACTGAATCTGTACTGATGTTAATCCAGCTCCCTCACACTGTGACTGAGTAATCCCTCTCCCCCAGCACCCTGTGTTCCTGACTGTATCTGTACTGATGTTAATCCAGCTCCCTCACACTGTCACTCAGTAACGCCTCTCCCCCAGCACCCTGTGTTACTGACTGAATCTGCACTGATGTGAATCCAGCTCCCTCACACTGTCACTCTGTAACCCCTCTCCCCCAGCACAATTTGCTACTGACTGTATCTGTACTCATGTTAACGCAGCTCCCTCACACTGTCACTCAGTAACGCCTCTCCCCCAGCACCCTGTGTTACTGACTGTGTCTGTACTGATGTTAATCCAGCTCCCTCACACTGTCACTCTGTAACCCCTCTCCCCCAGCACCCTGTGTTACTGACTGTGTCTGTACTGATGTTAATCCAGCTCCCTCACACTGTCACTCAGTAGCCCCTCTCCCCCAGCACTCTGTGTGACTGACTGTATCTCTACTGATGTTAGTACAGCTCCCTCACACTGACACTCAGTCGCCCCCCTACTCCAGCCCCTGTGTTATTGACTGTATCTGTACTGATGTTAATCCAGCTCCCTCACACTGTCACTCAGTAACCCCTCTCCCCCAGCACCCTGTGTTACTGACTGTATCTGTACTGATTTTAATCCAGCTCCCTCACACTGTCACTCAGTTACCCCTCTCCCCCCAGCACCTGTGTTACTGACTGTGTCCCTACTAATGTTAATCCAGCTCCCTCACACTGTCACTCAGTATCCCCTCTCCCCCAGCACCCTGTGTTACTGACTGAATCTGGACTGATGTTAATCCAGATCCCTGACACTGTGACTGAGTAATCCCTCTCCCCCAGCACCCTGTGTTCCTTACTGTATCTCGACTGATGTTAATCCAGCTCCCTCACACTGTCACTCAGTAACCCTCTTCACCAACACCCTGTGTTAGTGACTGTATCTGTACTGATGTTAATCCAGCTCCCTCACACTGTGACTGAGTAACCCTCTCCCCACCACCCTGTGTTACTGACTGTGTCTGTACTGATGTTAATCCAGCTCCCTCACACTGTCACTCAGTAACCCCTCTCCCCCAGCACACTGTGTTACTGACTGTATCTGTACTGATGTTAATCCAGCTCCCTCACACTGTCACTCTGTAACCCCTCTCCCCCAGCACCCTGTGTTACTGACTATCTGTACTGATGTTAATCCAGCTCCCTCACACTGTGACTGAGTAAACCCTCTCCCGCAGCATCCTGTGTTACTGACTGTATCTGTACTGATCTTAATCCAGCTCCCTCACACTGTCACTCAGTAACCCCTCTCCCCCATCACCCAGTGTTACTGACTGTGTCTGCACTGATGTTAATCCAGCTCCCTCACACTCTCACTCTGTAACCCCTCTCCCCCAGCACCCTGTGTTACTGACTATCTGTACTGATGTTAATCCAGCTCCCTCACACTGTGACTGAGTAAACACTCTCCCCCAGCACCCTGTGTTACTGACTGTATCTGCACTGATGTTAATCCAGCTCCCTCACACTGTCACTCAGTTACCCCTCTCCCCCCAGCACCTGTGTTACTGACTGTGTCTCTACTGATGTTAATCCAGCTCCCTCACACTGTCACTCAGTATCCCCTCTCCCCCAGCACCCTGTGTTACTGACTGAATCTGGACTGATGTTAATCCAGATCCCGGGAACTGTGACTGAGTAATCCCTCTCCCCCAGCACCCTGTGTTCCTGACTGTATCTCGACTGAAGTTAATCCAGCTCCCTCACACTGTCACTCTGTAACCCCTCTCCCCCAGCACCCTATCTTCCTGACTGTATCTGTACTGATGTTAATCCAGCTTCCTCACACTGTCACTCAGTAACCCCTCTCCCCCAGCACCCTGTGTTACTGACTGTGTCTGTACTGATGTTAATCCAGCTCCCTCACACTGTCACTCAGTAACCCCTCCCCCCCAGCACACTGTGTTACTGACTGTATCTGTACTGATGTTAATCCAGCTCCCTCACACTGTCACTCTGTAACCCCTCTCCCCCAGCACCCTGTGTTACTGACTATCTGTACTGATGTTAATCCAGCTCCCTCACACTGTGACTGAGTAAACCCTCTCCCCCAGCATCCTGTGTTACTGACTGTATCTGTACTGATCTTAATCCAGCTCCCTCACACTGTCACTCAGTAACCTCTCTCCCCCATCACCCTGTGTTACTGACTGTGTCTGCACTGATGTTAATCCTGCTCCCTCACACTGTCACTCTGTAACCCCTCTCCCCCAGCACACTGTGTTACTGACTGTGTCTGGACTGATGTTAATCCAGCTCCCTCACACTGTCACTCAGTAACCCCTCTCCCCCAGCACACTGTGTTACTGACTGTATCTGTACTGATGTTAATCCAGCTCCCTCACACTGTCACTCAGTAACGCCTCTCCCCCAGCACCCTGTGTTACTGACTGTGTCTATACTGATGTTAATCCAGCTCCCTCACACTGTCACTCTGTAACCCCTCTCACCCAGCACCCTGTGTTACTGACTATCTGTACTGATGTTAATCCAGCTCCCTCACACTGTGACTGAGTAAACCCTCTCCCCCAGCACCCTGTGTTACTGACTGCATCTGCCCTGATGTTAATCCAGCTCCCTCACACTGTCACTCTGTAACCCATCTCCCCCAGCACCCTGTGTTACTGACTGTATCTGTACTAATGTTAATCCAGCTCCCTCACACTGTCACTCAGTAACCCCTCTCCCCCAGCACCCTGTGTTACTGACTGTGTCTGTACTGATGTTAATCCAGCTCCCTCACACTGTCACTCAGTAGCCCCTCTCCCCCAGCACCTGTGTTACTGACTGTGTCTGTACTGATGTTAATCCAGCTCCCTCACACTGTCACTCAGTAACCCCTCTCCCCCAGCACCCTGTGTTACTGACTGTGTCTGTACTGATGTTAATCCAGCTCCCTCACACTGTCACTCAGTAACCCCTCTCCCCCAGCACCCTGTGTTACTGACTGTATCTGTACTAATGTTAAACCAGCTCCCTCACACTGTCACTCAGTCAGCCCTCTCCCCCCAGCACCTGTGTTACTGACTGTGTCTGTACTGATGTTAATCCAGCTCCCTCACACTGTCACTCAGGATCCCCTCTCCCCCAGCACCCTGTGTTACTGACTGAATCTGGACTGATGTTAATCCAGATCCCTCACACTGTGACTGAGTAATCCCTCTCCCCCAGCACCCTGTGTTCCTGACTGTATCTCGACTGATGTTCATCCAGCTCCCGCACACTGTCACTGAGTAACCCTCTCCCCCAGCATCCTGTGTTACTGACTGTATCTCTACTGATGTCAATCCAGCTCCCTCACAATGTCACTCAGTAACCCTCTTCCCCAGCACCCTGTGTTACTGACTGTATCTGTACTGATGTTAATCCAGCTCCCTCACACTGTCACTCAGTAACCCCTCTCCCCCAGCACCCTGTGTTAGTGACTGTATCTGCAATGATGTTAATCCAGCTCCCTCACACTGTCACTCAGTCACCCATCTCCCCCAGCACACTGTGTTACTGACTGTATCTGTACTGATGTTAATCCAGCTCCCTCACACTGTCACTCAGGAACCCCTCTCCCCCAGCACCCTGTGTTACTGACTGTGTCTGTACTGATGTTAATCCAGCTCCCTCACACTGTCACTCTGTAACCCCTCTCCCCCAGCACCCTGTGTTACTGACTGTATCTGCACTGATGTTAAACCAGCTCCCTCACACTGTCACTCAGTATCCCCTCTCCCCCAGCACCCTGTGTTACTGACTGAATCTGTACTGATGTTAATCCAGCTCCCTCACACTGTGACTGAGTAATCCCTCTCCCCCAGCATACTGTGTTCCTGACTGTATCTCGACTGATGTTAATCCAGCTCCCTCACACTGTCACTCAGTAACCCTCTTCCCCAGCACCCTGTGTTACTGACCGTATCTGTACTGATGTTAATCCAGCTCCCTAACACTGTCACTCAGTAATCCCTCTCCCCCAGCACCCTGTGTTCCTGACTGTATCTGTACTGATGTTAATCCAGCTCCCTCACACTGTCACTCTGTAACCCCTCTCCCCCAGCACCCTGTGTTACTGACTGAATCTGCACTGATGTGAATCCAGCTCCCTCACACTGTCAATCTGTAACCCCTCTCCCCCAGCACCCTGTGTGACTGACTATCTGTACTGATGTTAATCCAGCTCCCTCACACTGTCACTCAGTAACCCCTCTCCCCCAGCACCCTGTGTTACTGACTGTATCTGCACTGATGTTAATCCAGCTCCCTCACACTGTCACTCAGTAACCCCTCTCCCTCAGCACCCTGTGTTACTGACTGTGTCTGTACTGATGTTAATCCAGCTCCCTCATACTGTCACTCAGTAACCCCTCTCCCCCAGCACACTGTGTTACTGACTGTATCTGTACTGATGTTAATCCAGCTCCCTCACACTGTCACTCAGTAACGCCTCTCCCCCAGCACCCTGTGTTACTGACTGTGTCTGTACTGATGTTAATCCAGCTCCCTCACACTGTCACTCTGTAACCCCTCTCCCCCAGCACCCTGTGTTACTGACTATCTGTCCTGATGTTAATCCAGCTTCCTCACACTGTGACTGAGTAAACCCTCTCCCCCAGCACCCTGTGTTACTGACTGCATCTGCACTGATGTTAATCCAGCTCCCTCACACTGTCACTCTGTCACCCATCTCCCCCAGCACCCTGTGTTACTGACTGTATCTGTACTGATGTTAATCCAGCTCCCTCACACTGTCACTCTGTAACCCCTCTCCCCCAGCACCCTGTGTTACTGACTATCTGTACTGATGTTAATCCAGCTCCCTCACACTGTGACTGAGTAAACCCTCTCCCCCAGCATCCTGTGTTACTGACTGTATCTGTACTGATCTTAATCCAGCTCCCTCACACTGTCACTCAGTAACCTCTCTCCCCCATCACCCTGTGTTACTGACTGTGTCTGCACTGATGTTAATCCTGCTCCCTCACACTGTCACTCTGTAACCCCTCTCCCCCAGCACACTGTGTTACTGACTGTGTCTGGACTGATGTTAATCCAGCTCCCTCACACTGTCACTCAGTAACCCCTCTCCCCCAGCACACTGTGTTACTGACTGTATCTGTACTGATGTTAATCCAGCTCCCTCACACTGTCACTCAGTAACGCCTCTCCCCCAGCACCCTGTGTTACTGACTGTGTCTATACTGATGTTAATCCAGCTCCCTCACACTGTCACTCTGTAACCCCTCTCCCCCAGCACCCTGTGTTACTGACTATCTGTACTGATGTTAATCCAGCTCCCTCACACTGTGACTGAGTAAACCCTCTCCCCCAGCACCCTGTGTTACTGACTGCATCTGCCCTGATGTTAATCCAGCTCCCTCACACTGTCACTCTGTAACCCATCTCCCCCAGCACCCTGTGTTACTGACTGTATCTGTACTAATGTTAATCCAGCTCCCTCACACTGTCACTCAGTAACCCCTCTCCCCCAGCACCCTGTGTTACTGACTGTGTCTGTACTGATGTTAATCCAGCTCCCTCACACTGTCACTCAGGAGCCCCTCTCCCCCAGCACCTGTGTTACTGACTGTGTCTGTACTGATGTTAATCCAGCTCCCTCACACTGTCACTCAGTAACCCCTCTCCCCCAGCACCCTGTGTTACTGACTGTGTCTGTACTGATGTTAATCCAGCTCCCTCACACTGTCACTCAGTAACCCCTCTCCCCCAGCACCCTGTGTTACTGACTGTATCTCTACTGATGTTAGTACAGCTCCCTCACACTGACACTCAGTCGCCCCCCTACTCCAGCCCCTGTGTTATTGACTGTATCTGTACTGATGTTAATCCAGCTCCCTCACACTGTCACTCAGTAACCCCTCTCCCCCAGCACCCTGTGTTACTGACTGTATCTGTACTCATGTTAATCCAGCTCCCTCACACTGTCACTCTGTAACCCCTCTCCCCCAGCACCCTGTGTTACTGACTGTATCTGTACTAATGTTAAACCAGCTCCCTCACACTGTCACTCAGTCAGCCCTCTCCCCCCAGCACCTGTGTTACTGACTGTGTCTGTACTGATGTTAATCCAGCTCCCTCACACTGTCACTCAGGATCCCCTCTCCCCCAGCACCCTGTGTTACTGACTGAATCTGGACTGATGTTAATCCAGATCCCTCACACTGTGACTGAGTAATCCCTCTCCCCCAGCACCCTGTGTTCCTGACTGTATCTCGACTGATGTTCATCCAGCTCCCGCACACTGTCACTGAGTAACCCTCTCCCCCAGCATCCTGTGTTACTGACTGTATCTCTACTGATGTCAATCCAGCTCCCTCACAATGTCACTCAGTAACCCTCTTCCCCAGCACCCTGTGTTACTGACTGTATCTGTACTGATGTTAATCCAGCTCCCTCACACTGTCACTCAGTAACCCCTCTCCCCCAGCACCCTGTGTTAGTGACTGTATCTGCAATGATGTTAATCCAGCTCCCTCACACTGTCACTCAGTCACCCATCTCCCCCAGCACACTGTGTTACTGACTGTATCTGTACTGATGTTAATCCAGCTCCCTCACACTGTCACTCAGGAACCCCTCTCCCCCAGCACCCTGTGTTACTGACTGTGTCTGTACTGATGTTAATCCAGCTCCCTCACACTGTCACTCTGTAACCCCTCTCCCCCAGCACCCTGTGTTACTGACTGTATCTGCACTGATGTTAAACCAGCTCCCTCACACTGTCACTCAGTATCCCCTCTCCCCCAGCACCCTGTGTTACTGACTGAATCTGTAGTGATGTTAATCCAGCTCACTCACACTGTGACTGAGTAATCCCTCTCCCCCAGCATACTGTGTTCCTGACTGTATCTCGACTGATGTTAATCCAGCTCCCTCACACTGTCACTCAGTAACCCTCTTCCCCAGCACCCTGTGTTACTGACCGTATCTGTACTGATGTTAATCCAGCTCCCTAACACTGTCACTCAGGAATCCCTCTCCCCCAGCACCCTGTGTTCCTGACTGTATCTGTACTGATGTTAATCCAGCTCCCTCACACTGTCACTCTGTAACCCCTCTCCCCCAGCACCCTGTGTTACTGACTGAATCTGCACTGATGTGAATCCAGCTCCCTCACACTGTCAATCTGTAACCCCTCTCCCCCAGCACCCTGTGTGACTGACTATCTGTACTGATGTTAATCCAGCTCCATCACACTGTCACTCAGTAACCCCTCTCCCCCAGCACCCTGTGTGACTGACTGTATCTGCACTGATGTTAATCCAGCTCCCTCACACTGTCACTCAGTAACCCCTCTCCCTCAGCACCCTGTGTTACTGACTGTGTCTGTACTGATGTTAATCCAGCTCCCTCATACTGTCACTCAGTAACCCCTCTCCCCCAGCACACTGTGTTACTGACTGTATCTGTACTGATGTTAATCCAGCTCCCTCACACTGTCACTCAGTAACGCCTCTCCCCCAGCACCCTGTGTTACTGACTGTGTCTGTACTGATGTTAATCCAGCTCCCTCACACTGTCACTCTGTAACCCCTCTCCCCCAGCACCCTGTGTTACTGACTATCTGTACTGATGTTAATCCAGCTTCCTCACACTGTGACTGAGTAAACCCTCTCCCCCAGCACCCTGTGTTACTGACTGCATCTGCACTGATGTTAATCCAGCTCCCTCACACTGTCACTCTGTCACCCATCTCCCCCAGCACCCTGTGTTACTGACTGTATCTGTACTAATGTTAATCCAGCTCCCTCACACTGTCACTCAGTAACCCCTCTCCCCCAGCACACTGTGTTACTGACTGTGTCTGTACTGATGTTAATCCAGCTCCCTCACACTGTCACTCAGTAGCCCCTCTCCCCCAGCACCCTGTGTTACTGAGTGTATCTCTACTGATGTTAGTACAGCTCCCTCACACTGACACTCAGTCGCCCCCCTACTCCAGCCCCTGTGTTATTGACTGTATCTGTACTGATGTTAATCCAGCTCCCTCACACTGTCACTCAGTCACCCCTCTCCCCCAGCACCCTGTGTTACTGACTGTATCTGTACTAATGTTAAACTAGCTCCCTCAAACTGTCACTCAGTAACCCCTCTCCCCCCAGCACCTTTGTTACTGACTGTGTCTGTACTGATGTTAATCCAGCTCCCTCACACTGTCACTCAGTATCCCCTCGCCCCCAGCACCCTGTGTTACTGACTGAATCTGGACTGATGTTAATCCAGTTCCCTCACACTGTGACTGAGTAAACCCTCTCCCCCAGCACCCTGTGTTCCTGACTGTATCTCGACTGATGTTAATCCAGCTCCCGCACACTGTCACTGAGTAACCCTCTCCCCCAGCACCCTGTGTTACTGACTGTATCTCTACTGATGTTAATCCAGCTCCCTCACACTGTGACTGAGTAAACCCTCTGCCCCAGCACCCTGTGTTCCTGACTGTGTCTGTACTGATGTTAATCCAGCTCCCTCACACTGTCACTCTGTAACCCCTCTCCCCCAGCACCCTGTGTTCCTGACTGTATCTGGACTGATGTTAATCCAGCTCCCTCACACTGTCACTCAGTAACCCATCTCCCCCAGCACCCTGTGTTACTGACTGTATCTTGACTGATGTTAGTTCAGCTCCCTCACACTGTCACTCAGTAACCCGTCTTCCCAGCACCCTGTGCTACTGACTGTATCTCTACTGATGTTAGTACAGCTCCCTCACATTGTCACGCAGTAACACCTCTCCCCCCAGCACCCTGTGTTACTGACTGTATCTGCACTGATGTTAAACCAGCTCTCTCACACTGTCACTCAGTATCCCCTCTCCCCCAGCACCCCCTGTTACTGACTGAATCTGTACTGATGTTAATCCAGCTCCCTCACACTGTGACTGAGTAATCCCTCTCCCCCAGCATACTGTGTTCCTGACTGTATCTCGACTGATGTTAATCCAGCTCCCTCACACTGTCACTCAGTCACCCCTCTCCCCCAGCACCCTGTGTTACTGACTGTATCTGTACTAATGTTAGACCAGCTCCCTCAAACTGTCACTCTGTAACCCCTCTCCCCCCAGCACCCTGTGTTACTGACTGTATCTCGACTGATGTTAATCCAGCTCCCTCACACTGTGACTGAGTAAACCCTCTCCCCCAGCACCCTGTGTTCCTGACTGAATCTGTACTGATGTTAATCCAGCTCCCTCACACTGTGACTGAGTAAACCCTCTCCCCCAGCACCCTGTGTTCCTGACTGTATCTCGACTGATGTTAATCCAGCTCCCGCACACTGTCACTGAGTAACCCTCTCCCCCAGCACCCTGTGTTACTGACTGTATCTCTACTGATGTTAATCCAGCTCCCTCACACTGTGACTGAGTAAACCCTCTCCCCCAGCACCCTGTGTTCCTGACTGTGTCTGTACTGATGTTAATCCAGCTCCCTCACACTGTCACTCTGTAACCCCTCTCCCCCAGCACCCTGTGTTCCTGACTGTATCTGGACTGATGTTAATCCAGCTCCCTCACACTGTCACTCAGTAACCCCTCTCCCCCAGCACCCTGTGTTACTGACTGTATCTTGACTGATGTTAGTTCAGCTCCCTCACACTGTCACTCAGTAACCCGTCTTCCCAGCACCCCGTGCTACTGACTGTATCTCTACTGATGTTAGTACAGCTCCCTCACACTGTCACTCAGTCACCCCTCTCCCCCCAGCAACTGTGTTACTGTGTCTCTAATGATGTTAATCCAGCTACCACACATTGTCACTCAGTAACCCCTCTCCCCCCAGCACCCTGTGTTACTGACTGTATCTGCACTGATGTTAAACCAGCTCTCTCACACTGTCACTCAGTATCCCCTCTCCCCCAGCACCCTCTGTTACTGACTGAAACTGTACTGATGTTAATCCAGCTCCCTCACACTGTGAATGAGTAATCCCTCTCCCCCAGCATACTGTGTTCCTGACTGTATCTCGACTGATGTTAATCCAGCTCCCTCACACTGTCACTCAGAAACCCTCTTCCCCAGCACCCTGTGTTACTGACAGTATCTGGACTGATGTTAATCCAGCTCCCTCACACTGTCACTCAGTAATCCCTCTCCCCCAGCACCCTGTGTTCCTGACTGTATCTGTACTGATGTTAATCCAGCTCCCTCACACTGTCACTCTGTAACCCCTCTCCCCCAGCACCCTGTGTTACTGACTGAATCTGCACTGATGTGAATCCAGCTCCCTCACACTGTCGCTCTGTAACCCCTCTCCCCCAGCACCCTGTGTTACTGACTATCTGTACTGATGTTAATCCAGCTCCCTCACACTGTGACTGAGTAAACCCCCTCCCCCAGCACCGTGTGTTATTGACTGTATCTGCACTGATGTTAATCCAGCTCCCTCACACTGTCACTCAGTAACCCCTCTCCCCCAGCACCCTGTGTTACTGACTGTGTCTGTACTGATGTTAATCCAGCTCCCTCACACTGTCACTCAGTAACCCCTCTCCCCCAGCACCCTGTGTTACTGACTGTATCTACACTGATGTTAATCCAGCTCCTTCACACTGTCACTCAGTAACCCCTCTCCCCCAGCACACTGTGTTACTGACTGTATCTGTACTGATGTTAATCCAGCTCCCTCACACTGTCACTCAGTAACGCCTCTCCCCCAGCACCCTGTGTTACTGACTGTGTCTGTACTGATGTTAATCCAGCTCCCTCACACTGTCACTCTGTAACCCCTCTCCCCCTGCACCCTGTGTTACTGACTATCTGTACTGATGTTAATCCAGCTCCCTCACACTGTGACTGAGTATCCCCTCTCCCCCAGCACCCTGTGTTACTGACTGAATCTGGACTGATGTTAATCCAGATCCCTGGCACTGTGACTGAGTAATCCCTCTCCCCCAGCACCCTGTGTTCCTGACTGTATCTGGACTGATGTTAATCCAGCTCCCTCACACTGTCACTCAGTAACCCCTCTCCCCCAGCACCCTGTGTTACTGACTGTATCTTGACTGATGTTAGTTCAGCTCCCTCACACTGTCACTCAGTAACCCGTCTTCCCAGCACCCTGTGCTACTGACTGTATCTCTACTGATGTTAGTACAGCTCCCTCACATTGTCACTCATTAACACCTCTCCCCCCAGCACCCTGTGTTACTGACTGTATCTGCACTGATGTTAAACCAGCTCCCTCACACTGTCACTCAGTAACCTCTCTCCCCCATCACCCTGTGTTACTGACTGTGTCTGCACTGATGTTAATCCTGCTCCCTCACACTGTCACTCTGTAACCCCTCTCCCCCAGCACACTGTGTTACTGACTGTGTCTGGACTGATGTTAATCCAGCTCCCTCACACTGTCACTCAGTAACCCCTCTCCCCCAGCACACTGTGTTACTGACTGTATCTGTACTGATGTTAATCCAGCTCCCTCACACTGTCACTCAGTAACGCCTCTCCCCCAGCACCCTGTGTTACTGACTGTGTCTATACTGATGTTAATCCAGCTCCCTCACACTGTCACTCTGTAACCCCTCTCCCCCAGCACCCTGTGTTACTGACTATCTGTACTGATGTTAATCCAGCTCCCTCACACTGTGACTGAGTAAACCCTCTCCCCCAGCACCCTGTGTTACTGACTGCATCTGCCCTGATGTTAATCCAGCTCCCTCACACTGTCACTCTGTAACCCATCTCCCCCAGCACCCTGTGTTACTGACTGTATCTGTACTAATGTTAATCCAGCTCCCTCACACTGTCACTCAGTAACCCCTCTCCCCCAGCACCCTGTGTTACTGACTGTGTCTGTACTGATGTTAATCCAGCTCCCTCACACTGTCACTCAGTAGCCCCTCTCCCCCAGCACCTGTGTTACTGACTGTGTCTGTACTGATGTTAATCCAGCTCCCTCACACTGTCACTCAGTAACCCCTCTCCCCCAGCACCCTGTGTTACTGACTGTGTCTGTACTGATGTTAATCCAGCTCCCTCACACTGTCACTCAGTAACCCCTCTCCCCCAGCACCCTGTGTTACTGACTGTATCTCTACTGATGTTAGTACAGCTCCCTCACACTGACACTCAGTCGCCCCCCTACTCCAGCCCCTGTGTTATTGACTGTATCTGTACTGATGTTAATCCAGCTCCTTCACACTGTCACTCAGTAACCCCTCTCCCCCAGCACCCTGTGTTACTGACTGTATCTGTACTCATGTTAATCCAGCTCCCTCACACTGTCACTCTGTAACACCTCTCCCCCAGCACCCTGTGTTACTGACTGTATCTGTACTAATGTTAAACCAGCTCCCTCACACTGTCACTCAGTCAGCCCTCTCCCCCCAGCACCTGTGTTACTGACTGTGTCTGTACTGATGTTAATCCAGCTCCCTCACACTGTCACTCAGGATCCCCTCTCCCCCAGCACCCTGTGTTACTGACTGAATCTGGACTGATGTTAATCCAGATCCCTCACACTGTGACTGAGTAATCCCTCTCCCCCAGCACCCTGTGTTCCTGACTGTATCTCGACTGATGTTCATCCAGCTCCCGCACACTGTCACTGAGTAACCCTCTCCCCCAGCATCCTGTGTTACTGACTGTATCTCTACTGATGTCAATCCAGCTCCCTCACAATGTCACTCAGTAACCCTCTTTCCCAGCACCCTGTGTTACTGACTGTATCTGTACTGATGTTAATCCAGCTCCCTCACACTGTCACTCAGTAACCCCTCTCCCCCAGCACCCTGTGTTAGTGACTGTATCTGCAATGATGTTAATCCAGCTCCCTCACACTGTCACTCTGTAACCCCTCTCCCCCAGCACCCTGTGTTACTGACTGTATCTGTACTGATGTTAATCCAGCTCCCTCACACTGTCACTCAGGAACCCCTCTCCCCCAGCACCCTGTGTTACTGACTGTGTCTGTACTGATGTTAATCCAGCTCCCTCACACTGTCACTCTGTAACCCCTCTCCCCCAGCACCCTGTGTTACTGACTGTATCTGCACTGATGTTAAACCAGCTCCCTCACACTGTCACTCAGTATCCCCTCTCCCCCAGCACCCTGTGTTACTGACTGAATCTGTACTGATGTTAATCCAGCTCCCTCACACTGTGACTGAGTAATCCCTCTCCCCCAGCATACTGTGTTCCTGACTGTATCTCGACTGATGTTAATCCAGCTCCCTCACACTGTCACTCAGTAACCCTCTTCCCCAGCACCCTGTGTTACTGACCGTATCTGTACTGATGTTAATCCAGCTCCCTAACACTGTCACTCAGTAATCCCTCTCCCCCAGCACCCTGTGTTCCTGACTGTATCTGTACTGATGTTAATCCAGCTCCCTCACACTGTCACTCTGTAACCCCTCTCCCCCAGCACCCTGTGTTACTGACTGAATCTGCACTGATGTGAATCCAGCTCCCTCACACTGTCAATCTGTAACCCCTCTCCCCCAGCACCCTGTGTGACTGACTATCTGTACTGATGTTAATCCAGCTCCCTCACACTGTCACTCAGTAACCCCTCTCCCCCAGCACCCTGTGTGACTGACTGTATCTGCACTGATGTTAATCCAGCTCCCTCACACTGTCACTCAGTAACCCCTCTCCCTCAGCACCCTGTGTTACTGACTGTGTCTGTACTGATGTTAATCCAGCTCCCTCATACTGTCACTCAGTAACCCCTCTCCCCCAGCACACTGTGTTACTGACTGTATCTGTACTGATGTTAATCCAGCTCCCTCACACTGTCACTCAGTAACGCCTCTCCCCCAGCACCCTGTGTTACTGACTGTGTCTGTACTGATGTTAATCCAGCTCCCTCACACTGTCACTCTGTAACCCCTCTCCCCCAGCACCCTGTGTTACTGACTATCTGTACTGATGTTAATCCAGCTTCCTCACACTGTGACTGAGTAAACCCTCTCCCCCAGCACCCTGTGTTACTGACTGCATCTGCACTGATGTTAATCCAGCTCCCTCACACTGTCACTCTGTCACCCATCTCCCCCAGCACCCTGTGTTACTGACTGTATCTGTACTAATGTTAATCCAGCTCCCTCACACTGTCACTCAGTAACCCCTCTCCCCCAGCACACTGTGTTACTGACTGTGTCTGTACTGATGTTAATCCAGCTCCCTCACACTGTCACTCAGTAGCCCCTCTCCCCCAGCACCCTGTGTTACTGAGTGTATCTCTACTGATGTTAGTACAGCTCCCTCACACTGACACTCAGTCGCCCCCCTACTCCAGCCCCTGTGTTATTGACTGTATCTGTACTGATGTTAATCCAGCTCCCTCACACTGTCACTCAGTCACCCCTCTCCCCCAGCACCCTGTGTTACTGACTGTATCTGTACTAATGTTAAACTAGCTCCCTCAAACTGTCACTCAGTAACCCCTCTCCCCCCAGCACCTTTGTTACTGACTGTGTCTGTACTGATGTTAATCCAGCTCCCTCACACTGTCACTCAGTATCCCCTCGCCCCCAGCACCCTGTGTTACTGACTGAATCTGGACTGATGTTAATCCAGTTCCCTCACACTGTGACTGAGTAAACCCTCTCCCCCAGCACCCTGTGTTCCTGACTGTATCTCGACTGATGTTAATCCAGCTCCCGCACACTGTCACTGAGTAACCCTCTCCCCCAGCACCCTGTGTTACTGACTGTATCTCTACTGATGTTAATCCAGCTCCCTCACACTGTGACTGAGTAAACCCTCTGCCCCAGCACCCTGTGTTCCTGACTGTGTCTGTACTGATGTTAATCCAGCTCCCTCACACTGTCACTCTGTAACCCCTCTCCCCCAGCACCCTGTGTTCCTGACTGTATCTGGACTGATGTTAATCCAGCTCCCTCACACTGTCACTCAGTAACCCCTCTCCCCCAGCACCCTGTGTTACTGACTGTATCTTGACTGATGTTAGTTCAGCTCCCTCACACTGTCACTCAGTAACCCGTCTTCCCAGCACCCTGTGCTACTGACTGTATCTCTACTGATGTTAGTACAGCTCCCTCACATTGTCACGCAGTAACACCTCTCCCCCCAGCACCCTGTGTTACTGACTGTATCTGCACTGATGTTAAACCAGCTCTCTCACACTGTCACTCAGTATCCCCTCTCGCCCAGCACCCCCTGTTACTGACTGAATCTGTACTGATGTTAATCCAGCTCCCTCACACTGTGACTGAGTAATCCCTCTCCCCCAGCATACTGTGTTCCTGACTGTATCTCGACTGATGTTAATCCAGCTCCCTCACACTGTCACTCAGTAACCCTCTTCCCCAGCACCCTGTGTTACTGACTGTATCTGTACTGATGTTAATCCAACTCCCTAACACTGTCACTCAGTAATCCCTCTCCCCCAGCACCCTGTGTTACTGACTGAATCTGCACTGATGTGAATCCATCTCCCTCACACTGTCACTCTGTAACCCCTCTCCCCCAGCACACTGTGTTACTGACTATCTGTACTGATGTTAATCCAGCTCCCTCACACTGTGACTGAGTAAACCCTCTCCCCCAGCACCCTGTGTTACTGACTGTATCTGCACTGATGTTAATCCAGCTCCCTCACACTGTCACTCAGTAACCCCTCTCCCCCAGCACCCTGTGTTACTGACTGTGTCTGTACTGATGTTAATCCAGCTCCCTCACACTGTCACTCAGTCACCCCTCTCCCCCAGCACCCTGTGTTACTGACTGTATCTGTACTAATGTTAGACCAGCTCCCTGAAACTGTCACTCTGTAACCCCTCTCCCCCCAGCACCTGTGTTACTGACTGTGTCTGTACTGATGTTAATCCAGCTCCCTCACACTGTCACTCAGTATCCCCTCTCCCCCAGCACCCTGTGTTACTGACTGTATCTCGACTGATGTTAATCCAGCTCCCTCACACTGTGACTGAGTAAACCCTCTCCCCCAGCACCCTGTGTTCCTGACTGAATCTGTACTGATGTTAATCCAGCTCCCTCACACTGTGACTGAGTAAACCCTCTCCCCCAGCACCCTGTGTTCCTGACTGTATCTCGACTGATGTTAATCCAGCTCCCGCACACTGTCACTCAGTAACCCCTCTCCCCCAGCACCCTGTGTTACTGACTGTATCTTGACTGATGTTAGTTCAGCTCCCTCACACTGTCACTCAGTAACCCGTCTTCCCAGCACCCCGTGCTACTGACTGTATCTCTACTGATGTTAGTACAGCTCCCTCACACTGTCACTCAGTCACCCCTCTCCCCCCAGCAACTGTGTTACTGTGTCTCTAATGATGTTAATCCAGCTACCACACATTGTCACTCAGTAAGCCCTCTCCCCCCAGCACCCTGTGTTCCTGACTGTATCTGCACTGATGTTAAACCAGCTCTCTCACACTGTCACTCAGTATCCCCTCTCCCCCAGCACCCTCTGTTACTGACTGAAACTGTACTGATGTTAATCCAGCTCCCTCACACTGTGAATGAGTAATCCCTCTCCCCCAGCATACTGTGTTCCTGACTGTATCTCGACTGATGTTAATCCAGCTCCCTCACACTATCACTCAGAAACCCTCTTCCCCAGCACCCTGTGTTACTGACTGTATCTGGACTGATGTTAATCCAGCTCCCTAACACTGTCACTCAGTAATCCCTCTCCCCCAGCACCCTGTGTTCCTGACTGTATCTGTACTGATGTTAATCCAGCTCCCTCACACTGTCACTCTGTAACCCCTCTCCCCCAGCACCCTGTGTTACTGACTGAATCTGCACTGATGTGAATCCAGCTCCCTCACACTGTCGCTCTGTAACCCCTCTCCCCCAGCACCCTGTGTTACTGACTATCTGTACTGATGTTAATCCAGCTCCCTCACACTGTGACTGAGTAAACCCCCTCCCCCAGCACCGTGTGTTATTGACTGTATCTGCACTGATGTTAATCCAGCTCCCTCACACTGTCACTCAGTAACCCCTCTCCCCCAGCACCCTGTGTTACTGACTGTGTCTGTACTGATGTTAATCCAGCTCCCTCACACTGTCACTCAGTAACCCCTCTCCCCCAGCACCCTGTGTTACTGACTGTATCTACACTGATGTTAATCCAGCTCCTTCACACTGTCACTCAGTAACCCCTCTCCCCCAGCACACTGTGTTACTGACTGTATCTGTACTGATGTTAATCCAGCTCCCTCACACTGTCACTCAGTAACGCCTCTCCCCCAGCACCCTGTGTTACTGACTGTGTCTGTACTGATGTTAATCCAGCTCCCTCACACAGTCACTCTGTAACCCCTCTCCCCCTGCACCCTGTGTTACTGACTATCTGTACTGATGTTAATCCAGCTCCCTCACACTGTGACTGAGTATCCCCTCTCCCCGAGCACCCTCTGTTACTGACTGAATCTGGACTGATGTTAATCCAGATCCCTGGCACTGTGACTGAGTAATCCCTCTCCCCCAGCACCCTGTGTTCCTGACTGTATCTCGACTGATGTTAATCCAGCTCCCTCACACTGTCACTCTGTAACCCCTCTCCCCCAGCACCCTATCTTCCTGACTGTATCTGTACTGATGTTAATCCAGCTCCCTCACACTGTCACTCAGTAACCCCTCTCCCCCAGCACCCTGTGTTACTGACTGTGTCTGTACTGATGTTAATCCAGCTCCCTCACACTGTCACTCTGTAACCCCTCTCCCCCAGCACCCTGTGTTCCTGACTGTATCTGGACTGATGTTAATCCAGCTCCCTCACACTGTCACTCAGTAACCCCTCTCCCCCAGCACCCTGTGTTACTGACTGTATCTTGACTGATGTTAGTTCAGCTCCCTCACACTGTCACTCAGTAACCCGTCTTCCCAGCACCCTGTGCTACTGACTGTATCTCTACTGATGTTAGTACAGCTCCCTCACATTGTCACGCAGTAACACCTCTCCCCCCAGCACCCTGTGTTACTGACTGTATCTGCACTGATGTTAAACCAGCTCTCTCACACTGTCACTCAGTATCCCCTCTCCCCCAGCACCCCCTGTTACTGACTGAATCTGTACTGATGTTAATCCAGCTCCCTCACACTGTGACTGAGTAATCCCTCTCCCCCAGCATACTGTGTTCCTGACTGTATCTCGACTGATGTTAATCCAGCTCCCTCACACTGTCACTCAGTAACCCTCTTCCCCAGCACCCTGTGTTACTGACTGTATCTGTACTGATGTTAATCCAACTCCCTAACACTGTCACTCAGTAATCCCTCTCCCCCAGCACCCTGTGTTCCTGACTGTATCTGTACTGATGTTAATCCAGCTCCCTCACACGGTCACTCTGTAACCCCTCTCCCCCAGCACCCTGTGTTACTGACTGAATCTGCACTGATGTGAATCCATCTCCCTCACACTGTCACTCTGTAACCCCTCTCCCCCAGCACCCTGTGTTACTGACTATCTGTACTGATGTTAATCCAGCTCCCTCACACTGTGACTGAGTAAACCCTCTCCCCCAGCACCCCGTGCTACTGACTGTATCTGCACTGATGTTAATCCAGCTCCCTCACACTGTCACTCAGTAACCCCTCTCCCCCAGCACCCTGTGTTACTGACTGTGTCTGTACTGATGTTAATCCAGCTCCCTCACACTGTCACTCAGTCAGCCCTCTCCCCCAGCACCCTGTGTTACTGACTGTATCTGTACTAATGTTAGACCAGCTCCCTGAAACTGTCACTCTGTAACCCCTCTCCCCCCAGCACCTGTGTTACTGACTGTGTCTGTACTGATGTTAATCCAGCTCCCTCACACTGTCACTCAGTATCCCCTCTCCCCCAGCACCCTGTGTTACTGACTGTATCTCGACTGATGTTAATCCAGCTCCCTCACACTGTGACTGAGTAAACCCTCTCCCCCAGCACCCTGTGTTCCTGACTGAATCTGTACTGATGTTAATCCAGCTCCCTCACACTGTGACTGAGTAAACCCTCTCCCCCAGCACCCTGTGTTCCTGACTGTATCTCGACTGATGTTAATCCAGCTCCCGCACACTGTCACTGAGTAACCCTCTCCCCCAGCACCCTGTGTTACTGACTGTATCTCTACTGATGTTAATCCAGCTCCCTCAGACTGTGACTGAGTAAACCCTCTCCCCCAGCACCCTGTGTTCCTGACTGTGTCTGTACTGATGTTAATCCAGCTCCCTCACACTGTCACTCTGTAACCCCTCTCCCCCAGCACCCTGTGTTCCTGACTGTATCTGGACTGATGTTAATCCAGCTCCCTCACACTGTCACTCAGTAACCCCTCTCCCCCAGCACCCTGTGTTACTGACTGTATCTTGACTGATGTTAGTTCAGCTCCCTCACACTGTCACTCAGTAACCCGTCTTCCCAGCACCCCGTGCTACTGACTGTATCTCTACTGATGTTAGTACAGCTCCCTCACACTGTCACTCAGTCACCCCTCTCCCCCCAGCAACTGTGTTACTGTGTCTCTAATGATGTTAATCCAGCTACCACACATTGTCACTCAGTAACCCCTCTCCCCCCAGCACCCTGTGTTACTGACTGTATCTGCACTGATGTTAAACCAGCTCTCTCACACTGTCACTCAGTATCCCCTCTCCCCCAGCACCCTCTGTTACTGACTGAAACTGTACTGATGTTAATCCAGCTCCCTCACACTGTGAATGAGTAATCCCTCTCCCCCAGCATGCTGTGTTCCTGACTGTATCTCGACTGATGTTAATCCAGCTCCCTCACACTGTCACTCAGAAACCCTCTTCCCCAGCACCCTGTGTTACTGACTGTATCTGGACTGATGTTAATCCAGCTCCCTAACACTGTCACTCAGTAATCCCTCTCCCCCAGCACCCTGTGTTCCTGACTGTATCTGTACTGATGTTAATCCAGCTCCCTCACACTGTCACTCAGTAACCCCTCTCCCCCAGCACCCTGTGTTACTGACTGAATCTGCACTGATGTGAATCCAGCTCCCTCACACTGTCGCTCTGTAACCCCTCTCCCCCAGCACCCTGTGTTACTGACTATCTGTACTGATGTTAATCCAGCTCCCTCACACTGTGACTGAGTAAACCCCCTCCCCCAGCACCGTGTGTTATTGACTGTATCTGCACTGATGTTAATCCAGCTCCCTCACACTGTCACTCAGTAACCCCTCTCCCCCAGCACCCTGTGTTACTGACTGTGTCTGTACTGATGTTAATCCAGCTCCCTCACACTGTCACTCAGTAACCCCTCTCCCCCAGCACCCTGTGTTACTGACTGTATCTACACTGATGTTAATCCAGCTCCTTCACACTGTCACTCAGTAACCCCTCTCCCCCAGCACACTGTGTTACTGACTGTATCTGTACTGATGTTAATCCAGCTCCCTCACACTGTCACTCAGTAACGCCTCTCCCCCAGCACCCTGTGTTACTGACTGTGTCTGTACTGATGTTAATCCAGCTCCCTCACACTGTCACTCTGTAACCCCTCTCCCCCTGCACCCTGTGTTACTGACTATCTGTACTGATGTTAATCCAGCTCCCTCACACTGTGACTGAGTATCCCCTCTCCCCCAGCACCCTGTGTTACTGACTGAATCTGGACTGATGTTAATCCAGATCCCTGGCACTGTGACTGAGTAATCCCTCTCCCCCAGCACCCTGTGTTCCTGACTGTATCTGGACTGATGTTAATCCAGCTCCCTCACACTGTCACTCAGTAACCCCTCTCCCCCAGCACCCTGTGTTACTGACTGTATCTTGACTGATGTTAGTTCAGCTCCCTCACACTGTCACTCAGTAACCCGTCTTCCCAGCACCCTGTGCTACTGACTGTATCTCTACTGATGTTAGTACAGCTCCCTCACATTGTCACTCAGTAACACCTCTCCCCCCAGCACCCTGTGTTAATGACTGTATCTGCACTGATGTTAAACCAGCTCTCTCACACTGTCACTCAGTATCCCCTCTCCCCCAGCACCCCCTGTTACTGACTGAATCTGTACTGATGTTAATCCAGCTCCCTCACACTGTGACTGAGTAATCCCTCTCCCCCAGCATACTGTGTTCCTGACTGTATCTCGACTGATGTTAATCCAGCTCCCTCACACTGTCACTCAGTAACCCTCTTCCCCAGCACCCTGTGTTACTGACTGTATCTGTACTGATGTTAATCCAACTCCCTAACACTGTCACTCAGTAATCCCTCTCCCCCAGCACCCTGTGTTCCTGACTGTATCTGTACTGATGTTAATCCAGCTCCCTCACACGGTCACTCTGTAACCCCTCTCCCCCAGCACCCTGTGTTACTGACTGAATCTTCACTGATGTGAATCCATCTCCCTCACACTGTCACTCTGTAACCCCTCTCCCCCAGCACCCTGTGTTACTGACTATCTGTACTGATGTTAATCCAGCTCCCTCACACTGTGACTGAGTAAACCCTCTCCCCCAGCACCCTGTGTTACTGACTGTATCTGCACTGATGTTAATCCAGCTCCCTCACACTGTCACTCAGTAACCCCTCTCCCCCAGCACCCTGTGTTACTGACTGTGTCTGTACTGATGTTAATCCAGCTCCCTCACACTGTCACTCAGTCACCCCTCTCCCCCAGCACCCTGTGTTACTGACTGTATCTGTACTAATGTTAGACCAGCTCCCTGAAACTGTCACTCTGTAACCCCTCTCCCCCCAGCAACTGTGTTACTGACTGTGTCTGTACTGATGTTAATCCAGCTCCCTCACACTGTCACTCAGTATCCCCTCTCCCCCAGCACCCTGTGTTACTGACTGTATCTCGACTGATGTTAATCCAGCTCCCACACACTGTGACTGAGTAAACCCTCTCCCCCAGCACCCTGTGTTCCTGACTGAATCTGTACTGATGTTAATCCAGCTCCCTCACACTGTGACTGAGTAAACCCTCTCCCCCAGCACCCTGTGTTCCTTACTGTATCTCGACTGATGTTAATCCAGCTCCCGCACACTGTCACTGAGTAACCCTCTCCCCCAGCACCCTGTGTTACTGACTGTATCTCTACTGATGTTAATCCAGCTCCCTCACACTGTGACTGAGTAAACCCTCTCCCCCAGCACCCTGTGTTCCTGACTGTGTCTGTACTGATGTTAATCCAGCTCCCTCACACTGTCACTCTGTAACCCCTCTCCCCCAGCACCCTGTGTTCCTGACTGTATCTGGACTGATGTTAATCCAGCTCCCTCACACTGTCACTCAGTAACCCCTCTCCCCCAGCACCCTGTGTTACTGACTGTATCTTGACTGATGTTAGTTCAGCTCCCTCACACTGTCACTCAGTAACCCGTCTTCCCAGCACCCCGTGCTACTGACTGTATCTCTACTGATGTTAGTACAGCTCCCTCACACTGTCACTCAGTCACCCCTCTCCCCCCAGCAACTGTGTTACTGTGTCTCTAATGATGTTAATCCAGCTACCACACATTGTCACTCAGTAACCCCTCTCCCCCCAGCACCCTGTGTTACTGACTGTATCTGCACTGATGTTAAACCAGCTCTCTCACACTGTCACTCAGTATCCCCTCTCCCCCAGCAGCCTCTGTTACTGACTGAAACTGTACTGATGTTAATCCAGCTCCCTCACACTGTGAATGAGTAATCCCTCTCCCCCAGCATACTGTGTTCCTGACTGTATCTCGACTGATGTTAATCCAGCTCCCTCACACTGTCACTCAGAAACCCTCTTCCCCAGCACCCTGTGTTACTGACAGTATCTGGACTGATGTTAATCCAGCTCCCTAACACTGTCACTCAGTAATCCCTCTCCCCCAGCACCCTGTGTTCCTGACTGTATCTGTACTGATGTTAATCCAGCTCCCTCACACTGTCACTCTGTAACCCCTCTCCCCCAGCACCCTGTGTTACTGACTGAATCTGCACTGATGTGAATCCAGCTCCCTCACACTGTCGCTCTGTAACCCCTCTCCCCCAGCACCCTGTGTTACTGACTATCTGTACTGATGTTAATCCAGCTCCCTCACACTGTGACTGAGTAAACCCCCTCCCCCAGCACCGTGTGTTATTGACTGTATCTGCACTGATGTTAATCCAGCTCCCTCACACTGTCACTCAGTAACCCCTCTCCCCCAGCACCCTGTGTTACTGACTGTGTCTGTACTGATGTTAATCCAGCTCCCTCACACTGTCACTCAGTAACGCCTCTCCCCCAGCACCCTGTGTTACTGACTGTGTCTGTACTGATGTTAATCCAGCTCCCTCACACTGTCACTCTGTAACCCCTCTCCCCCTGCACCCTGTGTTACTGACTATCTGTACTGATGTTAATCCAGCTCCCTCACACTGTGACTGAGTATCCCCTCTCCCCCAGCACCCTGTGTTACTGACTGAATCTGGACTGATGTTAATCCAGATCCCTGGCACTGTGACTGAGTAATCCCTCTCCCCCAGCACCCTGTGTTCCTGACTGTATCTCGACTGATGTTAATCCAGCTCCCTCACACTGTCACTCTGTAACCCCTCTCCCCCAGCACCCTATCTTCCTGACTGTATCTGTACTGATGTTAATCCAGCTCCCTCACACTGTCACTCAGTAACCCCTCTCCCCCAGCACCCTGTGTTACTGACTGTGTCTGTACTGATGTTAATCCAGCTCCCTCACACTGTCACTCTGTAACCCCTCTCCCCCAGCACCCTGTGTTCCTGACTGTATCTGGACTGATGTTAATCCAGCTCCCTCACACTGTCACTCAGTAACCCCTCTCCCCCAGCACCCTGTGTTACTGACTGTATCTTGACTGATGTTAGTTCAGCTCCCTCACACTGTCACTCAGTAACCCGTCTTCCCAGCACCCTGTGCTACTGACTGTATCTCTACTGATGTTAGTACAGCTCCCTCACATTGTCACTCAGTAACACCTCTCCCCCCAGCACCCTGTGTTACTGACTGTATCTGCACTGATGTTAAACCAGCTCTCTCACACTGTCACTCAGTATCCCCTCTCCCCCAGCACCTCCTGTTACTGACTGAATCTGTACTGATGTTAATCCAGCTCCCTCACACTGTGACTGAGTAATCCCTCTCCCCCAGCATACTGTGTTCCTGACTGTATCTCGACTGATGTTAATCCAGCTCCCTCACACTGTCACTCAGTAACCCTCTTCCCCAGCACCCTGTGTTACTGACTGTATCTGTACTGATGTTAATCCAACTCCCTAACACTGTCACTCAGTAATCCCTCTCCCCCAGCACCCTGTGTTCCTGACTGTATCTGTACTGATGTTAATCCAGCTCCCTCACACGGTCACTCTGTAACCCCTCTCCCCCAGCACCCTGTGTTACTGACTGAATCTGCACTGATGTGAATCCATCTCCCTCACACTGTCACTCTGTAACCCCTCTCCCCCAGCACCCTGTGTTACTGACTATCTGTACTGATGTTAATCCAGCTCCCTCACACTGTGACTGAGTAAACCCTCTCCCCCAGCACCCTGTGTTACTGACTGTATCTGCACTGATGTTAATCCAGCTCCCTCACACTGTCACTCAGTAACCCCTCTCCCCCAGCACCCTGTGTTACTGACTGTGTCTGTACTGATGTTAATCCAGCTCCCTCACACTGTCACTCAGTCACCCCTCTCCCCCAGCACCCTGTGTTACTGACTGTATCTGTACTAATGTTAGACCAGCTCCCTGAAACTGTCACTCTGTAACCCCTCTCCCCCCAGCACCTGTGTTACTGACTGTGTCTGTACTGATGTTAATCCAGCTCCCTCACACTGTCACTCAGTATCCCCTCTCCCCCAGCACCCTGTGTTACTGACTGTATCTCGACTGATGTTAATCCAGCTCCCTCACACTGTGACTGAGTAAACCCTCTCCCCCAGCACCCTGTGTTCCTGACTGAATCTGTACTGATGTTAATCCAGCTCCCTCACACTGTGACTGAGTAAACCCTCTCCCCCAGCACCCTGTGTTCCTGACTGTATCTCGACTGATGTTAATCCAGCTCCCGCACACTGTCACTGAGTAACCCTCTCCCCCAGTACCCTGTGTTACTGACTGTATCTCTACTGATGTTAATCCAGCTCCCTCAGACTGTGACTGAGTAAACCCTCTCCCCCAGCACCCTGTGTTCCTGACTGTGTCTGTACTGATGTTAATCCAGCTCCCTCACACTGTCACTCTGTAACCCCTCTCCCCCAGCACCCTGTGTTCCTGACTGTATCTGGACTGATGTTAATCAAGCTCCCTCACACTGTCACTCAGTAACCCCTCTCCCCCAGCACCCTGTGTTACTGACTGTATCTTGACTGATGTTAGTTCAGCTCCCTCACACTGTCACTCAGTAACCCGTCTTCCCAGCACCCCGTGCTACTGACTGTATCTCTACTGATGTTAGTACAGCTCCCTCACACTGTCACTCAGTCACCCCTCTCCCCCCAGCAACTGTGTTACTGTGTCTCTAATGATGTTAATCCAGCTACCACACATTGTCACTCAGTAACCCCTCTCCCCCCAGCACCCTGTGTTACTGACTGTATCTGCACTGATGTTAAACCAGCTCTCTCACACTGTCACTCAGTATCCCCTCTCCCCCAGCACCCTCTGTTACTGACTGAAACTGTACTGATGTTAATCCAGCTCCCTCACACTGTGAATGAGTAATCCCTCTCCCCCAGCATGCTGTGTTCCTGACTGTATCTCGACTGATGTTAATCCAGCTCCCTCACACTGTCACTCAGAAACCCTCTTCCCCAGCACCCTGTGTTACTGACTGTATCTGGACTGATGTTAATCCAGCTCCCTAACACTGTCACTCAGTAATCCCTCTCCCCCAGCACCCTGTGTTCCTGACTGTATCTGTACTGATGTTAATCCAGCTCCCTCACACTGTCACTCTGTAACCCCTCTCCCCCAGCACCCTGTGTTACTGACTGAATCTGCACTGATGTGAATCCAGCTCCCTCACACTGTCGCTCTGTAACCCCTCTCCCCCAGCACCCTGTGTTACTGACTATCTGTACTGATGTTAATCCAGCTCCCTCACACTGTGACTGAGTAAACCCCCTCCCCCAGCACCGTGTGTTATTGACTGTATCTGCACTGATGTTAATCCAGCTCCCTCACACTGTCACTCAGTAACCCCTCTCCCCCAGCACCCTGTGTTACTGACTGTGTCTGTACTGATGTTAATCCAGCTCCCTCACACTGTCACTCAGTAACCCCTCTCCCCCAGCACCCTGTGTTACTGACTGTATCTACACTGATGTTAATCCAGCTCCTTCACACTGTCACTCAGTAACCCCTCTCCCCCAGCACACTGTGTTACTGACTGTATCTGTACTGATGTTAATCCAGCTCCCTCACACTGTCACTCAGTAACGCCTCTCCCCCAGCACCCTGTGTTACTGACTGTGTCTGTACTGATGTTAATCCAGCTCCCTCACACTGTCACTCTGTAACCCCTCTCCCCCTGCACCCTGTGTTACTGACTATCTGTACTGATGTTAATCCAGCTCCCTCACACTGTGACTGAGTATCCCCTCTCCCCCAGCACCCTGTGTTACTGACTGAATCTGGACTGATGTTAATCCAGATCCCTGGCACTGTGACTGAGTAATCCCTCTCCCCCAGCACCCTGTGTTCCTGACTGTATCTGGACTGATGTTAATCCAGCTCCCTCACACTGTCACTCAGTAACCCCTCTCCCCCAGCACCCTGTGTTACTGACTGTATCTTGACTGATGTTAGTTCAGCTCCCTCACACTGTCACTCAGTAACCCGTCTTCCCAGCACCCTGTGCTACTGACTGTATCACTACTGATGTTAGTACAGCTCCCTCACATTGTCACTCATTAACACCTCTCCCCCCAGCACCCTGTGTTACTGACTGTATCTGCACTGATGTTAAACCAGCTCCCTCACACTGTCACTCAGTAACCTCTCTCCCCCATCACCCTGTGTTACTGACTGTGTCTGCACTGATGTTAATCCTGCTCCCTCACACTGTCACTCTGTAACCCCTCTCCCCCAGCACACTGTGTTACTGACTGTGTCTGGACTGATGTTAATCCAGCTCCCTCACACTGTCACTCAGTAACCCCTCTCCCCCAGCACACTGTGTTACTGACTGTATCTGTACTGATGTTAATCCAGCTCCCTCACACTGTCACTCAGTAACGCCTCTCCCCCAGCACCCTGTGTTACTGACTGTGTCTATACTGATGTTAATCCAGCTCCCTCACACTGTCACTCTGTAACCCCTCTCCCCCAGCACCCTGTGTTACTGACTATCTGTACTGATGTTAATCCAGCTCCCTCACACTGTGACTGAGTAAAACCTCTCCCCCAGCACCCTGTGTTACTGACTGCATCTGCCCTGATGTTAATCCAGCTCCCTCACACTGTCACTCTGTAACCCATCTCCCCCAGCACCCTGTGTTACTGACTGTATCTGTACTAATGTTAATCCAGCTCCCTCACACTGTCACTCAGTAACCCCTCTCCCCCAGCACCCTGTGTTACTGACTGTGTCTGTACTGATGTTAATCCAGCTCCCTCACACTGTCACTCAGTAGCCCCTCTCCCCCAGCACCTGTGTTACTGACTGTGTCTGTACTGATGTTAATCCAGCTCCCTCACACTGTCACTCAGTAACCCCTCTCCCCCAGCACCCTGTGTTACTGACTGTGTCTGTACTGATGTTAATCCAGCTCCCTCACACTGTCACTCAGTAACCCCTCTCCCCCAGCACCCTGTGTTACTGACTGTATCTCTACTGATGTTAGTACAGCTCCCTCACACTGACACTCAGTCGCCCCCCTACTCCAGCCCCTGTGTTATTGACTGTATCTGTACTGATGTTAATCCAGCTCCTTCACACTGTCACTCAGTAACCCCTCTCCCCCAGCACCCTGTGTTACTGACTGTATCTGTACTCATGTTAATCCAGCTCCCTCACACTGTCACTCTGTAACCCCTCTCCCCCAGCACCCTGTGTTACTGACTGTATCTGTACTAATGTTAAACCAGCTCCCTCACACTGTCACTCAGTCAGCCCTCTCCCCCCAGCACCTGTGTTACTGACTGTGTCTGTACTGATGTTAATCCAGCTCCCTCACACTGTCACTCAGGATCCCCTCTCCCCCAGCACCCTGTGTTACTGACTGAATCTGGACTGATGTTAATCCAGATCCCTCACACTGTGACTGAGTAATCCCTCTCCCCCAGCACCCTGTGTTCCTGACTGTATCTCGACTGATGTTCATCCAGCTCCCGCACACTGTCACTGAGTAACCCTCTCCCCCAGCATCCTGTGTTACTGACTGTATCTCTACTGATGTCAATCCAGCTCCCTCACAATGTCACTCAGTAACCCTCTTCCCCAGTACCCTGTGTTACTGACTGTATCTGTACTGATGTTAATCCAGCTCCCTCACACTGTCACTCAGTAACCCCTCTCCCCCAGCACCCTGTGTTAGTGACTGTATCTGCAATGATGTTAATCCAGCTCCCTCACACTGTCACTCAGTCACCCATCTCCCCCAGCACACTGTGTTACTAACTGTATCTGTACTGATGTTAATCCAGCTCCCTCACACTGTCACTCAGGAACCCCTCTCCCCCAGCACTCTGTGTTACTGACTGTGTCGGTACTGATGTTAATCCAGCTCCCTCACACTGTCACTCTGTAACCCCTCTCCCCCAGCACCCTGTGTTACTGACTGTATATGCACTGATGTTAAACCAGCTCCCTCACACTGTCACTCAGTATCCCCTCTCCCCCAGCACCCTGTGTTACTGACTGAATCTGTACTGATGTTAATCCAGCTCCCTCACACTGTGACTGAGTAATCCCTCTCCCCCAGCATACTGTGTTCCTGACTGTATCTCGACTGATGTTAATCCAGCTCCCTCACACTGTCACTCAGTAACCCTCTTCCCCAGCACCCTGTGTTACTGACCGTATCTGTACTGATGTTAATCCAGCTCCCTAACACTGTCACTCAGTAATCCCTCTCCCCCAGCACCCTGTGTTCCTGACTGTATCTGTACTGATGTTAATCCAGCTCCCTCACACTGTCACTCTGTAACCCCTCTCCCCCAGCACCCTGTGTTACTGACTGAATCTGCACTGATGTGAATCCAGCTCCCTCACACTGTCAATCTGTAACCCCTCTCCCCCAGCACCCTGTGTGACTGACTATCTGTACTGATGTTAATCCAGCTCCCTCACACTGTCACTCAGTAACCCCTCTCCCCCAGCACCCTGTGTGACTGACTGTATCTGCACTGATGTTAATCCAGCTCCCTCACACTGTCACTCAGTAACCCCTCTCCCTCAGCACCCTGTGTTACTGACTGTGTCTGTACTGATGTTAATCCAGCTCCCTCATACTGTCACTCAGTAACCCCTCTCCCCCAGCACACTGTGTTACTGACTGTATCTGTACTGATGTTAATCCAGCTCCCTCACACTGTCACTCAGTAACGCCTCTCCCCCAGCACCCTGTGTTACTGACTGTGTCTGTACTGATGTTAATCCAGCTCCCTCACACTGTCACTCTGTAACCCCTCTCCCCCAGCACCCTGTGTTACTGACTATCTGTACTGATGTTAATCCAGCTTCCTCACACTGTGACTGAGTAAACCCTCTCCCCCAGCACCCTGTGTTACTGACTGCATCTGCACTGATGTTAATCCAGCTCCCTCACACTGTCACTCTGTCACCCATCTCCCCCAGCACCCTGTGTTACTGACTGTATCTGTACTAATGTTAATCCAGCTCCCTCACACTGTCACTCAGTAACCCCTCTCCCCCAGCACACTGTGTTACTGACTGTGTCTGTACTGATGTTCATCCAGCTCCCTCACACTGTCACTCAGTAGCCCCTCTCCCCCAGCACCCTGTGTTACTGAGTGTATCTCTACTGATGTTAGTACAGCTCCCTCACACTGACACTCAGTCGCCCCCCTACTCCAGCCCCTGTGTTATTGACTGTATCTGTACTGATGTTAATCCAGCTCCCTCACACTGTCACTCAGTCACCCCTCTCCCCCAGCACCCTGTGTTACTGACTGTATCTGTACTAATGTTAAACTAGCTCCCTCAAACTGTCACTCAGTAACCCCTCTCCCCCCAGCACCTTTGTTACTGACTGTGTCTGTACTGATGTTAATCCAGCTCCCTCACACTGTCACTCAGTATCCCCTCGCCCCCAGCACCCTGTGTTACTGACTGAATCTGGACTGATGTTAATCCAGTTCCCTCACACTGTGACTGAGTAAACCCTCTCCCCCAGCACCCTGTGTTCCTGACTGTATCTCGACTGATGTTAATCCAGCTCCCGCACACTGTCACTGAGTAACCCTCTCCCCCAGCACCCTGTGTTACTGACTGTATCTCTACTGATGTTAATCCAGCTCCCTCACACTGTGACTGAGTAAACCCTCTGCCCCAGCACCCTGTGTTCCTGACTGTGTCTGTACTGATGTTAATCCAGCTCCCTCACACTGTCACTCTGTAACCCCTCTCCCCCAGCACCCTGTGTTCCTGACTGTATCTGGACTGATGTTAATCCAGCTCCCTCACACTGTCACTCAGTAACCCCTCTCCCCCAGCACCCTGTGTTACTGACTGTATCTTGACTGATGTTAGTTCAGCTCCCTCACACTGTCACTCAGTAACCCGTCTTCCCAGCACCCTGTGCTACTGACTGTATCTCTACTGATGTTAGTACAGCTCCCTCACATTGTCACGCAGTAACACCTCTCCCCCCAGCACCCTGTGTTACTGACTGTATCTGCACTGATGTTAAACCAGCTCTCTCACACTGTCACTCAGTATCCCTTCTCGCCCAGCACCCCCTGTTACTGACTGAATCTGTACTGATGTTAATCCAGCTCCCTCACACTGTGACTGAGTAATCCCTCTCCCCCAGCATACTGTGTTCCTGACTGTATCTCGACTGATGTTAATCCAGCTCCCTCACACTGTCACTCAGTAACCCTCTTCCCCAGCACCCTGTGTTACTGACTGTATCTGTACTGATGTTAATCCAACTCCCTAACACTGTCACTCAGTAATCCCTCTCCCCCAGCACCCTGTGTTCCTGACTGTATCTGTACTGATGTTAATCCAGCTCCCTCACACGGTCACTCTGTAACCCCTCTCCCCCAGCACCCTGTGTTACTGACTGAATCTGCACTGATGTGAATCCATCTCCCTCACACTGTCACTCTGTAACCCCTCTCCCCCAGCACCCTGTGTTACTGACTATCTGTACTGATGTTAATCCAGCTCCCTCACACTGTGACTGAGTAAACCCTCTCCCCCAGCACCCTGTGTTACTGACTGTATCTGCACTGATGTTAATCCAGCTCCCTCACACTGTCACTCAGTAACCCCTCTCCCCCAGCACCCTGTGTTACTGACTGTGTCTGTACTGATGTTAATCCAGCTCCCTCACACTGTCACTCAGTCACCCCTCTCCCCCAGCACCCTGTGTTACTGACTGTATCTGTACTAATGTTAGACCAGCTCCCTGAAACTGTCACTCTGTAACCCCTCTCCCCCCAGCACCTGTGTTACTGACTGTGTCTGTACTGATGTTAATCCAGCTCCCTCACACTGTCACTCAGTATCCCCTCTCCCCCAGCACCCTGTGTTACTGACTGTATCTCGACTGATGTTAATCCAGCTCCCTCACACTGTGACTGAGTAAACCCTCTCCCCCAGCACCCTGTGTTCCTGACTGAATCTGTACTGATGTTAATCCAGCTCCCTCACACTGTGACTGAGTAAACCCTCTCCCCCAGCACCCTGTGTTCCTGACTGTATCTCGACTGATGTTAATCCAGCTCCCGCACACTGTCACTGAGTAACCCTCTCCCCCAGCACCCTGTGTTACTGACTGTATCTCTACTGATGTTAATCCAGCTCCCTCAGACTGTGACTGAGTAAACCCTCTCCCCCAGCACCCTGTGTTCCTGACTGTGTCTGTACTGATGTTAATCCAGCTCCCTCACACTGTCACTCTGTAACCCCTCTCCCCCAGCACCCTGTGTTCCTGACTGTATCTGGACTGATGTTAATCCAGCTCCCTCACACTGTCACTCAGTAACCCCTCTCCCCCAGCACCCTGTGTTACTGACTGTATCTTGACTGATGTTAGTTCAGCTCCCTCACACTGTCACTCAGTAACCCGTCTTCCCAGCACCCCGTGCTACTGACTGTATCTCTACTGATGTTAGTACAGCTCCCTCACACTGTCACTCAGTCACCCCTCTCCCCCCAGCAACTGTGTTACTGTGTCTCTAATGATGTTAATCCAGCTACCACACATTGTCACTCAGTAACCCCTCTCCCCCCAGCACCCTGTGTTCCTGACTGTATCTGCACTGATGTTAAACCAGCTCTCTCACACTGTCACTCAGTATCCCCTCTCCCCCAGCACCCTCTGTTACTGACTGAAACTGTACTGATGTTAATCCAGCTCCCTCACACTGTGAATGAGTAATCCCTCTCCCCCAGCATACTGTGTTCCTGACTGTATCTCGACTGATGTTAATCCAGCTCCCTCACACTATCACTCAGAAACCCTCTTCCCCAGCACCCTGTGTTACTGACTGTATCTGGACTGATGTTAATCCAGCTCCCTAACACTGTCACTCAGTAATCCCTCTCCCCCAGCACCCTGTGTTCCTGACTGTATCTGTACTGATGTTAATCCAGCTCCCTCACTCTGTCACTCTGTAACCCCTCTCCCCCAGCACCCTGTGTTACTGACTGAATCTGCACTGATGTGAATCCAGCTCCCTCACACTGTCGCTCTGTAACCCCTCTCCCCCAGCACCCTGTGTTACTGACTATCTGTACTGATGTTAATCCAGCTCCCTCACACTGTGACTGAGTAAACCCCCTCCTCCAGCACCGTGTGTTATTGACTGTATCTGCACTGATGTTAATCCAGCTCCCTCACACTGTCACTCAGTAACCCCTCTCCCCCAGCACCCTGGTTACTGACTGTGTCTGTACTGATGTTAATCCAGCTCCCTCACACTGTCACTCAGTAACCCCTCTCCCCCAGCACCCTGTGTTACTGACTGTATCTACACTGATGTTAATCCAGCTCCTTCACACTGTCACTCAGTAACCCCTCTCCCCCAGCACACTGTGTTACTGACTGTATCTGTACTGATGTTAATCCAGCTCCCTCACACTGTCACTCAGTAACGCCTCTCCCCCAGCACCCTGTGTTACTGACTGTGTCTGTACTGATGTTAATCCAGCTCCCTCACACTGTCACTCTGTAACCCCTCTCCCCCTGCACCCTGTGTTACTGACTATCTGTACTGATGTTAATCCAGCTCCCTCACACTGTGACTGAGTATCCCCTCTCCCCCAGCACCCTCTGTTACTGACTGAATCTGGACTGATGTTAATCCAGATCCCTGGCACTGTGACTGAGTAATCCCTCTCCCCCAGCACCCTGTGTTCCTGACTGTATCTCGACTGATGTTAATCCAGCTCCCTCACACTGTCACTCTGTAACCCCTCTCCCCCAGCACCCTATCTTCCTGACTGTATCTGTACTGATGTTAATCCAGCTCCCTCACACTGTCACTCAGTAACCCCTCTCCCCCAGCACCCTGTGTTACTGACTGTGTCTGTACTGATGTTAATCCAGCTCCCTCACACTGTCACTCTGTAACCCCTCTCCCCCAGCACCCTGTGTTCCTGACTGTATCTGGACTGATGTTAATCCAGCTCCCTCACACTGTCACTCAGTAACCCCTCTCCCCCAGCACCCTGTGTTACTGACTGTATCTTGACTGATGTTAGTTCAGCTCCCTCACACTGTCACTCAGTAACCCGTCTTCCCAGCACCCTGTGCTACTGACTGTATCTCTACTGATGTTAGTACAGCTCCCTCACATTGTCACGCAGTAACACCTCTCCCCCCAGCACCCTGTGTTACTGACTGTATCTGCACTGATGTTAAACCAGCTCTCTCACACTGTCACTCAGTATCCCCTCTCCCCCAGCACCCCCTGTTACTGACTGAATCTGTACTGATGTTAATCCAGCTCCCTCACACTGTGACTGAGTAATCCCTCTCCCCCAGCATACTGTGTTCCTGACTGTATCTCGACTGATGTTAATCCAGCTCCCTCACACTGTCACTCAGTAACCCTCTTCCCCAGCACCCTGTGTTACTGACTGTATCTGTACTGATGTTAATCCAACTCCCTAACACTGTCACTCAGTAATCCCTCTCCCCCAGCACCCTGTGTTCCTGACTGTATCTGTACTGATGTTAATCCAGCTCCCTCACACGGTCACTCTGTAACCCCTCTCCCCCAGCACCCTGTGTTACTGACTGAATCTGCACTGATGTGAATCCATCTCCCTCACACTGTCACTCTGTAACCCCTCTCCCCCAGCACCCTGTGTTACTGACTATCTGTACTGATGTTAATCCAGCTCCCTCACACTGTGACTGAGTAAACCCTCTCCCCCAGCACCCCGTGCTACTGACTGTATCTGCACTGATGTTAATCCAGCTCCCTCACACTGTCACTCAGTAACCCCTCTCCCCCAGCACCCTGTGTTACTGACTGTGTCTGTACTGATGTTAATCCAGCTCCCTCACACTGTCAAACAGTCACCCCTCTCCCCCAGCACCCTGTGTTACTGACTGTATCTGTACTTATGTTAGACCAGCTCCCTGAAACTGTCACTCTGTAACCCCTCTCCCCCCAGCACCTGTGTTACTGACTGTGTCTGTACTGATGTTAATCCAGCTCCCTCACACTGTCACTCAGTATCCCCTCTCCCCCAGCACCCTGTGTTACTGACTGTATCTCGACTGATGTTAATCCAGCTCCCTCACACTGTGACTGAGTAAACCCTCTCCCCCAGCACCCTGTGTTCCTGACTGAATCTGTACTGATGTTAATCCAGCTCCCTCACACTGTGACTGAGTAAACCCTCTCCCCCAGCACCCTGTGTTCCTGACTGTATCTCGACTGATGTTAATCCAGCTCCCGCACACTGTCACTGAGTAACCCTCTCCCCCAGCACCCTGTGTTACTGACTGTATCTCTACTGATGTTAATCCAGCTCCCTCAGACTGTGACTGAGTAAACCCTCTCCCCCAGCACCCTGTGTTCCTGACTGTGTCTGTACTGATGTTAATCCAGCTCCCTCACACTGTCACTCTGTAACCCCTCTCCCCCAGCACCCTGTGTTCCTGACTGTATCTGGACTGATGTTAATCCAGCTCCCTCACACTGTCACTCAGTAACCCCTCTCCCCCAGCACCCTGTGTTACTGACTGTATCTTGACTGATGTTAGTTCAGCTCCCTCACACTGTCACTCAGTAACCCGTCTTCCCAGCACCCCGTGCTACTGACTGTATCTCTACTGATGTTAGTACAGCTCCCTCACACTGTCACTCAGTCACCCCTCTCCCCCCAGCAACTGTGTTACTGTGTCTCTAATGATGTTAATCCAGCTACCACACATTGTCACTCAGTATCCCCTCTCCCCCCAGCACCCTGTGTTACTGACTGTATCTGCACTGATGTTAAACCAGCTCTCTCACACTGTCACTCAGTATCCCCTCTCCCCCAGCACCCTCTGTTACTGACTGAAACTGTACTGATGTTAATCCAGCTCCCTCACACTGTGAATGAGTAATCCCTCTCCCCCAGCATGCTGTGTTCCTGACTGTATCTCGACTGATGTTAATCCAGCTCCCTCACACTGTCACTCAGAAACCCTCTTCCCCAGCACCCTGTGTTACTGACTGTATCTGGACTGATGTTAATCCAGCTCCCTAACACTGTCACTCAGTAATCCCTCTCCCCCAGCACCCTGTGTTCCTGACTGTATCTGTACTGATGTTAATCCAGCTCCCTCACACTGTCACTCAGTAACCCCTCTCCCCCAGCACCCTGTGTTACTGACTGAATCTGCACTGATGTGAATCCAGCTCCCTCACACTGTCGCACTGTAACCCCTCTCCCCCAGCACCCTGTGTTACTGACTATCTGTACTGATGTTAATCCAGCTCCCTCACACTGTGACTGAGTAAACCCCCTCCCCCAGCACCGTGTGTTATTGACTGTATCTGCACTGATGTTAATCCAGCTCCCTCACACTGTCACTCAGTAACCCCTCTCCCCCAGCACCCTGTGTTACTGACTGTGTCTGTACTGATGTTAATCCAGCTCCCTCACACTGTCACTCAGTAACCCCTCTCCCCCAGCACCCTGTGTTACTGACTGTATCTACACTGATGTTAATCCAGCTCCTTCACACTGTCACTCAGTAACCCCTCTCCCCCAGCACACTGTGTTACTGACTGTATCTGTACTGATGTTAATCCAGCTCCCTCACACTGTCACTCAGTAACGCCTCTCCCCCAGCACCCTGTGTTACTGACTGTGTCTGTACTGATGTTAATCCAGCTCCCTCACACTGTCACTCTGTAACCCCTCTCCCCCTGCACCCTGTGTTACTGACTATCTGTACTGATGTTAATCCAGCTCCCTCACACTGTGACTGAGTATCCCCTCTCCCCCAGCACCCTGTGTTACTGACTGAATCTGGACTGATGTTAATCCAGATCCCTGGCACTGTGACTGAGTAATCCCTCTCCCCCAGCACCCTGTGTTCCTGACTGTATCTGGACTGATGTTAATCCAGCTCCCTCACACTGTCACTCAGTAACCCCTCTCCCCCAGCACCCTGTGTTACTGACTGTATCTTGACTGATGTTAGTTCAGCTCCCTCACACTGTCACTCAGTAACCCGTCTTCCCAGCACCCTGTGCTACTGACTGTATCTCTACTGATGTTAGTACAGCTCCCTCACATTGTCACTCAGTAACACCTCTCCCCCCAGCACCCTGTGTTACTGACTGTATCTGCACTGATGTTAAACCAGCTCTCTCACACTGTCACTCAGTATCCCCTCTCCCCCAGCACCCCCTGTTACTGACTGAATCTGTACTGATGTTAATCCAGCTCCCTCACACTGTGACTGAGTAATCCCTCTCCCCCAGCATACTGTGTTCCTGACTGTATCTCGACTGATGTTAATCCAGCTCCCGCACACTGTCACTGAGTAACCCTCTCCCCCAGCACCCTGTGTTACTGACTGTATCTCTACTGATGTTAATCCAGCTCCCTCAGACTGTGACTGAGTAAACCCTCTCCCCCAGCACCCTGTGTTCCTGACTGTGTCTGTACTGATGTTAATCCAGCTCCCTCACACTGTCACTCTGTAACCCCTCTCCCCCAGCACCCTGTGTTCCTGACTGTATCTGGACTGATGTTAATCCAGCTCCCTCACACTGTCACTCAGTAACCCCTCTCCCCCAGCACCCTGTGTTACTGACTGTATCTTGACTGATGTTAGTTCAGCTCCCTCACACTGTCACTCAGTAACCCGTCTTCCCAGCACCCCGTGCTACTGACTGTATCTCTACTGATGTTAGTACAGCTCCCTCACACTGTCACTCAGTCACCCCTCTCCCCCCAGCAACTGTGTTACTGTGTCTCTAATGATGTTAATCCAGCTACCACACATTGTCACTCAGTAACCCCTCTCCCCCCAGCACCCTGTGTTCCTGACTGTATCTGCACTGATGTTAAACCAGCTCTCTCACACTGTCACTCAGTATCCCCTCTCCCCCAGCACCCTCTGTTACTGACTGAAACTGTACTGATGTTAATCCAGCTCCCTCACACTGTGAATGAGTAATCCCTCTCCCCCAGCATACTGTGTTCCTGACTGTATCTCGACTGATGTTAATCCAGCTCCCTCACACTATCACTCAGAAACCCTCTTCCCCAGCACCCTGTGTTACTGACTGTATCTGGACTGATGTTAATCCAGCTCCCTAACACTGTCACTCAGTAATCCCTCTCCCCCAGCACCCTGTGTTCCTGACTGTATCTGTACTGATGTTAATCCAGCTCCCTCACTCTGTCACTCTGTAACCCTTCTCCCCCAGCACCCTGTGTTACTGACTGAATCTGCACTGATGTGAATCCAGCTCCCTCACACTGTCGCTCTGTAACCCCTCTCCCCCAGCACCCTGTGTTACTGACTATCTGTACTGATGTTAATCCAGCTCCCTCACACTGTGACTGAGTAAACCCCCTCCCCCAGCACCGTGTGTTATTGACTGTATCTGCACTGATGTTAATCCAGCTCCCTCACACTGTCACTCAGTAACCCCTCTCCCCCAGCACCCTGTGTTACTGACTGTGTCTGTACTGATGTTAATCCAGCTCCCTCACACTGTCACTCAGTAACCCCTCTCCCCCAGCACCCTGTGTTACTGACTGTATCTACACTGATGTTAATCCAGCTCCTTCACACTGTCACTCTGTAACCCCTCACCCCCAGCACACTGTGTTACTGACTGTATCTGTACTGATGTTAATCCAGCTCCCTCACACTGTCACTCAGTAACGCCTCTCCCCCAGCACCCTGTGTTACTGACTGTGTCTGTACTGATGTTAATCCAGCTCCCTCACACTGTCACTCTGTAACCCCTCTCCCCCTGCACCCTGTGTTACTGACTATCTGTACTGATGTTAATCCAGCTCCCTCACACTGTGACTGAGTATCCCCTCTCCCCCAGCACCCTCTGTTACTGACTGAATCTGGACTGATGTTAATCCAGATCCCTGGCACTGTGACTGAGTAATCCCTCTCCCCCAGCACCCTGTGTTCCTGACTGTATCTCGACTGATGTTAATCCAGCTCCCTCACACTGTCACTCTGTAACCCCTCTCCCCCAGCACCCTATCTTCCTGACTGTATCTGTACTGATGTTAATCCAGCTCCCTCACACTGTCACTCAGTAACCCCTCTCCCCCAGCACCCTGTGTTACTGACTGTGTCTGTACTGATGTTAATCCAGCTCCCTCACACTGTCACTCTGTAACCCCTCTCCCCCAGCACCCTGTGTTCCTGACTGTATCTGGACTGATGTTAATCCAGCTCCCTCACACTGTCACTCAGTAACCCGTCTTCCCAGCACCCTGTGCTACTGACTGTATCTCTACTGATGTTAGTACAGCTCCCTCACATTGTCACGCAGTAACACCTCTCCCCCCAGCACCCTGTGTTACTGACTGTATCTGCACTGATGTTAAACCAGCTCTCTCACACTGTCACTCAGTATCCCCTCTCCCCCAGCACCCCCTGTTACTGACTGAATCTGTACTGATGTTAATCCAGCTCCCTCACACTGTGACTGAGTAATCCCTCTCCCCCAGCATACTGTGTTCCTGACTGTATCTCGACTGATGTTAATCCAGCTCCCTCACACTGTCACTCAGTAACCCTCTTCCCCAGCACCCTGTGTTACTGACTGTATCTGTACTGATGTTAATCCAACTCCCTAACACTGTCACTCAGTAATCCCTCTCCCCCAGCACCCTGTGTTCCTGACTGTATCTGTACTGATGTTAATCCAGCTCCCTCACACGGTCACTCTGTAACCCCTCTCCCCCAGCACCCTGTGTTACTGACTGAATCTGCACTGATGTGAATCCATCTCCCTCACACTGTCACTCTGTAACCCCTCTCCCCCAGCACCCTGTGTTACTGACTATCTGTACTGATGTTAATCCAGCTCCCTCACACTGTGACTGAGTAAACCCTCTCCCCCAGCACCCCGTGCTACTGACTGTATCTGCACTGATGTTAATCCAGCTCCCTCACACTGTCACTCAGTAACCCCTCTCCCCCAGCACCCTGTGTTACTGACTGTGTCTGTACTGATGTTAATCCAGCTCCCTCACACTGTCACTCAGTCACCCCTCTCCCCCAGCACCCTGTGTTACTGACTGTATCTGTACTAATGTTAGACCAGCTCCCTGAAACTGTCACTCTGTAACCCCTCTCCCCCCAGCACCTGTGTTACTGACTGTGTCTGTACTGATGTTAATCCAGCTCCCTCACACTGTCACTCAGTATCCCCTCTCCCCCAGCACCCTGTGTTACTGACTGTATCTCGACTGATGTTAATCCAGCTCCCTCACACTGTGACTGAGTAAACCCTCTCCCCCAGCACCCTGTGTTCCTGACTGAATCTGTACTGATGTTAATCCAGCTCCCTCACACTGTGACTGAGTAAACCCTCTCCCCCAGCACCCTGTGTTCCTGACTGTATCTCGACTGATGTTAATCCAGCTCCCGCACACTGTCACTGAGTAACCCTCTCCCCCAGCACCCTGTGTTACTGACTGTATCTCTACTGATGTTAATCCAGCTCCCTCAGACTGTGACTGAGTAAACCCTCTCCCCCAGCACCCTGTGTTCCTGACTGTGTCTGTACTGATGTTAATCCAGCTCCCTCACACTGTCACTCTGTAACCCCTCTCCCCCAGCACCCTGTGTTCCTGACTGTATCTGGACTGATGTTAATCCAGCTCCCTCACACTGTCACTCAGTAACCCCTCTCCCCCAGCACCCTGTGTTACTGACTGTATCTTGACTGATGTTAGTTCAGCTCCCTCACACTGTCACTCAGTAACCCGTCTTCCCAGCACCCCGTGCTACTGACTGTATCTCTACTGATGTTAGTACAGCTCCCTCACACTGTCACTCAGTCACCCCTCTCCCCCCAGCAACTGTGTTACTGTGTCTCTAATGATGTTAATCCAGCTACCACACATTGTCACTCAGTAACCCCTCTCCCCCCAGCACCCTGTGTTACTGACTGTATCTGCACTGATGTTAAACCAGCTCTCTCACACTGTCACTCAGTATCCCCTCTCCCCCAGCACCCTCTGTTACTGACTGAAACTGTACTGATGTTAATCCAGCTCCCTCACACTGTGAATGAGTAATCCCTCTCCCCCAGCATGCTGTGTTCCTGACTGTATCTCGACTGATGTTAATCCAGCTCCCTCACACTGTCACTCAGAAACCCTCTTCCCCAGCACCCTGTGTTACTGACTGTATCTGGACTGATGTTAATCCAGCTCCCTAACACTGTCACTCAGTAATCCCTCTCCCCCAGCACCCTGTGTTCCTGACTGTATCTGTACTGATGTTAATCCAGCTCCCTCACACTGTCACTCAGTAACCCCTCTCCCCCAGCACCCTGTGTTACTGACTGTGTCTGTACTGATGTTAATCCAGCTCCCTCACACTGTCACTCTGTAACCCCTCTCCCCCAGCACCCTGTGTTCCTGACTGTATCTGGACTGATGTTAATCCAGCTCCCTCACACTGTCACTCAGTAACCCGTCTTCCCAGCACCCTGTGCTACTGACTGTATCTCTACTGATGTTAGTACAGCTCCCTCACATTGTCACGCAGTAACACCTCTCCCCCCAGCACCCTGTGTTACTGACTGTATCTGCACTGATGTTAAACCAGCTCTCTCACACTGTCACTCAGTATCCCCTCTCCCCCAGCACCCCCTGTTACTGACTGAATCTGTACTGATGTTAATCCAGCTCCCTCACACTGTGACTGAGTAATCCCTCTCCCCCAGCATACTGTGTTCCTGACTGTATCTCGACTGATGTTAATCCAGCTCCCTCACACTGTCACTCAGTAACCCTCTTCCCCAGCACCCTGTGTTACTGACTGTATCTGTACTGATGTTAATCCAACTCCCTAACACTGTCACTCAGTAATCCCTCTCCCCCAGCACCCTGTGTTCCTGACTGTATCTGTACTGATGTTAATCCAGCTCCCTCACACGGTCACTCTGTAACCCCTCTCCCCCAGCACCCTGTGTTACTGACTGAATCTGCACTGATGTGAATCCATCTCCCTCACACTGTCACTCTGTAACCCCTCTCCCCCAGCACCCTGTGTTACTGACTATCTGTACTGATGTTAATCCAGCTCCCTCACACTGTGACTGAGTAAACCCTCTCCCCCAGCACCCCGTGCTACTGACTGTATCTGCACTGATGTTAATCCAGCTCCCTCACACTGTCACTCAGTAACCCCTCTCCCCCAGCACCCTGTGTTACTGACTGTGTCTGTACTGATGTTAATCCAGCTCCCTCACACTGTCACTCAGTCACCCCTCTCCCCCAGCACCCTGTGTTACTGACTGTATCTGTACTAATGTTAGACCAGCTCCCTGAAACTGTCACTCTGTAACCCCTCTCCCCCCAGCACCTGTGTTACTGACTGTGTCTGTACTGATGTTAATCCAGCTCCCTCACACTGTCACTCAGTATCCCCTCTCCCCCAGCACCCTGTGTTACTGACTGTATCTCGACTGATGTTAATCCAGCTCCCTCACACTGTGACTGAGTAACCCTCTCCCCCAGCACCCTGTGTTCCTGACTGAATCTGTACTGATGTTAATCCAGCTCCCTCACACTGTGACTGAGTAAACCCTCTCCCCCAGCACCCTGTGTTCCTGACTGTATCTCGACTGATGTTAATCCAGCTCCCGCACACTGTCACTGAGTAACCCTCTCCCCCAGCACCCTGTGTTACTGACTGTATCTCTACTGATGTTAATCCAGCTCCCTCAGACTGTGACTGAGTAAACCCTCTCCCCCAGCACCCTGTGTTCCTGACTGTGTCTGTACTGATGTTAATCCAGCTCCCTCACACTGTCACTCTGTAACCCCTCTCCCCCAGCACCCTGTGTTCCTGACTGTATCTGGACTGATGTTAATCCAGCTCCCTCACACTGTCACTCAGTAACCCCTCTCCCCCAGCACCCTGTGTTTTTCTGACTGTATCTTGACTGATGTTAGTTCAGCTCCCTCACACTGTCACTCAGTAACCCGTCTTCCCAGCACCCCGTGCTACTGACTGTATCTCTACTGATGTTAGTACAGCTCCCTCACACTGTCACTCAGTCACCCCTCTCCCCCCAGCAACTGTGTTACTGTGTCTCTAATGATGTTAATCCAGCTACCACACATTGTCACTCAGTAACCCCTCTCCCCCCAGCACCCTGTGTTACTGACTGTATCTGCACTGATGTTAAACCAGCTCTCTCACACTGTCACTCAGTATCCCCTCTCCCCCAGCACCCTCTGTTACTGACTGAAACTGTACTGATGTTAATCCAGCTCCCTCACACTGTGAATGAGTAATCCCTCTCCCCCAGCATGCTGTGTTCCTGACTGTATCTCGACTGATGTTAATCCAGCTCCCTCACACTGTCACTCAGAAACCCTCTTCCCCAGCACCCTGTGTTACTGACTGTATCTGGACTGATGTTAATCCAGCTCCCTAACACTGTCACTCAGTAATCCCTCTCCCCCAGCACCCTGTGTTCCTGACTGTATCTGTACTGATGTTAATCCAGCTCCCTCACACTGTCACTCAGTAACCCCTCTCCCCCAGCACCCTGTGTTACTGACTGAATCTGCACTGATGTGAATCCAGCTCCCTCACACTGTCGCTCTGTAACCCCTCTCCCCCAGCACCCTGTGTTACTGACTATCTGTACTGATGTTAATCCAGCTCCCTCACACTGTGACTGAGTAAACCCCCTCCCCCAGCACCGTGTGTTATTGACTGTATCTGCACTGATGTTAATCCAGCTCCCTCACACTGTCACTCAGTAACCCCTCTCCCCCAGCACCCTGTGTTACTGACTGTGTCTGTACTGATGTTAATCCAGCTCCCTCACACTGTCACTCAGTAACCCCTCTCCCCCAGCACCCTGTGTTACTGACTGTATCTACACTGATGTTAATCCAGCTCCTTCACACTGTCACTCAGTAACCCCTCTCCCCCAGCACACTGTGTTACTGACTGTATCTGTACTGATGTTAATCCAGCTCCCTCACACTGTCACTCAGTAACGCCTCTCCCCCAGCACCCTGTGTTACTGACTGTGTCTGTACTGATGTTAATCCAGCTCCCTCACACTGTCACTCTGTAACCCCTCTCCCCCTGCACCCTGTGTTACTGACTATCTGTACTGATGTTAATCCAGCTCCCTCACACTGTGACTGAGTATCCCCTCTCCCCCAGCACCCTGTGTTACTGACTGAATCTGGACTGATGTTAATCCAGATCCCTGGCACTGTGACTGAGTAATCCCTCTCCCCCAGCACCCTGTGTTCCTGACTGTATCTGGACTGATGTTAATCCAGCTCCCTCACACTGTCACTCAGTAACCCCTCTCCCCCAGCACCCTGTGTTACTGACTGTATCTTGACTGATGTTAGTTCAGCTCCCTCACACTGTCACTCAGTAACCCGTCTTCCCAGCACCCTGTGCTACTGACTGTATCTCTACTGATGTTAGTACAGCTCCCTCACATTGTCACTCAGTAACACCTCTCCCCCCAGCACCCTGTGTTACTGACTGTATCTGCACTGATGTTAAACCAGCTCTCTCACACTGTCACTCAGTATCCCCTCTCCCCCAGCACCCCCTGTTACTGACTGAATCTGTACTGATGTTAATCCAGCTCCCTCACACTGTGACTGAGTAATCCCTCTCCCCCAGCATACTGTGTTCCTGACTGTATCTCGACTGATGTTAATCCAGCTCCCGCACACTGTCACTGAGTAACCCTCTCCCCCAGCACCCTGTGTTACTGACTGTATCTCTACTGATGTTAATCCAGCTCCCTCAGACTGTGACTGAGTAAACCCTCTCCCCCAGCACCCTGTGTTCCTGACTGTGTCTGTACTGATGTTAATCCAGCTCCCTCACACTGTCACTCTGTAACCCCTCTCCCCCAGCACCCTGTGTTCCTGACTGTATCTGGACTGATGTTAATCCAGCTCCCTCACACTGTCACTCAGTAACCCCTCTCCCCCAGCACCCTGTGTTACTGACTGTATCTTGACTGATGTTAGTTCAGCTCCCTCACACTGTCACTCAGTAACCCGTCTTCCCAGCACCCCGTGCTACTGACTGTATCTCTACTGATGTTAGTACAGCTCCCTCACACTGTCACTCAGTCACCCCTCTCCCCCCAGCAACTGTGTTACTGTGTCTCTAATGATGTTAATCCAGCTACCACACATTGTCACTCAGTAACCCCTCTCCCCCCAGCACCCTGTGTTCCTGACTGTATCTGCACTGATGTTAAACCAGCTCTCTCACACTGTCACTCAGTATCCCCTCTCCCCCAGCACCCTCTGTTACTGACTGAAACTGTACTGATGTTAATCCAGCTCCCTCACACTGTGAATGAGTAATCCCTCTCCCCCAGCATACTGTGTTCCTGACTGTATCTCGACTGATGTTAATCCAGCTCCCTCACACTATCACTCAGAAACCCTCTTCCCCAGCACCCTGTGTTACTGACTGTATCTGGACTGATGTTAATCCAGCTCCCTAACACTGTCACTCAGTAATCCCTCTCCCCCAGCACCCTGTGTTCCTGACTGTATCTGTACTGATGTTAATCCAGCTCCCTCACTCTGTCACTCTGTAACCCTTCTCCCCCAGCACCCTGTGTTACTGACTGAATCTGCACTGATGTGAATCCAGCTCCCTCACACTGTCGCTCTGTAACCCCTCTCCCCCAGCACCCTGTGTTACTGACTATCTGTACTGATGTTAATCCAGCTCCCTCACACTGTGACTGAGTAAACCCCCTCCCCCAGCACCGTGTGTTATTGACTGTATCTGCACTGATGTTAATCCAGCTCCCTCACACTGTCACTCAGTAACCCCTCTCCCCCAGCACCCTGTGTTACTGACTGTGTCTGTACTGATGTTAATCCAGCTCCCTCACACTGTCACTCAGTAACCCCTCTCCCCCAGCACCCTGTGTTACTGACTGTATCTACACTGATGTTAATCCAGCTCCTTCACACTGTCACTCTGTAACCCCTCACCCCCAGCACACTGTGTTACTGACTGTATCTGTACTGATGTTAATCCAGCTCCCTCACACTGTCACTCAGTAACGCCTCTCCCCCAGCACCCTGTGTTACTGACTGTGTCTGTACTGATGTTAATCCAGCTCCCTCACACTGTCACTCTGTAACCCCTCTCCCCCTGCACCCTGTGTTACTGACTATCTGTACTGATGTTAATCCAGCTCCCTCACACTGTGACTGAGTATCCCCTCTCCCCCAGCACCCTCTGTTACTGACTGAATCTGGACTGATGTTAATCCAGATCCCTGGCACTGTGACTGAGTAATCCCTCTCCCCCAGCACCCTGTGTTCCTGACTGTATCTCGACTGATGTTAATCCAGCTCCCTCACACTGTCACTCTGTAACCCCTCTCCCCCAGCACCCTATCTTCCTGACTGTATCTGTACTGATGTTAATCCAGCTCCCTCACACTGTCACTCAGTAACCCCTCTCCCCCAGCACCCTGTGTTACTGACTGTGTCTGTACTGATGTTAATCCAGCTCCCTCACACTGTCACTCTGTAACCCCTCTCCCCCAGCACCCTGTGTTCCTGACTGTATCTGGACTGATGTTAATCCAGCTCCCTCACACTGTCACTCAGTAACCCGTCTTCCCAGCACCCTGTGCTACTGACTGTATCTCTACTGATGTTAGTACAGCTCCCTCACATTGTCACGCAGTAACACCTCTCCCCCCAGCACCCTGTGTTACTGACTGTATCTGCACTGATGTTAAACCAGCTCTCTCACACTGTCACTCAGTATCCCCTCTCCCCCAGCACCCCCTGTTACTGACTGAATCTGTACTGATGTTAATCCAGCTCCCTCACACTGTGACTGAGTAATCCCTCTCCCCCAGCATACTGTGTTCCTGACTGTATCTCGACTGATGTTAATCCAGCTCCCTCACACTGTCACTCAGTAACCCTCTTCCCCAGCACCCTGTGTTACTGACTGTATCTGTACTGATGTTAATCCAACTCCCTAACACTGTCACTCAGTAATCCCTCTCCCCCAGCACCCTGTGTTCCTGACTGTATCTGTACTGATGTTAATCCAGCTCCCTCACACGGTCACTCTGTAACCCCTCTCCCCCAGCACCCTGTGTTACTGACTGAATCTGCACTGATGTGAATCCATCTCCCTCACACTGTCACTCTGTAACCCCTCTCCCCCAGCACCCTGTGTTACTGACTATCTGTACTGATGTTAATCCAGCTCCCTCACACTGTGACTGAGTAAACCCTCTCCCCCAGCACCCCGTGCTACTGACTGTATCTGCACTGATGTTAATCCAGCTCCCTCACACTGTCACTCAGTAACCCCTCTCCCCCAGCACCCTGTGTTACTGACTGTGTCTGTACTGATGTTAATCCAGCTCCCTCACACTGTCACTCAGTCACCCCTCTCCCCCAGCACCCTGTGTTACTGACTGTATCTGTACTAATGTTAGACCAGCTCCCTGAAACTGTCACTCTGTAACCCCTCTCCCCCAGCACCTGTGTTACTGACTGTGTCTGTACTGATGTTAATCCAGCTCCCTCACACTGTCACTCAGTATCCCCTCTCCCCCAGCACCCTGTGTTACTGACTGTATCTCGACTGATGTTAATCCAGCTCCCTCACACTGTGACTGAGTAAACCCTCTCCCCCAGCACCCTGTGTTCCTGACTGAATCTGTACTGATGTTAATCCAGCTCCCTCACACTGTGACTGAGTAAACCCTCTCCCCCAGCACCCTGTGTTCCTGACTGTATCTCGACTGATGTTAATCCAGCTCCCGCACACTGTCACTGAGTAACCCTCTCCCCCAGCACCCTGTGTTACTGACTGTATCTCTACTGATGTTAATCCAGCTCCCTCAGACTGTGACTGAGTAAACCCTCTCCCCCAGCACCCTGTGTTCCTGACTGTGTCTGTACTGATGTTAATCCAGCTCCCTCACACTGTCACTCTGTAACCCCTCTCCCCCAGCACCCTGTGTTCCTGACTGTATCTGGACTGATGTTAATCCAGCTCCCTCACACTGTCACTCAGTAACCCCTCTCCCCCAGCACCCTGTGTTACTGACTGTATCTTGACTGATGTTAGTTCAGCTCCCTCACACTGTCACTCAGTAACCCGTCTTCCCAGCACCCCGTGCTACTGACTGTATCTCTACTGATGTTAGTACAGCTCCCTCACACTGTCACTCAGTCACCCCCTCTCCCCCCAGCAACTGTGTTACTGTGTCTCTAATGATGTTAATCCAGCTACCACACATTGTCACTCAGTAACCCCTCTCCCCCCAGCACCCTGTGTTACTGACTGTATCTGCACTGATGTTAAACCAGCTCTCTCACACTGTCACTCAGTATCCCCTCTCCCCCAGCACCCTCTGTTACTGACTGAAACTGTACTGATGTTAATCCAGCTCCCTCACACTGTGAATGAGTAATCCCTCTCCCCCAGCATGCTGTGTTCCTGACTGTATCTCGACTGATGTTAATCCAGCTCCCTCACACTGTCACTCAGAAACCCTCTTCCCCAGCACCCTGTGTTACTGACTGTATCTGGACTGATGTTAATCCAGCTCCCTAACACTGTCACTCAGTAATCCCTCTCCCCCAGCACCCTGTGTTCCTGACTGTATCTGTACTGATGTTAATCCAGCTCCCTCACACTGTCACTCAGTAACCCCTCTCCCCCAGCACCCTGTGTTACTGACTGTGTCTGTACTGATGTTAATCCAGCTCCCTCACACTGTCACTCTGTAACCCCTCTCCCCCAGCACCCTGTGTTCCTGACTGTATCTGGACTGATGTTAATCCAGCTCCCTCACACTGTCACTCAGTAACCCGTCTTCCCAGCACCCTGTGCTACTGACTGTATCTCTACTGATGTTAGTACAGCTCC